>NC_143575.1:3954078-4281931 GCF_048544385.1 Mastigoproctus giganteus
ATGCGGCACCCAGAGAGAACAAAGTTTCTTCACGTGCAAATGATCTTGCAGAATCGAACGAATTGCTGGTGCATTTAGGCCCAAAGTATCCTCTATCTGTTGGTAGGTCACTCGCCTGTTTTCGTCAAGCATTTTCCACACAGCAGTAACGTTTTCCTCCGTAACTGACGTTCGTGGCCTTCCCGGCCTCTCAGAATCCTCCAGAGTGAAATTTCCCCTTTGGAATTCTCTATACCACCTGAATATCGTTGTACGATGTGGACAATCATCATCTAGTGAAAGAGTCATTTCTTCTAAGCCCTGGTCTATGGTTAAACCACGCACGAAATTATACCGCAAAACTGTCCTTATCTCATTTCGTGACCACGATGCCATCGCAAGCACTTTACACTCTCACTACTAATGAATAACTGAGCCCATCGACTTGGCGCGGCGGTTACTATGCACGTATTAACATGTCTCAACATGCAGCAACAAGCAGCTTCCTGTGATTCATTGTTGCGTCATATTGCAAAACTTTCCTAGTACCCTTTGTATATTGAGAGTTTCAATTTTGTAAACTGAGTAGAAATTATGGAAATTATTAGTTTCTCTCGGTGGGGGGCAATTTTCAAGTGAAATTGAAACTTAGGGTTATGGGGGAGGCGAGAAAAGTACGGTTAACTATTAATAAATATCTTTTGTTTTTATTTCTATTTGTGATGCTAGCCATTAATGTAACATACCATTGAGAAAAAGGGTTAGAAATGTGAAATTCCTAGGTGATGCACTTTCTTTGAACACCAGTGTATATACACTGTGCTGCCACTTTATTAGGTAAACCCCTGCCCTGCACACAAATGGTTTGTCGAACAACGTTGCAAGTCATATGACCACAGTTGCAGATATAAATGCAGACGAACAACCTTTCTAGTATCAGTTAGGGGTACAAACCGTAGCAAGAATGGGGAAAAGGAGTGATCTAACGAACTTGGAACGTGGCATGGTAGTAGGTGCAAGACGTGCTGGACAAAGGATCTCTGAAACGGCACTTCTCCTGAACTTTTCACACACCACAGTTTCAAGGGTGTATCCAGAATGGTACAACGAACAGAAAACATCCTCTCAAAGGCACTCCTGTGGAAGAAAATCGCTTGTTGATGAGAGAAGTCAAAGGAGGATGGCTAGAATTGAGCACGCAAACAGACGGGCTACAATGTCGCATATCACGTCAGAATACAACCTTGGTACGCAGAACAAAATATAGCAACGGACCACTAGTCGCACTTTTTTGCGAATGGGCTACAACAGCCAACGGCCACATCGCGTACCTTTGTTATCAATGAAGAACAAGAGAGCACGCCTCCTGTGGGCACAGCAACACCAACACTGGACTATCGAGGATTGGAAAACAGTTGCTTGGTCTGACGAGTCGAAGTTCCTGGTGCATCATGTTGATGGAAGACTCAGAATTTGGCGAAAACAACATGAATCCATGGAACCGTCATGTTTGGCGACTACTATGCAAGGTGGTGTGGGGGCAGTATTATGGCGTGGGGAATGTTTTCTTGGCACATATTGGGTCTATTGATACCCATAGATTCAAGTCTGAATGGCACATCGTACCTGAACATAGTCGCTGACCAAGTGCATCCGTTCATGTTGACAGTTTATCCTCAGTCAGATGGTTACTTCGAGCAGAATAATGCGACGGTGCACAAAGTCCGAATCACTATGGAATGGTTCCAGGAACATGACAATGACTTTTCTTTGCTGCAGTGACCCGCTAAGTCCACGGATCTCAATCCTATTGAACATCTTTGGGATGAGCTGGAAAGAGCTGTTCGCTGCAGGCCTACATCTCCGTCGAATCTCAAGGAACTGCGTGACACACTCATGTCTGCATGGTACTCCATTCCTGCACGATGTTTTCAGCATCTTGTTAAATCCATGCCTAGACGAATTCAGGCCGTTTTGAAGGCTAAAAGAGGTTCAACACGCTACTAGGTAGGTGTACCTAATAAAATGGCAGCACAAGCGCTCAAGTTTATTACTAGCTATCCCGATGGGTGTTTTTTTTTTTTTTTTTATGAATAAATTTGTTCTGAAACACATTTTTACAGAAATTGTATACATTATTAATCAAATATGATAACGTCAATGTCTTTTGGTATACTAATTTGGAGGCTCTCATATTTTCAGGCCTCAAACAGTCACTTTCCTCGCTTAAGCTGCGCCACTGCAAGTAATTTCTGTCGAATTAATGGCCGCGAAGTCTTGAGACATCGCGCAAACAATCAAACCTTTTAACATAGGTGTAACTAGTCACAGTGGAAGCGAATTTATTTAGCGAATCGCTCGTCATTTATAATTAGCATTAGCATTAGTAGAGGCATTTGATGCAAGGAAGCAAGCTTATGCAGCATCAGCCAAAAAAAAAAAAAAAAAAAACCCACTTCCACTTCACCCCTCTGTTCGTTCAAAATACCTGTCCAGCTGAGCCTTAAATTTATTTAGGCTATCAACCTCCACCACAAGGGATGGAAGTCTGTTCCAGCAATCAACCACCCGCTGGCTAAAGGCAAATTTCCGCACATCTATCCTACATCTGTCTTTCCTCAATTTGAATTTATGCCCTCTCAGGTGATTTTTCTGACCTAGAGGAAGAATCCCATCAGCATTGAGCATGCTTAAACCATTCAAGGCTTTATACACCTCTATCAGATCACCTCGCTGGTGCCTAGTCTCCAGACACTGGGTGCCTCCGTAGCCAGGTGGGAAGGAGCAGCAGTGCGTAGCACACGTTTCTTGATTAGACCGGGGTTCGAGCCCGTCACCACCAAATACGGAGGATGCGGAAAGGTCAGGGAATGACCACCGCATATTCCCGGAGCAATATGGCCTTAGTTGCTAATGCTCCTAAAAACCAAACAACAACAACAACATCCAGACACTGTAATTTGCAAAACTTAAGCCTTTCTTCGTAAGAGCACCCCTTTGTTCCATTCACTAATCTTGTTGCCCTTCTCTGTACTCGTTCCAGCAGCTCCACATCCTTCTTGAAATGAGGCCGCCAGACCTGTATACAGTACTCTAGGTGTGGCCTGACCATTGCCTTATACAATGGAATAATCACCTCCTTATCCCTGCTGGAAAAATTCCTGTATATCATTGACAATACTCCATTAGCTACTCTTGCAGCCCGTCTGCACTGCTCAGAGAACTTCATATCTGCCTGCACAACCACCCCCAAGTCCCTTTCATTCTCTACCACTGTCAGTGTAGTACCACAGAGTTGATACGTTGCTCTGGGGTTGCTGTTTCCCACGTGTAGTACTTTACATTTGTCAATGTTAAACTTCATTTGCCACCTCTCAGCCCATCTGCTCAACCTTTCCAGATCCTGTTGCAGCAGCATAGTGTCAATAGTGTCCTTGACAACCCTGCCAATCTTTGTATCGTCTGCAAAGATCGATCAAATTGGTTTCATTCTATTTGCGAGAAATATGGATATGATGAAAAACTGTCCCAGTGGGGCTTTGCGCGACAAAAAATAAATAATCGTTATTGTATCGTTGTTGATGTACTATGACCTAGAAATAACAAATGAAAGATATATAATATCAGTCAAGGGAGAATGCCAGGGGCTAAGAGAAAACACAGTATCACAGTCACATGTAATTAGATAGTTGAATTAACACAGAATAATATAATAATCTGTATATACAGTACATACTTTGTAGATTTTTGTATACATACAAGTGTGTATGTATACAAAATTGCAGTGACGATTACATGTTTATGTACATGTAATCGCAACCGCAAACAAGGCGTTCCAAGTCAAGAGGAGAAAAATGTTCACTGAAGTCCAGGCACGCAGGCAGGCCATCTACTGGAACTAGCAATGCGGTATCTACCCACTTCTACAATAACAGATGGAAGTTTGTTCCAACAATCGACCACCTGCTGGCTGAAGGAACCCCCGCGCATCTATTCTGCAACCATCCTTCTTCAATTAAAATTTATTCCCCATAATGTTTAGGCTGAACAAGAGGAAGAACACCTTCAGCATTGAGCCTGATCGATCCATTCAAAGCCTTAAACAACTCAATCAGATCACTTCGCAGGTGCCTAGTCTCCAGACACTGCAATTAGCAAACTGAAGACTTTCTTGGTAAAACCACCCTTTCGTTCCCTTAACCAATCTCGTTGCCCTTCTCTGCACCTGTTTTTTCAGCTCTACATTCCAAAATGAGGCCTCCAGACCTGTATACAGTACTGTACTCAAGATGCAGCCTAAACATTTCCTTGTACAATGGGATAATCACCTCTTTATCCCTGCTAGCAAAGGTCCTGAATATCTTTGAGCTGTCCTGGCAACCTGTCTTAACTGCTCAGAGAACTTCATATCTGACTGTTCAATTATCCCCAGATCTTTTTCATATTCCACTACCCGAGTGTAGTACCACACAGTTGAGACCTTAACATGAGATTACTGCTGCCTATATGCGGTATCTTGCATTTTCAATGTCATACTTCAACTGCCATTTCTCAGCCCATCTGCCTAATATTTCTAGATCTTGTTGCAGTAGCTTACTTTGATTACTGTTATTAACTAACCTGCATGCCTTTGTATCATCTGCAAACTTAGACATTACGCCTAATATACTTTCACCAATATCATTAATAATTAAACAACAACAATGGGCCCAGCACCGAAGCCTGGAGAACTCTACTAATAACATTAGTCCATGAAGGGCAGTCTATTAATAATCACTCTGTCTTTTCCCACTCAACTATCCCTTTATCCATAGCAGTGACTTGTACTTAAAACCACACTGCTCCATTTTATACAGTAGTATTTTATGTGCAATGTATCAAAACCTTTCCTGAAATCCAAATATATCACATCAAAATTATTTTTTGTATTCTGTTCCTTGGTCACTGCATCATGATGTCCAATCAGATTGGTCAGAGAGATCGCACCTTAACAAACACATGCTGTGACTGCAATATAATTGCATTCCTGTCTAGATGGTCGTGCATTACTTCTTTAACCAGTGACTCTATTATTTTTCCTGGAAGAGAAGTTAAGCTAACTGGTCCGTAATTACTCATGTCATCTTTTGATTCCCCTTTGTGCATTAGGGATATCTTTTCACAAATTCTTGTCCACAGGGACGACCCGTGAATCCAAAGATGATCTCATAATTATGGTTAAGATTTTTTTTACCTCCTTTGCTGCCTACCTTAATATGACTGGATAGATCCCATCCACTCAGGCGCTTCTTTTATGTAGATACAAAATGTAGATACAAATATCGTTAAGGTAGATACAAAATATCTATTCACTTTGTCAGCAACCTGAGCAGGATCATCAACATTTAAACCATCGACATCAAGTGGACTAATGTGATTCATCGTCTTTTCTTCTATTGTTAACATAAGTAAAGAATTCTTTGCGCTTTTCTTTGCATTCTTTGCAGAAGAAGTCTCGTAATCTGCCTTAGCTTGCCTAACCACCTTTGTAACTTGATTACAGACTAGTTTATACAGTATCTACAATAGGTTTCTGTATCATCTGATAATTTATATGCATCCCAAGCATTTTTATTCTCTGCCACAAACCTCATCAGTTCATCTAACATCCATTTAGTCTAAGCCTTTATTTCTTAGTTGAAATGACTTCTACAATTACTTTTTTTAAGGCTTCCCATTCAGAATTTGTTATTGGTAACGTCATCAGTTGGTCCCACTGCAGAGAATTTTAAAACTGTCTGAGACCACTGTAGTCACCCTTACAAAAGCAAAAGTTATATCTTTAGGCAAATCCCACATGAGTGCACCATCATCACCACCCTCTAGTCGTGTTACTATACCTCTATATTATTATTTATTATTTGTTTTTCCTTTAATTTGTTCTATCGCTCTTTCCCTTTGTATTAGTATCTCTCGATATACACCTTAGTATTGTTCTCTTACAATAAGTTTACCTTTGAGACAACAGGGCCCCTCAAATCACTAAGGCCTATCATCATCATCATCATCATCATCATCAGCCATTTTCAACCCACTGCAGGATGAAGGCCTCTCCAGCAACTTTCCAGTTCCTTCTGTTTTGAGCACTGGACATCCATTTACTACCCACAAACTCATGAATTTCATCTATCCATCTCCGCCTTTGTCTTCCAGGTTTTCTTCTAGCTCCTCTTGGATACCATTCTGTTATTTTCTTAGTCCATCTGTCATCATGTCTTCGAGCTATGTGTCCTGCCCAAGACCATTTTAGTTCTTTAGTTTTGATAAGAATGTCCTTTACTTGAGTTTGCTGCCTAATCCATGTGTTTCTCTTCTTATCTAACAGTCTGATTCCCAATATGATTCGTTCCATTCTTCGCTGTGTAGTTCTCTGCTTCTCTTCCATTCTTTTGGTGAGTGCCCAAGTTTCACTTCCATAAGTCATGGTGGGGAGTATACATTGATTCATTATTTTACGTTTCAGACAAACTGGGACATTGCTCTTCAGTATGTGACTATATTTCCTGAATGCTATCCATCCAAAATTTATTCTTCTCTTGACTTCCAGCCATTTATCATTATTACAGCTAATAACTTGTCCCAGATAAGTATGACTCCACCTTTTCAATTACTGCTCCTTCAATCATTATTTCCCTTTCTGTGGCATACTTGTTCATCACTTTTGTTTTAGCCATATTCATCTTTAGTCCAAAATCCTTACTAGCTGTGCATAACTGATTAAGATTTTCCTCTAATTCTTTGGGATCATGGCTTATGACCACAATGTCATCTGCAAATCGTAAATGGTTTAGGTACTCTCTGTTCACATTGACTCCTTTCTGCGACCAGTCTAATCTTCTGAAAGCTTCCTCAAGGGCAGCAGTAAACAGCTTCGGAGATATTGTGTCTCCTTGTCGAACTCCTTTCTCAATTTTAAATTTCCTACTGTCTTTGTCTAGTCTAATAAAGGAGGTAGCACTCTCGTATATTTTCTTCAAAATCATAATATATGGGGTATCAATGCCTTGTTTTTCCAGTGCCCGAAACATTGCCTTATGCTGTATGGAGTCAAATGCCTTTTCATAATCCACAAATGCCAGACATAATGGTGTTTTATATTCATTTGCTTTCTCCATTAACTGCGATATTACATGAAGGTGATCCATAGTTGAGGATCCTGTCCTAAAGCCAGCTTGCTCTTTCGGTTGATTCTAATCAAGTATTCTTTCTAAGGCCTATAATGTTATCTAAATTGCCTACGTAATTCTCAATATGATTGGAAGATCCAACAGCTGAGGGTTATTTTTCTTTACAAATGTTGGGCAGAACTGTATATATGTCGTCGGCAATAGAGGCTGACACTCAAAACAGAATAATAAAATATTCAATATACAAGGTTACTTGTATATTAATACCAATCCTAAAAAATGATCACTTTCCGCCTTCATCTTTAATTTCAGATCTGTTATATTTTCACTTCCTTTCATGCATTTAACATTCTCTTAACCAATGCTAAAAATGCAGTTTCAGTTAATGGAAAGTATTCTTAATCAATGATGCTGAATTCAACCTACCTATAACATTAATACCTATATTTCAAGCAAGCTTTCGTGGCCTACCATTTCAAAATGCCTACATCTCTTAAACATTATCCAACTTAAAATTCAATTCGTATAACTGAATAACACAAAATCTTGCCAATATAAAATGCTCTCTCCACAACAAATTCTACCTTGCACTACATAACATCATACCTAGAATTCATAAACCTGTCATTCACAATACCTATTTTACATAATACGCATAATTCATAAGAGATGCACCTCTCCTTCAGTTTAATTTCTTTCACTTAATTACATCCTTTATTCAATCGTACTTATTTTACCTTCCCCCTTTCCGAGTTGTAGGGCTTTAAGCGTTTCAGCAAATGAAGCCATATATATAAAATGTCTGTAAATCGCGTGTGTTCTGTAGTTGATTTGCTGTTTGCTGGACGAAAAACTTAAGTTTCCAGGAGAAAACTATGCCACCCTCTTTATTGTAAACTCTACTGACCTGGTGGTCGTGCAGGAGTATAAACAAGTACAGTCTTGCGTATCATTATCCACATATAAATTTTTCATGCTAATTGCAATCAAAAGATTATACAATCAACCGTAATATTCACTTCCAAATACATTAAAACTTTACTCATGCTTTAGCCTCTTCTCTACTATAATTGCCAGCTCTTATACAACTATTAATGTTTGTTTTTTCACAGTTGCGGTGGGCTACTTATAGTTTTTCCGAGGAGTTTTCTATCTGCATTGTCCGGACTATATTTCTGACGTAAGAATACCCAATTCTCTTCGTGGACCATCTCCAGTTCGCAATTGTTCTGGCCGATACAACTGAACGCTAAATAATGCCCGATTTCTATTAGTCCAATTTTCATGAAATTTGGGAAGTCTCAACAAATCGTTCGAACGGAGCTAAAAATAAAATTTCATGAAAATCTATCCACCGAGAGCCGAGTTATTATATGCGGACGGACGGACGGACGAAATTGTAAAGGCAATAGGCATTTTATGCATTGCTAACACCCCTAAAAATCATATAATCGGTAACTAGTGTTTACCAACCTTATAATAAAAAGGGGAAAAATGGAATGTCGTCACTTTAGCATATTTTACTGAAAAACATAAATAAATGATATTTGCGAAAAATATGTCGCGATAGAGAAAAATATAATTTTTGAACTTACACATTTACTCAAGGACACATAATTATCAAGCTGATCATACTAGGTTTGTGATTACTGAAACTTTACAGATTTTTATTATGTGTAAATTTGACCATCGAATAAAGCATTATCATAACAGCTGATTAAGGTAGTTTCGAATGAAAATGGTTTTCTGCCGGAAATCGCAAACCGATCATTGAACGCACCAATTTGTTGACATTCTCTACAGATGCCAAGAGGCATCTGTAGAGAATGATGCCTCTTGGCATCATTCTCTACAGCATCTTGGCATCATCATTAGATGCCAAGAGGCATCTAAAGTCAAGAGACTTTAGTCACATCGGCGTTGACCAGTTGTCGTTTGTTCTTTTGCCAAGGCAACCAAGACATTGAAGCATCAGAGTACTGTGTCTGTAAACTGCGTGTACTTTATAGTCGGTTTGCTTGATTTTGTTAATGAAAACCTGAATTTTCGGGGAAAGGAATTTCACGGTTCCTTCCCTCCAAAACTCGAATCCCGTATTTTTTTCGAGTTACTCATAATTCGAAAAAAATTTTCTGCCTTGACGGGATTCGAACTCATGACTTTTCTAAGTGGGTCTGGAAGGATAGTGGTCGTGCTACCACAGTACTACCCCCAGGGGTACTGCTGATGGCAAAACAACCCGACCCGGCGTTGTATGAAGTTTAACGGCTTTCTCAAATACGTTAGAAAGTTACAATAAGAATAGCAAAGATTTGTCGCTTTTCAGGACTTAGCAAAAATGTAGAAGGCGGAGGACCTGCTTGATCTAGGGCATTTTTAAAGAGTACACACAACAAAAATGAAATCAAATTTTAGATCGAATTTCCCGATTCAGATGTTGTATTGCTAACCTCATAACAATCGCTACCAAGAAAATATCAATGTCAACGATGACTATTTAAACTGAGCATTGCAGAAAAGGATACTGCCAGATGTCTAGACAGAGTCCGAAAAGAGATCAAGTCAAGAAATAAGAGTGCCGAGTTCCTGGAAAAACTTTTCCTTGAAATCAGATAACTACGAACAAGAACTTCTAGAAAAGTTCTGAAATACACTCAGCACAACAGGCCGCATTTAGAGAAAATATAACTTAATTATTGCTTTCTCGCTGTCTGTTAGATCTTCAGGAATGATTTGACCGAGTGTTCCCATGAGCAGAGCACCATTAAAGTACAACGCAATTGCTGAGTAGTGCAAAAAAAAAAAAAAATAAATAAAATAATAAAATAAAATAATTAAGTGTACAAAAGTAACGAGAGGATGAATACTAAATAAGCTAAAAGCAACCAGAGATGAATATCTAAATGAGCCAAAAGCAACCAGAAGAGGAATACCCAAATGAGTCAAAAGCAAGTAGAAATTACAATATGGTCCTTAACGATCTCACGTCATTTGGATCTAAACATCCTGATTACATTTCCGGAACTGGATCTAAACATACAAAACAGGAAAAAGTCGATCGGAATTTGTCCTGTATGCATCAAGTAATCTAGTCAGGATGTGCAACTGAATGTCAATATTTTTAATAGCTCTTTTCTTCCGACTATCTGAGTAAAATATAAAAACTTAGAATCCTTCATCAGAAAATTTCTCATTGGAATATGAGATGCAAAAAATGTAGTATCATCAATTTTAAAATAATTTTTCTCGGGTAATCTGAAGTTGGGATGACTCATCTTGCTAGATGCACTTTTCAGACAAATTCATATAATTCAATTTCAAATGACTCGGGTCAGTCTAACTTGTTCGTACACTTTGTTTTCATACTCCCAACGTCAAAAACAATTGCCCCGTCCTAAAAGAATCAATGGAACTATCTTCTGAAAATTTGCATATCGGCAAATCGTGATTTTTGCAAATCATCAAACAGGTTGTAAGCTGAAAGCAGGATAGAGAGCCATTGCGGTGGTCAATGTGACACTCTTATTGGTTAGAAAAGAATACTTGTGAGTCAATACTGTACGGACTTTTAAGATACTTAGACGGCGTATATGAACAGCGTATATGAATACGCTGTTAGAATACCAGAGAGGCAAATATTTTAGCTGCAACATGCTGGGTGTTCCAAGACCACCCATAGCTATGTCCAGGTTCTGAAGCACCCGACATGTTGCAGCTAAGATATTTGCATTTCTGAGAAGCATAGAGATTATATTAATTCATCTTTTGAAAATCCGGTATCGACAATTAGTGAACGTGTGGCATTCACATTGTGTACGGTGTCGACCATACTTAATCGAGTAGCTGACTTAGCGCATTATGGCCTCAGTTGCCAATGCGCCATTAAACATCAAACAAACCAACCAACCTAATCGAGCAGAATGTGACTCGTCACAAAAGACGACCCGTCGTCATTCTTCATTACAGCTGGCTCTATTTGGGAAGCGACACAAAAAGATCCACCGCTGATGATGTCCCTGTCTCACCTGGACATCATCATCCACCGCTGATGATGTCCAGGTGAGACAGGGATTCCTATGAACAAAGGCATACAAATCAAACATTAGGAAACGTAACATGAGGTACCCTCTCCTGTGATTATCGTCCACCATTGGTTTTTAACGTTAAAGATCAGCGTTATGTTGAAACTGCACTTTGTTATATCTGTCCTTTTGCCATTTCTCCAAAAGACATTGCTCTTTTTCGAAAGAACAATGATCCCATACGTGAGACAGTTTCTCTGCAATACTGACATGCTACCCTTACCTGCTAGGGACATGACAAGATGGCAACTTAGAGACATTCCCTAACCTGCCTAAACTATGGCAGTTTTAACGGAATAGGCGCTTTTCTTTCTTTTTTAATGAAAACCTCAAACACGAAAGGTATTGTGGAACTATGGTACTTAGTACCGCAACGTGCAGCTCTCTTGAATCTAGGGATGCGGCCGTCTGAGATTTTTAGCAAAAAATATCTAATTGGGCAGCACAGACGAACTAGTAGCTCGGTATGGTTTAGCCACCTGTCGACCGCTACTGTTGTTTAAATGATTGCAACCATGTGCCATGCTAGCAACAACGAACCCTCTCGACTCTGACGGCTTTACTGAGTCGGAATTACTGAGTGGCTAAAGTTGGGGACGATCCACAATGCAGAGCCTCGTAGATTAAGACAGTAAGTTTTAATCTACGAGGGTTAACCAGAGGAGAAGCTATGAGAGTAATTTGATCTGCGCATCAACCTCCAAATGAGCTTGTTTGAAATAGTTTCTCTGAGTAGATTTTTCTACAAAAATTATACCCTTTTTTCTACATTTGCACAGAGAAAGGGAAATACAATATTTTGTGCATCTTTTTATTTTTTTATTTTTTTATTATGGATATGGATTTCATAAGCTGGAGTGAACGGGCCTCTCTGGCGCCCGTTCACTCCAGCTTTTGAATTTAAAAAAAAAATTATACATTTTAATATTTTATTTCTACCTAAGTTGTTTAATGTTTATGAGTTCTTGGTAAAATTGAATTAAAATGTAATTTCTCGGTTATTTTCAGGCTGGTAGTGTACATTGAAGACGGATAAATGACTAAAGAGAATAACTCCCCAGAAATCCCACACGGCTGGGCAACATACGAACAACACTCATAAACTACTTAAGAAGATCGAACTTTAGAAGGTGAAAATTATAGCATCAATATCCCAAATGGAATAAGGAGGTGTTATTATAGAAAATGGAGGCTAAACTATACTGCTAACTTTGAGACAAGATTCTGGCTGTTGGTAAAAAGTACAACATTAAAAGCCAATTATGATACGAATCACTGAAACTGAGAGAGAGAGAGTACAGTAAATGCCCAGGCGCATCATTTTCGGAAGCAAAATTATTGAAATAAACCCCTGATAACAGCACTCCTGTTTGACTCTGAGTGAAAAGGAAAAGGGGATCAAAATAGTAGAGGAAGAGGATGCTCTCGATCGACAAACACAGCTACAAGAATAACGAAAAAGGAATTGAATTCCTGGGCGGAATTTACTTCTGCACTTGATGAGTCTGCCGACAAGACAGGCACAGCGCAGCTGAGCATCTGGGTTAGATTGGTCACTGAAAACCTTGAAGTGCGGAAAGAATTACTTGCCTTGTCCCCGCATCGAATTACGAAGATAATTGTGCATTTTATGTAACAGCCTATTACGGAAGCAATTTTCGGGGTCTGAAGCGGAGTTTCCAACGCATTATGGTTAAACTTGCTCTGCCAATGATATCAAACCATTTGACATACCTTTAATTTTATGTCAAATTCTTTGAAAATAATCTTGAAACCCCTCCCAACTCCATCTCCAAGAAATTTTACAAAGGATTTCTCAAAATCAGGGCCATCTTTAGACTAGTAGAGGACCCCCCCCCCCCTGCCAGCCTCAGTATACAACGAGATCCGCTTTGGGAAATAAAAAAAAAAAAACTGAAGCTATTTCTATAGTTTGTGTTCCTATATATTGAAAATTAATAATTAGAATTTTCAGGGGACCCGATATCAGACTCGGGGTTCTAGGCAGGTGGTGCCTACGTGTAAGGACAGCCCCGCTCACAATTGATCACATTAAGCCTCTCCGTCTGTTGTAGGCAAATCGATAGCTTACGACAGCAGCCATGAGAATCAAATATTAAGAGTACACTTAGTTTTAAATTCTAAGAACTTACTAAATTCATAAAAAAAAAAAAAAATGCGTGTCATTTCTTAAGAAATTGGGTTCCTTCCCAGCGTTTCCGCAGTTCTATATAGAATTTATAAAAATAAAGACAAAAATTGAACAGCGAGAGAAAGTTGTGATCACAATCGAGAAATCTAAATCAATAAAGAGCAACACGAACTGCACCAGCCATTAAGCATGCAGCTCTGCTACCTGAAAAAATGGACAATTTACACGAGACTAATCTCGTGTAAATCTCGGAATAGTCACTGGCATTCGTCTTTAAATTTAATAAGTTCCAATGTGGTGTATATACGCATTTCCCAGGAGCATTTTAGGAGTTATCCAGGTCTTACTTAACGAACATGGGCGTAATCATAAAAGTACACAATACGAGAAAAAGCGGAAATCATATCGAAAATTATAACGGTCATCCTTTTATGTTGAACTTATCAAAACGTTTCTCGCGACACTTCAGCAGTGACTAATGTCAGTTTAGTCATTCGATGCCCGCCGGGTGTAAATTTAAAGGGGGAGGGCTCGTCTCCTTTACCTGCTGATTATCTCCGCGCATGTTCGCGAGGAGGTCAGTGTTGAAGTGGTGCCACCATCTCATCCATTCTGGTCCCGGGGTGGGATGTCAGCAATTCCATCGGTCGGTGTCACTTAATCAGTTCGGCGGAAGTAGGTCAGTAGCCGCTGTTTTGTCTCTTAATATCCCCTTTCTCACATGGAAGTCACCGTACTTCCCGAGCGTCGTACAGCTCATTATGGAGAGGTTGTGACCGCTGGCGAAAACGGTGAAGAAATTCGACACGTACGCTGTGGACACTCCCACTCTGAGGGGCGACGCTTCAGTCTCGCGCGGAATGTCTCATGCGTCGCTCACCGTCCTCGGAAACTTCATTAGAAGGCTGACACGTCGTTACGATGTGCGGATTCCGTTACGGGAGTGTCGGCCGATTGGTGTGCGGTGACACTACTGGGTTGAAGTGCTCATTAAACCTCGACTTTCTCTGGCTAACCGGACGGGCCCCTAGTGGGCCACATCCTATTACCCCTGTCTACTGGAAAGGCCGCGCCGAAGTAGGGAGGTCGAGAAACGCGTGAAATCCCACATTGGACTCGCGTAATTCGTACTGAGTTAATGGAAGTTAACGAGGGGATGTTGTGACGCTCGCGAGGCTCAAGTTACATATCAGTCACGTGGTCAGGGCGAGTTGTTGGAGGGCCACGTAGGTCGAAATCCAAGTGTGAATTTGGAATTAACCCAAGTCATGTGCTTCCTAACCCTGCGAGCGCCGAATCGATACGCAAGGATGAGTGTGCAGTCAGTAAGGTGATTGTGCGCACCACTATATCTGCGTCACCCTGAAAAAGAACACTAAAACAGCGCGAGACACACACACACACTCTTTCTCTCTCTCGACAGTATTCCTGCGAGGAAGAGCACTTCAAAGGAATATAGCTCTGTTGGTCCTCAGCGTATACAAAATCATACCATTGATCTCGCTGCCACGGTATAGTGGTAAACAGAAGGCAAACACATATAAAGGCACGAACGAATAATTAAATTTTGGAGGACTCCAATTGCAGATTTTCATAACCGAAAATCTGCAGTTCCATCGGGATACCAGTACTTTCAAGGAATATTTTTTAACGTCGTGGCAAATACTGACGTCTCATGGCTTCCTCAGTGCTTGTTCAAAACGACAAAAACCTTAAGAAGTTTTGAATTATTCCAGTTACAAAATGGGACGAATAGATTGCATTCGCACATGCATGTCTTCTGAGACACCTAGTATCCGATGGGGGGGGGATGGTATGCTCTCACTAGTAAACGAGATAAGAGTCAGTGGCACAAGTTTGGATTTCATGACGTTTACGTTTGGACGGCGCATTGTAGAATACTAGCAAATTACTTGTCAAGCTAGCCAAAGTGTAGTTGGACAGTCACTTTTTGGTGGAAAATGCTTCTTTCTTTTTCTTTTCTTTCTTTTCTTTTTTTTTTTTTTTTTGATAGATGCAGAAAAAGTCCACTTTCTTACATCGTTAGGCCATTTCTAATACTAATATAACAACTTTTAAACTTTTTTGAAGCGCTCTCCCAGTTATTTGATAAAGAATTTTTGCAATGTCCGCGCTCCCACTCTTAACGCATCTCGGCATTTTATCTGAATTTTATACTTCTCGCCGATTTAGAGTCGAAAGCAAGTTCGAATCTCTTGAGAATGTTAAGAAGTCAGATTGTTGTAAAATACATGATATAATGATCTCGGAAGCGTTTGTTAGAAAAGCCACTAACGAAAAAGGAGGGATAGACTCAGGGGAGGATGGTAGATAATCAATTATAATTTAAAAGGCTGCATGGGGTGTATTATATCATTTAGAATGTTAATGAGAGCGTCATTGGTTAGATCCCTACGACTGGAAAAATGCGAATGTCTCCCAATTCACAAAGACAGTGCTTGGGTAATTATAGGGTAATTTTAGAGAAGACAATGGAGTGAGTGGTAAAGTATCGGTTCAGAACCATCTCGACAAGACTGATACCTTGAATATATCCCAACAAGGCGTGGTCACGCTTGACAATCTAGAAACTTTCTATGGCGCAATAATTAAATAGTTAGATGCTGGTAGTAATTTTGATATTATATAAATAGATTTTAATAAAGCTTCCGATACTATTCCTCATGGAAGGATGTTTTATAAACTAGAAAAAGTTGGAGTCACCGGTAAGATTCAACGCAGAATCTCGGGCTAGCTAGAAGATACGATACAGAGGATTATCATAAAGGATTGTCTTCAGGATGGACTGGTATAACAAATACGGTACCTCAGGTTTCGGTGTTAGGTCCCCTCCTATTTCTATTTTCATAAATAATATTGATGAGGTTATCCAAGGTTCTTGTCAAAGTTTTCTGATGATCTGAAGGTGAGAAGAGTGATTAACAACTCGAGCCAGGCCATGATGCTTCAAAAAGAATTGAATCGGCTGCATTTAATGCTTCCAAATTTAAAGTTATGCATTTAGCGGACAGAAATCTTCGCGTCAAGTCGCGTATAATTTGGGGGGAGGAGTGAAGAGGTAAAAGTGGATCAAGACAAAAAAAAACTTCGGTGTTAGGATTCAACCCGATATGAAATTTTCCATTCAGCGTAAATAGGCAAAGGCATATAGTGATTTATAGGACCTTTGCTAGGTCCTATAAATCACTATTTTTTTTTTTTTGCCTTATATATTTTAGCCTTTATTTGGGCTAATGTATTCAGTTCTGGAAATGAATTTGGGATAATGTATTCAGTTCTGGAAATCGCATTTGAAAATAACAAAGAACTTTCGGAGAGGGTTCGAATAAGGGCAAAGTAGGGAAAAGGATTTTATAGTCCCTTTGGATAAGACATTGGTGAGAATGCATTTAGAATATTTGCCTTTTAAAAACCTGTGTTCGGATCTAAAGGACAGATCTGAAGAAAGACACAGAGCTTCTAAAAAGGGTTCAAAGAAGCGCACCTAGATTGGCGACAGATGCTAATAGACAGACACATGAAGAACGGCTTTGAGGTTTCCAACTGCAAAGCTTGGCAACAGATATATTAATGAGGGAGAACCTGATAGAGGAATATAAGGCTGAAGGAACGGTAAAATGAACGAGAGAGCATATATTCACTCAAAAAAGCTTAAATCAAACTAAATAATTAACAAAATTATAACAGCAAAAGCAGCTAAACACAAGTACCAACGTTAGCGTACCTGTTTACTATGGATGGAACGATGGATTTACTTGATAGATCATTGTTGGCCGTTATATTTCACCCTTAGGTTGAAAACTTGGTAAATTCAGGATTTTATTTACTTCATTTTAGTTGAGGAAAAAAAAAAAAAAAAAACTGAGATAACTGACTGTTAATTTTTTTTATTTTAGGTACTGATTGTTTGATTATAAGGTTACCATAAGTTAAATCACATTTAATCTAATTTTATAATAACCATACCTTTGTACACATCAATGAGTTTTATCTCCTTCAGAGCAGTCGTTCTTTGCGAGATAAATATACTTCATACAAAACATCTATTTGCAAATGGTGTGGTAGCAGAACATAATTATAGCATGAGGTGCACTTTAATAATGAATTATGCATTGTCAAAACAGTTCTTGAATATATATATTTTCAAGATATTTGGCATCGAGCGCTGCACCTACAAATATAAATCATATATCATTCGAAAAGTGTCTCAACCAGGAATCGAGTTTATGATATTAATCAGAATTTAATGATGAAATTTTTAAATAGCAAATTAAGGATAGTACAGTACAGTAAATAAATGTTCTGTTTATGCGCTGGGACGACCACATAGAGTCAGCGTATTCTACAAGGAAGATACATAGAATAAAAGAACGTCACCGTACTTAGTAGTTAAGTGGGCTTGAACCATGGCCATAATTTCAGCTTCGCATTTGAACGTACGGCTCGGCAATCTATGCGCTCGGAGGTTGGGTTAGCACGATGATTACAGAAATTCTTTCATCTTACATCAATAGCGTAACGGATAAAAGATTTTCAAGTATGGTATGCGTGATCAAATACAGACATAAGCATTTTTTTTTATTCCTTCATTCTTTTGACAGAAATGAACGAAGTAATATAAACGAGAGATGTAAACAGAAATGCATGCAGACAGGAAGGAATTTGATGATTAAATAAACCGCTGAACGTTAAGCTGGAACCTTACTTTTGAACTGTATAACCAACCTCCACGGCTTACTGCGACCTACGAAGATCACAAATATCACAGAGAAGTTGGTCACAGAAATCGGCATATCTCTTGGTGAAAATGACTACTTTGCATGTGTGTTGTACTACTAAATGTGAAATAATTGTACGAACTCTTAACAAGCATTCTCAAATATCTTTGGATACACTCGACTTTTTAAAACATTTATTACCAAATTAAATAATCATCTTATAATCCTGTGGACACGAGTGAGAATCGCCATTGCAAGAAACGAGTTTCGCTTTATAAATAAATAATTAAATTTATTTAATTTATACATTGACGAGGTGGCCGAGTGGTTAAGGCGATGGACTGCTAATCCATTGGGCTCTGCCCGCGTGGGTTCGAATCCCATCTTCGTCGAGTACCTTTTTTTAGGTCTGACGTAGCCGAGTGGTCAGGAGCGAGAGTGTGCATAGCACGCGTTCCTTGAGTGGACCGGGGTTTAAGCCCGTGACTACTAAATACGATAAATATTTGTATTGACAATTTATTGTAAACTCTACTGACTTGGTTGTCGTGCCGGAGTATTAACAGAATACAGACTCCCTTAAACTATACATAACATCAAGAGAGCTTATCTCTTCGGCAATCAAGCGTAGAATTGGCCATCTACCTGAATTGAAACAAACCTCTCATCAATTGAACTTCTGAGGAAGTGACGTCTAATTGGTATAATCACTGATGTTTTCCCTGCCTTTTTACAACCTTTAAACTAACCAAAAACTCTTGTTCTACACATAACTGCATCCTAATAAAGTTTGTTCAATGCCTGAACTGTCTCATTTACAGATTTCTGATCGACTCTGTGCAAACTGTACCAAACACATGTCACAATATATCTCCGCACGGTACACACGAAGTCAATCATTCTGTAAAAAAAAAAAAACAAAAAAAAAACTCCATTATTTTATGGTCGTACATCAAATCATACATATTCCTACAGCTGCTGGAATATTGCGTGCACATCTGTCTTCTGTAATATCAGAAAGATGTTAATCTTCTTGAAATCTGTACTTAAAATACCTACGTGTATTACAGATGGATCACCGTCTCTCTCTCTCTCTCTCTCTCGTGTACCGACACTCTTTAATGAATCTCCATTCATGGTCAGACGTCGTTGAGGTGGCGAAGTAATTCTCAACAGAATATTACACTGTTCTTAGTTCATGAGTAGAGTATTTAAATAGCAAACGGAATTTTCATTTTCATCGCAATTAACCAAAACAACCGGTCACAAAGTAAGAAGTTTTACGTAGTTGAATATCGGATCCTTCAGTGGTTCACTGGAATTGCTTGCTGCTGTTTTACTATCTCTCAAATAGACCTCAACACCAACCTCGAGATTCCACATTGACAACAACTGACTGCAAGGAGGACAACTGCAACCCAGAGTTAAAATTAGAATGAAACCACGGGAATGAAAAATTTAAAAGACCTAGCAACCTCCCCCTCGCAACAATTTCATGATATTTGTTGCCCTACGTAGCTATGCATCATTATATAATTTTAACAGAATTTGTGTTAACTGGCGTTTTTAATACTTCTGTATTAAATAAATTCATTTTAATAAACTATCAATTCTCTTCAAACCTCAACGTTGATGCCTTAAGATGTTTTCCCTTCACTCTCCTATTTCTTAGGGGTGAACTCTTGAATTACCTATATAAATAAATTTTTAAGCAGGCCTAATGGACCCTACTTTTTGTTTCTTTAACGTAGTGAGTAATGTGTCTCTTTCAAATCTGTTCAAAGTGACGGATTAAAATGAAAACATCTTTCATCATGACCTTAAGAAAGTACCATTCAAATTTTATTAATCTATGGACCTCCAAGATTAAAGTTTTTCAAACAGTTCCAAGCTTAATAATTCCTTTTAAAATTGTGAAATAAAGAAGAAAACTAACATGATAAGTTCCTTTTCGTAATTAATTTTCATCCTTTAATTCTTTGTTATTTTGTTTTGTTTTTATCAGACGGAGGAACGTAAACATAACTGTCTGAAGCATTTTTACCTAATATTATTGATATATTACTTAATCGCAATGCAATTTGCAGCACAAATATTAGCAACATACGACAATTAAGCACAATACCATATGTATTATCCATGCAGCCCTCATGGATAATACATATGGTAAAATTGCCCTCCTCCACCACACTGGAAAACACCTGAGTTCGAGTGGCGTCGATGACGTGAGGAATTTTTATAGGCCTTTTTCGCAACGCGGTTGAGTTAGTCGGTCTCGGGTGAGGGTAGCATAGTTTTTTCTCCCGTTCGAACCTCGGGTTTTCGTGCTGAAAACAGAAAATCGACCACAGAACACACGCAATTTACAGACAATATATACAGAGCAATATGGCCTTAGTCGCCGATGTTCCTAAAATCCCTACAACAAATAAATTACATACATACATATTTCGTCAAAATCACAGAAATAATGTTTAGTTTTATTAATGTTTTTGCTCTGAAACTTCTCTTATTTTTCTAAAGTTTTATAATGAAATTTGAACATAGTTCAAAGGTTTCCTGAGGGCTAGTGGAACTTGTTTAAAAAAAAGTTAATCCTCAGTTCACCCCATCCCATCCATGTACTTAAAATCTGGTTTATGGTGGACTCTAAACGCAAGATTTAAATTTTTGATTGGTGTTCCTAATAAATCTGTGCCCGCCATCTTGTTTCAAGACGGGGGGATAGAACTAAATGCATTCCTTATATTAATAGCCAAACATATTTACCGCAAATTCCGTGTATAATAGATTGGGGCTAATAGGTGGTGGGGCTAAATCTGTGCCACGTTCGAAATTATAATACCAATCAGGTTACCCTCAAATTTCCTAATGTGTTCTGTACATTTTAATTTGGATTTGGCTGTAAACAAAAAAGAAAAATAGTTTTTATTTATGTATCATATAATACCACCATATTATTTATGTATAATAATACCACCATATTATTTATATATTAATATGGTGGATATTTATGTATCCACCATAGCTAGGACGACAGGAGCTTGACAAAAAAGTAAGCGATAACATGAAAACATGTATAAAACAAACAAGAAAAAGGCTATTAAGCAAAGGGGAAGGAGAGCCATATTGATTACGTAGGCCCGCTTTTCATTTTTGGAAATAATGCAAAAAAACTCATAACTAGATGAAAAATTTCAGTGGAAACAGGCACAAACTACTTTTATGGAAGTCAACTTCTGATATGAGATATTTTCACCATGCCATACGCGTAATACGACCAAGCAACAACTCCAGTCCACATACTCAATATCAGCCAAAACAAACCAGTGGCACAGAGCAAACAAGTAGAGTGGACATTATTGCTGACTAGGCATATCCTCTGATAAAATGTCAGAGTTCTTTTACAGGGATTAGCTGACTTTAAAAAATATATTATGAAACTGCGACCAAATCCTCGAACGCTGCTGTATTAAAGTATTCGAAAATGGCAACATCTGCAGCCTCACAAGACGAAATGGAAAGGGAAAGTGCGCAAAGCAGACAGTTCACAGTAAACAGAAGTAGTCAGTTGACGCACTACACACAAACTGCCAAATTCGATTAACCAAAAGCTCAGTAAAAGCACTCGGGAGGGAGAAGGAAGAATTTATACCCAAAACAGACGGCAGTGCAAATGAATAAAATTAGCGGTGGTCCTTTCCGCTTTCGTACGCCTTAGCTTCGAGCGTTGTTTTCGAAGGAAAACGTACGCTGCCCTGGCAAAATAAAATGAGAACCCTAGTATTCTTCTGTCTTCAAAATTAAAAGGGATTCAGTATTATAAACAATGTACGATGACAACTAATTGATTATAATTTTGTCGCAATAAAATTAAATTTTATCAAGTTCTGATTTTATTTTGCTGGAATGTAGCACGGATTTCGAAAATCCCACGTCCTGCAGTACCAATACCAGGTCCTCGCTGCTCGTTATAATCACCGTCCTCTCGGAATCGGGCGGCAAAGGCCCGGGTTCGAATCCCGTTAACAACGCAATAAACTTCTTATGGGCTTTTTTTCACTTCGTCGCTGAGTTAGCCGGTTTCAGCCGAGGACAGAAAATTTCTCTCCCCTGAAACTCGAGTTTTCCGTCAAGCAAAACAGGCAAACTGACCAGAAAATCAACACAATTTACACATACCTATAACACAGGCGGGTAGACGAGGTCATTCTTGAGCGGCGCTAATATGATAATAGCGGTACCAAACAGAAGATTCAAAGATTGCGATTATTATAATGATATCTTCACTTTTCCGATTCGTGAATAGCGAGATACTGGAGACATAAATTTCTCTCCATATTTCCTTGTTTAAAAATCGAGAAAAAAATAAAATAATTCATAATTCGCTGAATGCGACTCAGAAAGATATAAGGTAAAGAAAGATACTTGTCTATTATACTCCAGTCATGGTACAGTAGTTGGTTATCCTCCCGCCATGTAATATATATTTATTTATATTTATATGTACAGTACTTATGAATATGTATATTTACCTTTTGTAGTTCATACCTAAGTTTAATGGCGACAAAGGCTACGTCGCTACAGTGGCGACGTCGTAACTACAGGCGGGGCGATAATAAACAATTACCAAAGGAAATGACACATCGTTTAAAGTAAATATATCCATTACAGAACTGTACGCAAACCGGTATTTTGTTTTTGTGTTGCCTTGTGATTTCATAAGATGGCGGTTACCGTTATTCGATATTTTAGTGAGGGCATATGGAAATTTAGTACTCATCTTCCATATGCCTTGTTCAAAATGGAGAACCATGACGACTCACATATATATTATACATTTGTAATATATGCGCAAAGCGTCTATACAATAATCGAATTAAAATATGGCTGTAGTCTGGCTTTACTACCATAATTTAAATCCTCATATTCAAAGTGAAAAAGCGCTGAACACGTACTGATTCTCCTCGCAGTGGCGTATCCAGGTATCATAGTAAGGGAAGGGCATAGCGATCAGGTACAGGTATCATGGTAAGGGGGATGGGCATGGCGACCAGGTTTTGAGGGTTTTTTTGAATGCCTCCTGCGTTCTTTTTCTTTAATTTCAAAATTTTGGTTAAGGAGGGAGAGGCATATGCTCTCTCTGCCCACGCCTGAATACGCCCTTGTCTCCTGGAGTTACTTCTTGGAGAAGAATATCATCTCAGGAAGTGCCTGGACTTTTTTCTTCGATGGTACATACTCGTATAAAGCACGTGTAACTACTTCAAGAAAAATAATTTCATTACAGGCAGAACAGTTTCCCCTCATTATTCCCTTCCTGTATGACAATAACTAGATGAAAAATTTCTAGAAAGCAAACAATCCGTCACTACTCTACCGAATGACTAATGTCTGAAGGATAATTTTTATATGAGAATTTATAAAAGATAAATTATATTTTGGTAAACCTGAGACAGTAAATATGCTAAAAAACACAATAATTTCAAAAATTAAACTATCTCTATGGACCAAATGTTTCCCAAATGTAGCAAAAATTAATTATGTATTAAAGTACAGAGCCACCATTTTTGACTATTAACCACACTAATTTTTGATCTGTTTAAAATTTTAATACATGTTTTATTATATTGTCGGAGTTATTTTACCAGTTGTCGCTTCAAGTTCCCCACGAGTGACCCGCCATGTAAATAAACGTTTTTAATTTAGAATTCAAGTCTCCCGAATCAGGGCCCTTTCCGCCTAACAAATACAGAACGGTGCCCTCCTCCTTATTTTCTTGCTTACGACGAGATCTGAATGAAATATTTCTTGACAAGCGGATAGGACGTCGACGTCATCAGATTCAATTTCCACAGATTTTTTTTTTTTTTTTTTTTTTCTATAAGGGTTATGTGGCGCTATCTGAAAGATAGTGTTTGTCGTGAACTAAATATTGCCGACTGCTAGCTAGCACTAGTGCAGTATTTTGAAGTTCACAGTGGCGTCGATTCGTTCCTTTAGAACTGAAGGAAGAAAGAGTTTTATCTTACAAATATAATGCGAACAACTGCTTGGTTATTACGCAGCAGAGAACGAGAGATATAGGAGAAACCTATTCGGCCACGCGAAGGAGACTAGACAGCACACGAGGAGACGACAAGAACCAGTAGCGTGACATGACAGCGCTCTAGTTCCTCCCCATGAGTGATGGGGTCTGAACCTGACCCCAGCGGAACCTCCAAGAGAAAAAAAAAAGTCGCACTTTAACTGATGACAATCCGCGAGGATGCCAACTCCCCCGCATCCTGCAGTACCGAACGACATTCCCAGTGGATGCCCACAGAAAGAAGCCGGATATAAGCGCATTGGAGTAGCGGATCAAATCACGCGCATATCCTGTCTCCCTCCTCCATCAGATAGGCTGTTCTATCAGTCATCTCGGTGTTCCCCGAAAGCACAACCCCAAATCTGGGAAGAACGGAGAAGGGTTGGGAATGCAATCACTTGAAGATCGCACTCATGCGCAACCCGCAAAAACACATCGATACTCCCTCGCCTAGGTCCAAACAAAATTTTTCGCGATTCTGCGGATGCTTTGTGATCAGAGAAAACTACTGGATCCACACCCAGGAACCTTCTCATACTAAACATTTTTCGCATCTTCATATAACCTTCAGTATACTCCCCCCCCCTCTACTGTCCACATTTTAATAATACAGTTCACTGCTTTGAGAGTATGGTAAGACCCCTAGACTTCCCATACTCTCAAACAATTACCAAATAAACAAACACAACAATTAAAAAAAAAAAAAAAAAACAATCCAGCTGGAGATCTATACAGTAGACAGGCAGTCACTGCATTGAAGATTTGTCCTGCGAGATTATTTCTGGATTATTTTGAAATTAGGGAAAAACAAAAAGTTTAAAATACGTTGTTTGCAGCGTGAAAAGGTAAAATATTTTATACCATCGTATTTTGAGCTTTCTGACTGAGAAAAAGAGTTCTGTGTCGTTGCCAATTAGCTTCTCTAAGCGTCTTCTTTCTCTCTCTCTCTCTCTGAAGAAGAAATTTAGAAACGTACTTACTGAATTCTTTCGAAGCAAATCTTATAAGTTACAGCTAATACTTGTATGCACACTAGTATTAAATGCGCGTCATTTGACCCGCTACTCCGATGCCCTTATATCCGGCTTTTTTTCGTAAGAATCCAAATGGGAATGTCATTTGATTCTTCAAAATCAGAGAAGTTGACATCCTAGCGGAGTGTGTCATCAGTTACAAGAATGTACATTATAATTATTATTATGAATATTTCATTGTAAAAATTTCTCATAGATGGAGCCACAATACCCAGAGAGCAGAGAAGCTCTCTCTCTACCACCCCCTCAACTCCTCTTAGCATCATACTTGCAGTTTAGAGCAGCGTTAAGAATTATCTCAACATATTCGTCTTATTTATTGATTACTGCTTATTTATTTAGAAAAAATAACCACTCCCACCAGGCTGACGTAAGAAAGGAAAGTACAAAGCATTGGATTAAAAGCACCAATTTGTCATTCTGTAATTCGTTCGGAACAAATCCAACGTAAAAAAAAAAAAAAAAAATCAGAAATTCAAATTTCACAGGACTACTTTTTTATGTTTTTATAAACCATTATCCCTGTTTAGGAATTAAGGATACGAATGCTTAAGTTTTAATTCATGAATTTACAAAATTATAGATTAAATTCTGTAGGTGGTAGTGACTTTCATCAACCGGTGAAATACCACCGCTTTGCTTATTGGAGGCTTGAAGTGGCGAAACTCATGTTTAGTCTCTAGAGCAAAGTTTCCGGCATCCCCCTCCCCCCATACTTCTCCTTCAACCCATGCACGGTACTAAGTACTATAGGTTTTTGATACCTTTCGTGTTTGGGGTTTTCATAAAAAAAAAAAAAAAAAATTCCGGAACAGCTGATATGGGTAGAGGCCTCGCAATGGATTGCCCTCTTGTGGTGAGTGAGTTTGCGTTGCTTGATGAACTGGATGGCTGTTCCGACTGGATTTATCCTTTCGAAAATTGCCGGTGAAACCTGTGGGTTCCGTAAACACCTGTTAAAGGATTTCAAGAAATTTTTGAAATTTTTGAAATTTTTCATGAAAAAAGTCACTCGTAACACCGTATAGGCCACATTATAAGGCGATGATAAGAAAAAATATATAAAATCGTAAATTTAACTTTCACTTAAAATATTTAAAATTATATTAAAATACTCATTAGAAGCATTTTTATATTTTATTTAGGTTTCCGTCCCTTTGTATAGACTACAAGCCCCTGCTAATATTCTTTCTGTCCAGCCAGAGAACATTCCACGTTTCCTACAGAGGTCCCCAAAATTAACTTCATAAATTCTTCACTGAAGCAGTCGCATCATCATATAATCAGATTAAAATTAGAACCGACATTATTTGTTAAATTTAATCAAGCTTTCAGATTTAGACCACAAATCGCATTTACAGTCAATTAATAAGAACACATTTTGATTTAATTTTTAGTTTGAAGTGTAACCCCTAATTAAAAAAAGGAGCGAGTAACTCGATACACTACCTGAGACTATTAGGCATTTTCTCTACAAAACCAGTCATAGCCTATGTCGGGGGTGAGGAAGGTTCCAACAGTGTTGGAAAAGAAGCTTGCTTTCTTGCATCATATGCCTCTACTAATGCTAATACTAAGAACATCCGATCAAGACACTTTATCCTGTTTCTGAGTATTACTATGGCTGCGGTGGCCGAATAGCGGTGGACAACTTCGGCAAGACTTGGAATTTCCATCTTTTCAGTGAAGAGGTTTGACAAGGTTGCTAATGCTAATGCTAATGCTAAATGCTAATGCCAAGGTGGATACGGAGTTTTATTATATTAATTTGCAGGAAATGGCAACTTAACATAATCAAATTCACCTTATTATTATTTTCCAATCTACTGGAAGACAATAAAGCACTCACACCTACATTGCTTTAACTATGTTCATTTCCGATTCGGAAATATGTACATAATGGAGCCGAACGTTTCATGGTATTTTTATAGCACTTCTTCAATGACAGCTGTCTTTGCAATATCACCGTCACAAAATATCACTTAGGTCACAAAACAATATTCTTGTCACTGAAGAAGTGGTAAGAAAATACCACGAAACATTTGATTCCATTGTGTACATATTTCCAAATCGGAAATAAACATAATTAAACCAACGTAGGTTTGAGGGCATTATTATATTCAAATAACACAGTTACCGACACACCACGCCGCCCAAGGAATATCTAAAATCCAGTCTATGTTGGCGTAAAACGTAAGTATGTGCACATGTCCACAATCCAAGTTGGCGTGCTGAATAATTCTTGAAAAATCAAATACCTTTCAGAATCCAGTATTCCACATACAGAAATCTCCTGAGATTAGCAGATGGAGCAGAGGCCCAGACAGGAAAGCATATAGGGCAACTGGGTACAGTTGCCCTATATGCAAAAGAGATGGGAGTAGAAGGTTCAAAGATAACATCATTAATTTTTAACCTTCAAGGAAGTACCTTTGGTGGGAGACATACAGAAGCCAAAATTATAGTTCTTCCGATCTTAAACCGACCATTTCAAGATTTAGTGTGTAAAAAGATTGCTTTAGAATGTACATCTGAATGAAGTATTACTGCAGCGCTTACATTTACAGTAGCACGTCCATTTCTATAATTCAGAAAACAGAATAATTTGGAATTTTAAAATGTATTTAAGGTGTTAAATGCCCTTCTTGGAGATAAATTCCAACGGTTTATACGGCTGTATCATGTCCGTTAGTGCTTCTGCATTTCCTTGTTTTTGTTTCTATTCCGGCATGACCACCAGGTTACAGGAGTTTTTATTTATTATATATTTTTTATTATTATTTTTTATTTTTTGGAAGGAGAACAATTTCAATGTTTTCATCTCGATGTAATTCCAATATATTCTCTCCCTGCTGTGCAAAGTTGTCTATTTACATCTTTTCTTTGATGCAATGCTTAAACAGAGATTGCGAGTTCACCTTCTCAGAGAATGGACAAATTTTTTAATGGTATCTGCTTGAAAATTTTTAATGGTTAATAAATTAGTAATCACTTAATTATTAATTAATTAAAATAATAAAAATGAATAAATAATTAACTAATTCGTAATTTTTTTAATGGTTTCGCTACACTGACAAAAAATGGTGAAAATCCATGGGGTAAACCTGTATAAACTGATTTAAAAAACATATAAATATATTGACCCATTCAAAGCCTTAAGCACCTCAATCGGACCACCTTGCAGGTGCCTAGTCTCCAGAAGCTGTAATTTGTAGAACTGACACCTTTCTTGCATAAGACCACTCTTTTCTCCCCTTCACCAATCTCGTTTCCCTTCTTTGCACCGATTTCAGAAAATCTATATCCTTCTTAAATGAAGCCTACAGACCTGTATGCAGTACTCAAGACGCGGCCTAACCAATGCCTTATGCAATGGGATAATCACTTATCCTCCTTATCCCTTCTAGCAAAATTCCTGTATATTACATACAAACCCTATGAACTGTCATGGCTGCCTGTCTATACTGTACTGTCAGAGAACTTCATATCTTATTGCACGATTATCCCCACATCTTATTTATTATTTATTTTTTTTTTTTCATTTTCTACTACCCCGAGTGTAGTACCAAACAGTTGGTATGTTAATCTAAGATTACTGCTAACCATGTGCAGTACCTTGCATTTTTCAATGTTAAACTAAAACTGCCATTTCTCAAACCATCTGCCTAATTTTTTTAGATCTTGTTGCAATAGCTTACTTTGATTACTGTCATTAATGGCAGTAATCACTCTGCCAAACTTTACATCATCTGAAAAATTAGACATTAAGCCTAATATATCATAATCAACATCATTAATAAATATAGAAAAAAATGGCCCCTGCACTAAACCCTGGGGTTCCACTAATAACAATAGTCTATTAAGAGCAGTGTCATTGATAACCACGCTCTGTCTTCTCCCACTCAACAATCCCTTTATTCATAGCAGTAACTTGGCCTTAATGCCACACTACTCCAATATACAGAAATCTCCTGAGATTAGCAGATGGAGCAGAGGCCCAGACAGGAAAGCAACAGTGTCAAAAGCTTTCCTGAAATCCAAGTATATGATATCAAAATTATTTTTTGCATCCAGCTCCTTTGTAACTGCATCATAGTATCCAATCAGATTGGTCAGACAAGATCTCCCCTTAACAAATCCATACTGTTACTGCATTATAATTTCATAGATGGGCCTGCATTACTTCTTTAACCACTGACTCCACTAGTTCTAGGGAAATTATTTTCCATGGAACAGAAGTTAAGCTAACAGGTCTATAACTACTTGTAGGCGCCTCCGTAGCCAGGTGGGAAGGAGCAGCAGTGCGTAGCACACGCTTCTTGATTAGACCGGGGTTCGAGCCCATCACCACCAAATATGGAGGATGCGGAAAGGTCAGGGAATGACCACTGCACCGGAGCAATATGGCCTTAGTTGCTAATGCTCCTAAAAAAAAAAACCAAAATAACATAAAATAAATAAATAACTACTTGTGTCATCCTTTGATCCCCTTTGTGAATTGGGGATATATTCACACATTTCGTGGCTATAGGGACGTCCCCTAAACCCAACGATGCTCTCATAATTATGGGTAAGAGTTTGCTTGCCTCCTTTGCTGCCTCTCTTAATATAACTGGATAGATCCCATCCACCCCGGGCGCCTTTTTTTATGTTTAGCTTCAACAATTTCTCTTCCACTTTCTGATAGTTTATATGCATCCCATGCATTTTTCCTCTGTCATTTGTTTCATCGGATAATCTGACATCCATTTAGGTACGAACCTTTAACAGTATGGTTTAGTTTGGCATGAAAAGCCTAGCAGCTTCTGCGATTGCTTCTATGAATGCTTCATATTTATAATTTGCTGTTGTAATGTCATCAGTTTGTCCTACTGCATAGAATTTAAAACCTGTCTGAGGCCACTATACCACCCTTTCAACAATCATGCTCTTTATTTTTGACAGTAGTTATATCTTTAAGTAAATCCCACATCAGTACACTGTGATCACTGCCATCCAGTCGGTCTTTTACCTCATTCTTAATACACATCGATCTTTGCTGATAAATAGATCAACAATACTGCTTCCTCTTTTTGCTTCTCTCACATGCTGCTGTAAAAAACAGTCATCCTATAAATCCACAAAAGCCTTGTAACGTGTGAGTGACCAAGCCACAAGTTCCAGTCAATATCTGGAAAGTTAAAATCCCTCATTAAAGACAATCTGCTGGACGAATTTGTTTTTCTGTATCATCGGTTGTTATGCTCATCACAGTCATTAGACCTAGAAAACACCGTCATTTTCTTTTTCACAGTGCTTGTGTCACACCAAACTGACTCAAGATTGCACTTGTCACCCATGGCGACACAATGCACTGCTTTAGATTTATTACGCTTTTTAAATAAGGGCATAATCCCTTCCTCCTACCCCTCCTGTCCTGTCTCTCCTTTCTACACACATTGCACTCCCGATATTCAAATTCTGTAACTCTTATATATGAGAGACGCCGTCTCCGATATTTCTACAATGTCCCTGCGATATCCCTACTGATGACTTCAGCAGTACTTCAAATTCATCAAATATACTGTATTTACTGTGCCTAATGTCCTATCATTAGTGTACATGCAGGTATCTTGCTGTTAGTTATCCTAACATAGCCCGTGTATTTACTTGTTTCATGATGAGACCACAGCAGCGCTTGGAATCCCCGGCACCTTGCTTACCATGCTACTACAAGTTCCAATAGAAATAGTGCAAGAATTACTTTCACCTCTGACTACGGCTTTCGTAAATCTGTTTATACCCCCACCCCCAAGCTAGCAGTTTTCCAACTCACCTAACACGGCCTCGATAGCATCAGAAAATATTCTTCCATCCCCACTATTTAAGTGTATCTCATTCCTGAAAAAACAGTCTTTCCTGTTAACAAGCACAGACCATGTTGAGAATTATACCCCGTGAGCCTTGCACGGTCTCTACACGGCCGAACCTCCTATCGTGTCTGAGCAGAATTGGCGACACTTTCAAATTTAATCCTAATTCATGACTGTTTCCCAACGTTGCCCTTTACTTGTTAAGTAAGTCCTCAGATATCCTACTCTTAATATCATTAGTGCCAATGTGCAACATATCAACTTTTGTGCCCTTAAAAAAAGATGATATTGGCTCTACCACCTCATCTACTTTTGCCCCTGGCAGACATACCCTGCTCCTATTCCGCTTATCCATTTTGTACAATATATTTCCCGTTTCTCTGGCAATAGAGACGCTGACAATAGTAACTCCTGTGGATCCAGATTGTTATTGTTATTTGGTTTTTAGAAGCATTAGCAACTAAGGCCATATTGCTCCGAGATATGCGGTGGTCATTCCCTGACCTTTCCGCATCCTCCGTATTTGGTGGTGACGGGCTCGAACCCCGGTCTAATCAAGAAGCGTGTGCTACCCAGTGCTGCTCCTTCCCACCTGGCTACGGAGGCGCCTTGTGGATCCAGAGCATTCTGCCTTGGGATTGCAGCTTTGTTGCCTGATGCCCAAGTGTAAGCTCTCGCAGTGAGCTGGACTGATGAGAGCTTGATGACCCCATTTTAATTCCTTCGAGGACATCCACTCTATTCTTAAAATTTTCATAAACGCCCATCAGAACGCTGAGGTCACGCCTAATTTCCTCACATTATTTGCACACCACACATACACACACACACAAAAAGACGTATTTCTTGGCTGTATCATGTCCCGTTTGTAAGGCCGTGATTCTTAGGAGAATTGCCCCCTTCAATTAACCCCTGAATCATTGTTTGTTTGTCACTCTCGCTACTTTGAACTTGTTGCGGGAATGATTTCCGTTTAAATTCAATTTAATTCGAAAATACTGCACTAAACTAATAAATTACTAAACGCAGAAATACGTATTATGCGATCAAGTTTACGTTATATGCATTACGCTATACTGTTACGTTCGTAGAGTTTAAAATTAGTTATAGCCTTAATATAAATAAAAATTTTTCAGCTAAAAACAAAAAATATATGCCGAACTACGTGATTAGAACCTTCGAACTCCTAATTTATCACAATTAAAACCCTACAATTCCACTTCCATGCACTGTGATACGATATTTGCGCCAAATTACCGATTAAAAAAACTCTAAGAATATTAAGCCGTAACTTACAAAATCTGTAGCAAAATTTAAAAATAAGCTAGCGAAAGTAACTAGGACTACTAAACTATTTATTGAACATAATATGTTAATTAAGCTCAAACACTGCAAAATTTTCCAAAAAATTTATCCGTTTCCAAGAGCTCAAAATTCTTCGACTTTACAGTTACCTTGAACCCGAACCCTCGACAACTGTTTCCTTTGTTTCCTTTGCCTAGGCACAAGTTCGAACCCTGAAATATGTCTAAATATATATATATATATATATATATATTCAAGTTAAAATTCTTATAGGAAAAGGGGCCGATTTATAAATATACAGATCCCAGACAAAAATATCCTTAGACAAAATAGCACTCTGCTACTGAAACAAGCAGTGATCAGATGAACCGATTCTTATAGTCGCGTCGAAAAACGCCAAAAACAAAAAACCATCGATTACTAAAATCGAAAAAAAAACTTTTTAATAAATTAACAATATGTGTTATTTAAACCCGCGCAATCTTTAGAACGTCTCTTTTCTGACAACAGATGGCGCCACATTAAACAAGCGTGTGAAGGAACATTTCTTAATCGTGAATGCCCAGGGAAACCAGGGTGGGGGAGGGAAGAGAGAGAGAGAAATTCTCCGAAGTATGAAAACTTATTTTAGGAAAGGGCTCTGTCAATTTCAAAAAATTGAACTGTTGTGTTCAAAAGCGGATCTAAAATAGCAATTCTCAAACTTCCCGTTTTCACTTCCTACTGCCACCAAGATCAATAAACTTAATTCGTGGCACATTTTCACTTACCTTTCTTATCAATTTTAAATCTATATTAGTATCTTACTTCGTTTCTTTGCTCTTGAGCACACTCTGTTTGTCAGACCTGTGCTTCTGTCTTGGAGACTGTAATGTTGTGACTGACTGTTTTGTTTCAGCTTTTAACCAAATATGCGCGAATAAATGGATATTGATTGATTGATTTTTGCGGATCATGGTAATCCGGCGAAGCGGAGAAACCAGGATCCACAATCTCGGGAGTACTGATCTAAAGCAATGCTTTCGGATTTTTAATTATTATTATTATTTTTTGATTTCTAAGATGTAAAGATTTTTCAAGCTTTTCCTTCTGTTGATGACGTAAAGTACTGTATTATCATTAGTATCAGTACTGATGAAATGATTCATGGGCTGACGTTGGTTAATTAGGCCAAGGGTCAATTACTTAGTTGGGCTGATGATTCACCGCCAACGAGTAATTGACTCTTGGAATAAACTTCCCGCTAGGTTTGTGGTGGCAATAATTTTGTTTTATATGAAATTATTATTATTATTATTATTATTATTATTATTATTATTAGCCATATGGTGAAAGGAAGCCTGAGGCTTATGCTGCGCCAGCTAAAAAAATTTTCTGAGTTACCCTGAGAGAGAGAGAGAGAGAGAGAGAGAGAGAGAGAGAAGGGAAACACCAAGAAAGAGAGGAGAAGAATGATGATATCCAGCTCAGGGCCCTAGGTGTGCCAAGCCCACACTCACCAGATGTGAGTCCCTGGGGTACATATAAATAGGGATTGGGCCTCTGCATATACCTATCGTGCGTCCACTCCATCAGATTCTAAATATAACATCCTGTATATGACGACAGTGATCTCATCACGAAAATACATACATGTACTCGTACAAGCTAGGATTAGAGATGCTGCAGAGATCCATGGATTAAGACTTCAAACTAAAAATGAAAAATTTACTCTCTTCGGGGATCCCATTTTCTAGGTTGAAACACCATGAGATGTGGATGGTTGGTTATTTGGTTTTTTTGGCGTAAAACATGCATGGTCAGGGGTCTTTGGCTGATATCAGATTTATTGCATATTTGCTTTATTTCCCCCTTTTTGAACCTTTAGTCAAATTAGCATACACATATCTTCCGTTAACTTTTTTTTTATGTAATTTTATTTTACAGGTTATATATTTCGGCAATATTTTCCTTTTGCTTTTGGCTGTCTGTCTGTATTTCTTCTAAATAGCTTTTTTAATACTGAGCAAATCTCAGTATTAACAGTTATTCAGAAGAAATATAAATAAAAAAGCTGCAGCCATTATCAACCCACTGCAGGATGGAAGCCTCCTCAACAATTCATGCTGAGGGAAATGGACCATATCATTCAGTGCAGGTTGGCAGATCGACCGTATTTAGCAGCCAGGGGCTTGAACCCCGGTCTACTCAAAGAGCGCGTGCTACTGTACTCCCTCTCCTGACCACTCGGCTACGGGGACGAAACATACAATACCAAAAGAACAAAACAAAAATCTAGCTTTCGGTTATGCCAGTGCTTCTCAAAGTGGGCGATATCGCCCCCTGGGGGGCATTTGAATTATCCATGGGGGCGTTAGGCATGAAAGGGGGGCGATAGGCCATCAACTCTGCCAGGTAACGAATATTTACTGCTACTAGCATACGTACGTTTCATAAAAGATGAAAAGTTGAACGAAGAATTATTATTTGCAAGATATCTAGAAACGTATACCAAATTCGAGTCTATATTTCAGGTTACTGAAAAGTTTTTTAAAGACAGGGAAATTCCACTTACAAATGTACTTGCTTGTGCAAGGATGGGGCACCATCAATGATTGACCGTTATAAGGGTTTTATGGCTTATTTAAAAAATGCCGTGCCAAATATTATTACTGTTCATTGTGTCATTCACCGTCAGCATTTAGTTGCGAAAAAACTTGGTGATCAACTGCACAATTCTCTACAAACTGTTATTACTGCTGTAAACAAAATTAAAGCACATTCTTTGAATGATCGTATATTTCGAAAGCTTTGTGATCAAAACAGTGAAGATTTTGAACGATTGCTACTTCACTCCGAGGTTCGGTGGCTGTCAAAAGGCAACTGTCTCAACAGATTTTATGAACTCTTTGATACTGTTGTCGAGTTTTTTGAAGATAGGAACAAAGAAAATGAAAACTGATATTGCTTATCTTGCAGATTTATTTACTAGATTCAACTCAATGAACTTACATTTACAAGGACAAGACGTTACTCTTATTAAGGCGAAAACTCAAATTTCAGCATTTATTTCAAAATCAAAGCTTTTTATGCGCAACGTAGGACAACGTGAATTGTATCAATTTCCAAATCCGTTGGAAATAGAGAGAAAAGAAAAAATAGCTAATGAAACTAACGTTTTGAACTAACTAACGTTTTGTAATAATCTAGAAATGTTGCACAGAAATATGCAGGAAAGGTTCGAAGATCTCCTAAATTTGAAAATTCCAGATTGGGTTATAAATCCTTTTTTAAATAATAACGATGGTGAACGTTTTGTAGAAGAAGAATTGATTGAGTTACAAAATGAAGTTGAACTGAAGCCAAACTTTCAAAATTTATATCAGGGATTTTGGTTACAAAAGAAAATCCCTGACCATTATCCTGCATTGTGGGGAATTGTGAAAAAATTACTTATTTCTTTTCCAACATCATATCTAGTCGAAACCGGTTTCAGTGCTGTTTCTCAATTGCTGACAAAACAAAGAAATTGTCTGGATGTTGTTAAACGTGGCGATTTACGACTTCTACTTACAGATATTTAAACCTAATATTGATAAGCTAATAAATCTCCACCAAGCTCATCCATCGCATTAAATATTAAAATATAATTAACTATTTCCATTAATATCGTGACTTATTTATATAATTAACTTTAATTTTTATGACTTAATTTAGGCGACTATAACTGACTTTATTTATGTAGTTATAATTTTTTATGAAGAAGGAATCAAGTGCAGTAAATAGTTTTCTTTATAATTCACATACATACATGAAGGGCTGCATTTACGTTTTTGGAGGCAAGCAGACAAATATTAATTTCAGTTATTTAGCTTCACTTTATATTGGTGGGCTAAAAAAAAGCCCACCAATATAAAGTGAAGGCTTTTTTTTATGGGGGGCGGTGATCCAACAAAGGGGGGGACGGTGATCCAAAATAGTTTGAGAAGCACTGGGTTATGCCAATAACAGTCAAACCTACCGTTCGTCTGTTAAGTGGCGCCATCTAGTAACGATATGTAACATAACAAAATTCTTACATAACTACACAATACAAGTGTAATTTTTCTCTTACAATATTTATATATTATAATATTACATTAAAAATTAATCAAATACCTGACCACAAGAATTTGTTCGGTTTAACAATAGAGTGGGCATAAGAGGAGAAAGGAACTCATGTCCTTCATCCCGAAGTAACACTCAAGTGATGCGAAGAATCTAAAGTAAAATAACATTGTATGATTTGAAGCAGTGGTGGATTCAGGGTAGGGGCAACGGAGCACGTACCTCTCCTGTCGTTTTTCGGAAAATATACACCAATCGTTTAAATTCCCTTTAGCTACAAATTATTATTATTATTTTTTTTTTATGGTTAACATAGGATTTTACCTAGCATTGTAGCTCAGATATTTTCAACTGACTACAGTTGGCAACACAGATGCTAATGTGATTACCATTCTAGTGCACAAAATGGTGCCCCCCTCCTGTCATTTTTTTTCTTGATCCGCCACTGCTTTGAAGGGATGCTGGTAAGAGCAGTTCAAGGGCATTAAATGAGTAGTTAGACTGTCTGGCATGTCTCTGGTTAAGATAAATGATCTTTCAGGAGTTGTCTCTCTTGATATATAAAATCCCTACACTTCTTGTTTTTGCAGTAGACAAAAAATATATATATATTATTTTAGGGTTTCCCGTAATTGAATATATTAACCCGTATTTGTGTCTGTAAATTGCGTATGTTCTGTGGTCGATTTGCCTGTTTTCTGGACGAAAACCCCTAGTTTCTGGGGAGAAAAACCTTGCTATATACATCTGACACCGACTAACTCAGTCAGGGAGTGAAAAAAAGCCTACTAAAGTTCCTCGCGTCATTGACGGGATTCGAACCCGGGCCTTTTCCACCCGGTGTTTTGCAGTACATAAGGTATAAGGTATGTTAGTGTCTAACGGCTCCTGGGATTTCTCCCATCTCCGCGGGTGTACATTGTATCGGGGCCAGAGATTTGAAGTGTGTGGGGGTCATGTGCTGTATATTGTCTTGTGCCCTTTGTTCCTCCGGTCTATTAGCCGCCGAGCCCCTAGTGGGACCCGACGTTACCACACCATGCCATGGGGAGGCTGACTGGGTGTACCACCGTAGCTAGAGTACTCTGGCGGGTCCTGCCACCTACTTTCCTGGGATTTCAGTGGCTAGGATCAGATTTGAGAATGAGATGATCGCTGTTTCTTGAGCAACGGTTGTAATTTTAACAGAGCGTAGAGTTGTTCACTGATAACTTGTTCTAGGGCCAAATAGGTCGGGCAGTAATTTTAATGTTTTTAGATTTAGACCTGTGGGGCATGTGTATATATACAAATTTGTATATATATGGTGTTGGGGCACCCTTTGCTTTTAAAATTTGTATTGTACGTGGAACAGATTCCAATACATCTTGAACTGTCTTAAGAGGAATATTGGACCATTGTTCATGAAAGATCTTTTCAAGATCCTTAAACGATGAATGTTTAGGAAATCTGCTTCTCACTCTCCTCTCCAAATATGTCCAGCGTGGCTCAATAACGTGGCTCAATAACGTCATAGAATATAAATATGACACCACATCTCAACACGAATCCTCAATAACATTCACGACTGGCTTAGCAGTATTCAGGCTTCTTCACAGTAATATTCGACTGATTTGTGAAAAACCCTGGTATCGCCTAGATAAGTAAAACTATGTCTCTATGATGTCTATAGCAGATACTCTATGATGGTAGCTCATGCTTGGCAAAGACTGAGTAAAGTAAAAAATCGATTGCCTGTGTCAAACCTACAGGATACAATGCTTGTTTTTTATATCAAGAGAAAAATTGGAGAGCGAGGCGCAGCACTATTATTGCAATTCAGTTCTCTGTTGTCAATTAAGTTTCCAGCTATCTGCATGGTTACGAGAAGGGATTAAAGACCACCAGGCAGTGTAATTCGCACCTCCCACACAGGAACTTCATTTTGGATTAATTAACCCCATCAACTGGCTGCTTCACAACCTGCGTCCAACCAAATAGCACTTTATGCGTGAGGAATTCAAGTTTCCCACATCCATGTGCTACTGACATCTCAGAAAACTTCGTTTGATCCAGGACACCTGCCAATTACCAGTGCCATCCAGGCGCCTTCCACAGACTTCAACGTTGCTGCAAGAATTGGCACATCATAGGAGATAAATAATAATTGTATATACAGCCTCAAGATGCGGTATTTGTCTATATTACGGTATTTCAGGTCTGCTACCATTAGCAGAGGCATATGCAAGAAAGCAAGCTTATACAGCATCAGCCAAAAAAAAAAAAAAAAAAAAATCCCATTTCGTTTTTGCTCTAAATGTTTGTCCAGTTCTTCTTTGAATTTATTTACGCTATCAACTTCCACAAAAACAGTTGGAAGTTTATTCCAGCAATCAACTATCCGCTGGCTAAAGGCAAATTTCCGAACATCTATTCTACAACACAACTGTTTTTCCTCAATTTGAATTTATGCCCCCTCAGGTTTGTACTCCAGACTCTGCAATTTGAAGAAATTAACCCTCTCTTGGTAATAGCAACCCTTAGTTCCACTCACTAATCTCGTTGCCCCTCTAGACCTATAAGCAGTACTCAAGGCGCGGCCTGACCATTGCCTTATACAAAGGGATAATCATCTCCTTAATCCCTACAAGCAAAATTCCAGTATGTCATTCACAATAATACCCCATGACCTGCTCTGGCAGCCTGTCTACACTTTCAGAAAGCTTCATATCTGACTGCAAAATTACCCTCAGGCCTTTTTCATTCTCTACCACCCTGAGTGTAGTACTGCAGAGTTGATACGTTTCTCTGGGGTTACTGCTACCCATATGCAGTACTTTGCATTTGTCAATGTTAAATTTCAGTTGCCACTTCACAGCCCACCTGCCCAGCCAGCTTTTCTATATCTTGTTGCAGTAGCATACTGTTATTACCGTCCTTAACAATCCTGCCAATCTTTGTATCATCTGCAAGCTTGGACATTGAACTTGATATACCTTCATCAATATATCATTGATAAATATGGACATTGAGCTTGATATACCTTCATCAATATATCATTGATAAATATAAAAACAAAAATGGGCCCAAACCGAAGCAAGCCTGGGGGGACTCCACTAATAACATTAGTCCATGAAGAGCAGTGTCCATTGATTACGACTCTCCCGCTGAACCACCCTTTCATCCAGTGTAGCAACTTGCCCTAAATGCCATACTGCTCGAATTTGTACAGCAGTCTTCCATGTGCATCAGTATCAAAAGCTTTCCTGAAATCCAAGTATATGATATCAAAATTATTCTTTGCTTCCATTTCCTTTGTGACCACATCATATTATCCAAACAAATTGGTCAGACAAGACTTCCCCTTAACAAACCCATGCTGTGTCTGAATTATTACCGCAGCCTTGTCTAGATGATCCAATGCTTCTTTAACCAGTGACTCCACTACTTTCCCTAAAACAGAAGTTAAACAAACAGGTCTGTAATTACTGGTGTCACCCTTTGATCCCCCTTTGTGGATTGGGGATACATTTGCCCTGAGTCCAAGAATGTTCTCATTATTGTGGCCAAGGGTTTGCTTAATTCCTTTGCCACCTACTTTAATATAACTGAATAGATCCCATCCACCCCAGGAGTTTTTCTTATGTTTATATTCAACAATTTCTGCTCCACTTTGCTCTCAGTTATTATAAAATCATGAAGTTCCCTGTTAGTTTAATAAGCTGCTGTCCAGCATATTTTGCATCTACAATCAGACGTGAGGAATTCTGTAGGGAAGTGCAGGCACTTCCCTACAGAATTCCTCACGTCTGATTGTAGATGCAAAATACTCGTTCAGTTTGTCAGCTGAATCATCAATAATCAACAGTCGAACCACCCATATCAAGCGAACCAACCTGATTCATTCCCTGCCTTCTGGAGTTTATATAAGTGAAGAAATATTTACTGTTTTTATTTGCATCCTTTGCGAAAGATTTCTCGTAATTTGCCTTCGCTTGCCTAACTTGATTTTGTGACTCCTTGTGACTTGATTACAGACTAGCTTATATCCACCAACTGATAATTTATATGCATTCCATGCATTTTTCTTCTCTGCCACTAGTCTCATTATTTCACCTGACATCCATTTAGGTCTAAACCTTTAACAGTATTTCTCAGTTGGTATGAAAAGCCTTGTAGTTTTCAAGATTAATTTCTTGAATGCGTCCCATTTAGAATTTGTTGTTGGTAACATCATCAGTTGGTCCTACTCTATAGAATTCAAAAACTGTCGGAGACCACTTTAGTTACTTTTACGAAAGCAAAATCCCTTCCCTTTATTACTGATGGTAGTTACGTCTTTTAAGGAAGGCTAGACAAATTGTTATAGACAAATAGATGTACAGTGCGGATGAAATGAAAATTTGTTTTTTTTGGCTGCTGTATAAGTTTGCTTCCTTGTATCATTTTCTGCTATTAACACTAATACTGAATATTCTATGTTAAAGTGGTATCTGAAATTCCTTGAAAAATGAAAAACAATGAAAAATGTGTGTGAATTGGAACTGGTATTTGCTGGTTAATTTGCTGAAAACCTGGATAATCACAATTACAAAATACACTGAGTGATCACTGAATTATGACCACCCCTATGAAAACTGAATACGACCCGTTGACCACGTGAGGTACCAGAGTGCGGAGTTAGTCGATCTACGTAGCATAGATAAGGTGTCAGTGGTTAGTAGATAGTAAAATTCCGAGCGTGATGGGTAAAAGGAAGGATTTATCGGACTTTGATAAATGACAGATTGTGGGTGATCGACGAGCTGTTGCCTCGATTTCCCAAACGGCTGAACTTGTGGGGTATTCGAGAGCCGCCGTAGTTAAAATGTATCTGGATTGGCGTCAAAATGGTCAAACAACGACCCTACGGCAAAACTGCAAAGGTCAGCGAAAGGTTGATGTTAGAAGTGAGCGCCGGGTCCGACGACTCGTACAGGCGAACAGGCACAGCACTGTTGAGTGGTTGACTACCCAATACAACATGGTCTAACCCGGAACAATATCTGGCATGACCATGCGTCGCACGCTCGCATGTATGGACTACACCAGCAGACGAGCCTACGGCATCCTCTCGTAACCAAGGTTCATCGGCGTAAAAGACTCGCCGAGTGAAGATAGTCGCAAAAAAATAAGAAGTGTGTCTGATGAATGACCTGCTGAATGCTTGAACCAAGAGCATGGAGGATGAAATCAGCACCTATCAACAGTAAAGTTACTTCCAAGCAAGACAAGGAGACCTTCACCTAAGCAGCTCAGAATCGTGATGCAGTTATTGGCTCTAACCCTAACACACTGGGTATTAAAACGGTGCAGCATAGAGGAAGGAGGGCGAGGCCCTCCAGCACTTTTATAAGTCGACTATGCCCGGAAACAACAGTAGAACAAATTGAAACCCTTCTGAAGCAGCTCAACATACCCGGTACCCCCATAAAGGTCCACACCAGGCATCCATCCTATTCCTCTTTCCAGATTAAGATCAAAAGTCCCAATATAGAAAGATATCTAAACACAGATATCTGGCCCGCAGGTCTCTTGGTAATGCCATCGTTTGGCAATCATAATGAACAACCAGCGGTACAAGCGATCTCGAGACCAGAGACGGGCAGTGTGCCTCTCTCTGCATAGCTAGGCAGCGAACCAACTTACCTGTCCCTTCAAACTTACAATCATGCAGATCAATGCACAACACTCTAGATGCGTTGCGTTGCTGATGAGATCAGGCTCATTGCAACGGAAAATTTATTTGATATTATATGCATTCAGGAACCTTATGTCTCTAAGCACGTTTATGGGCAATCTTCCAAAGTTATGGGATATCCCATGACTACAAGAATCATCCAGTCCTCTGCAACAGATCCTAAATCTGCCATCATCATATTCAACAACAAGTTGGATATCACTGTTATCTCTGGCTTGTGTAATCAAAATTCCTCTTGTATTTTAGTCTCTACATCAACTTTCTCGTTCTACTTACTTTTATTATATTGTCCACCATCGGCAGATATTAATTTATCACAAAGATATCTAGAACAGGTGTTTGCTATTTTAAATCCCACATATTTAATAATTACAACTGATTCAAACTCAAAATCTTTCTTATGGTTCAGCAGTATCTTGGACAACAGAGGTAGGATTTTCGAGGAATTTTTATTCACCTACAATTTAAATCTGCACAACTTACCCAACCAACCGCACGCCTTCTCAAACGTCCACGGAGAATCAAACATTGATTTAACCATTTCAACGTCCCCCATGTCCTTGAGGATCCCTGATTGGACCATACATAAAAAGTGACCACCGAGCAATCACTTTTAAGGTATCTCTTCTTCCAAATACTACAGGTCCCCCTCCTTCTCCTCCTCCAAAAGATCTTAGAAGATTTTCTATGAAAACCATCAAATGGCCTTTATTTATGTCTTCAATTCACCAGGATTTTAACGTTGACACTCGCCGGTCTTTGAACCAGTTCAATGCCTCACAATAGAGGCTGCCTTATTTGGTGCTACAGAACGGTCCGCTAAGAGGAAAATTAGCAAGCATACTACAGTTCCATGGTGGACAGCTGAACTTTCCACTCTGCACAAAAAAGTACACAAAGCACGCAGAGACTTTCAACGGAGAAGGCCCTGGCCTGAACCAGAAGTCACCAGACTAAAAAATATTTATAAAGGCCTGCGGAAAGAATACGTAAATACAATTGCAAAACAACAACTTGCCTCCTGGCAACACTTAGTTCACTCCACAAGAAATTCTGATCCCTGGGGTCTATTATATAAAATTAGCAAAAACAAGTATCACTCTCATGAAGTGTACAACACTGTAGTGAACAACGACACAGAAACCACTAACTGGAATTTTGACTACCCCTATGAAAACTGAATACGACCCGTTGACCACGTGAGGTACGAGAGTGCGGAGTCAGTCGATCTACGTAGCATAGATAAGGTGTCAGTGGTTAGCAGATAGTAAAATTCCGAGCGTGATGGGTAAAAGGAAGGATTTATCGGACTTTGGACCAGGAGTTAACGCTCTCCTGGATCGCTTGCTTCCCCTGGACGATCTCACCACAGAAACTCCAGAACAAATATCTATCAGGAATAGCAACTCAACCTACCACTCCTCATATGAAACGGATCTCTTCACTCTTCCCGAGCTAAAGCTGGCCATAAGCAAAATAAATATCCATGCAAATGTCCAGGTTTAGATCTTGTGGAAAATTCTGTAATTAACAAATCTGTGGAAATCTCTCCAGAAATACTTCTATGTACAACAAATGTCTTACTGAGAGGATATTTCCTAATCTCTGGAAGGTAGCTTTGATCAAAATTATTTACAAGCCGGACAAAAATAAATCTGATCCCAAAGCATACAGACCCATCTCTCTTTTGGCAAACCTTGGCAAACTATTTGAAAGATTGTTAGTACCCAGAGTAGCAGATTTAATCGAAGGTGAAAACTTAATGTCTCAATCCCAATTTGGCTTCAAGAAGGGAAAATCCTGTGAAGACGCCTTGGTCTCTTTAGTTAACCGCATATCAGCTTCGAGGGCTAAATATGAAATAGCCATATTCATTGACTTCGAGGGAGCTTTCGATTCCCTCTGGTGGGAGAGCGCTCTCAATCGTGTTAACAAAGCCAAGTGCTCTCAGCAACTATTCCAAGTTATTAGAAGCTACTTCCAAAATAGACTCATCCAAGTAATCTCGAAACAGCAGTCTCTCTCAAGGACCATCTCAAGAGGATGCCCCCAGGGATCAGTGATGGGACCCCTCTTTTGGAACATAGTTTTGGACAGCTGGCTCAGCCAAAAACCTGACAATATCTCTGCCTTCGCCTACGCCGATGATTTGGTTCTTCTAATTCCAGGTCGATCGCGTCTTCAACTAGAACAATCAGCCAATATAGCTCTTTCTGAGCTAATCAAGCGGTCAAGTATACATAAACTGCGAATATCTGCCAGAAAAACAAAACTGATGGTTTTGGCAAGATAGATTACAGAAGACCTCCAAATATAAAGATAGACGGAGAGCAAATCCCTTTTGTTCCTGAATTAAAACATCTTGGCGTAATTTTAGATGGCAGATTAACCTTCTCCTCTCATATTAATCACCTCGCCTCGAAGATTAAGTTCACTGCAGAAAATTTTAGATTAATTGGAAAAAATGTATGATGAATATGTATAAAGGAGATAGAAGGAAAGTTTTTATTGTTCCTGTAGTTAACTTTAATTAGAAGTAGTGTCTTACAATTTGCAGAAGGAAAGGGGTGATTATAACTTTTAACCAAATGGTATAATTAAAGATATGTATGAAGAAAATGTAAAAAGGAGGTAGAAAGAAGTTTTATTGTTCCTGAAGTTAACCTTAATTAAGAGTAGGTTGTACGATTTCAGAAGGAAGGTGGAGATAACATTACTTTGAATTAAATGAGACAATACTGCGTAAATTTTGATATGGAAATAAACATTTGTTATGTTTAGAAATTCAAATAATTGTTTCATTATTCTAAGAGAAATATACACTGCCCTCAAAAAAAAAAAAAAAAAAAAAAAACTTGCACTAAGTCCAAACCTGTACAAGGAGAATAAATATATCCTCAGTACCCAGAATCTTCTGTGACAAAAAGAATAAATGAAGAAGTCAGATAGCTTGTGTGCTTTGGAAAGGTGAGGAACCAGTTGTACTTAAATAAAATAAAAAAATAATAATACACAACTACGTATGCCTCGACGATCTGGTCCTCTGCTTCCCTCACTAACATCAAAAAATTCATGGGTATCGAGTACTGGATTTTAAGGTGGTTGAACCGTATTAATGGCCACCCTTTCACCATCTCGAGATCAATCATGTATGCTAACCTTGGTTGCACTTCTTGGAATCAATTGCTCATTACAGGAAATCTGCGTAATCTCTGTCAACTCCTCACCGATCGCTTTGACGTTCCAAATGTCCATAATCTGGTTGTGGGCCCTAGGTTTTCCCGTGTCCTCTGCAATAGTGCATGGATTCCCCTAAGAAGCTTATTACAGAATTTAACTATGCTTAGAACATGTTTTCCGTCTAACATCCTCCAAACGTACAACATCCTGAAGATTGATCCTCACAAGTTCTGTGATGAGAAAGCATACAGATCTGAAAAGATACAGGACATGTACCACCGTATACAACTGTAGAAGTTTCCTGATTATCTCCTTCAGGATGAAATCTCCCATGAACTCTACTTTGCTGAAGAATTAATTTGTTTTAAATTATTATGCGTTTTGTATGTATATGTATTAGCTGTATATGCATATATTAGGATGCGCATGTGTTTATATGTCTCTACCTTTTGCTTGTGTCACTGTATACAGTTGGTCGTCGACTTACGACCGACTTCTGTTCTGACTGACAGGTCGTAAGTCGATCTGGTCGTATGTCGGCCAAGACAGAAGACTACATTCCACATCGGTAATTCTAGATTAGAGATATCCAGGAACTGCTTCTTCAAAAGAACATTGGCACTCATGAACAAGTTTGACTTGGATATGGCTGTGAACAAGAAACAATTTCACAGAACTATTTGGAGTAGGTTGACCGATTGACGGATGAGTTCTGGGCTAAAGATGTCCTTATTAATTCGTGTGTGTGTGATGATGTCTCCTGCAGCAAACTGCTTTCTGCGAGTTTACATAGCGCTGGACTTGACGTCATGAATATCTTTTTTATTTTTGTGAATTGGACTTTTCCAGTTTGAATTAACTTTCATTGTACAAAGTATATTATGTTTTGTACAACCTTTGCTCTGTTATACACTTTAACTGGGCTAATGCCTGTTGTGTATATTATATGTTAAAAATAAAATAAAATATTTATTAACAGTATTTTTTAACCTTTCTAATCTTTTTATTATCTTTATAATCTTTTAAATTTTTATCATCTTTTATTTTTCATTTTAAATACAGTAATGTTTTCATCTTTTATTTAGCGATACTGTACATACCTTCGTTTCTACGCCTAGTCGCGGCCGGTCGTAAGTCGACGACCAAGTGTATATTGGTATGTGCTTTATTTGCTCACATTAGATGTTATTTGTTGGAATATAGAAACTAATGTTTATATATGCGTAATTTATGCACGATTTCTATGTTTGCTCTCTAAGTTATAATGTACAAATGTATATAGGCACCCTCCTAGCTGAAGGCTGTTCAGGGATGAAGCATTGTAATGTTGTTGTTGTTGTTTTGGTTTTCAGGAGCATTAGCAACTAAGGCCATATTGCTCCGGTGCGGTGGTCATTCCCTGACCTTTCCGCATCTTCGGTATTTGGTGGTGACGGGCTCGAACCCCGGTCTAATCAAGAAGCGTGTGCTACGCACTGCTGCTCCTTCCCACCTGGCTACGGAGGCGCCTAGCATATGTAATAAATTGAATAATAAATAAACTAACAAAATTGGGTTCCAAAGGACGAGGTATAACAACACGTAAAAAGATAAATGAATAAAGTAAAAATGGTAAGAAACCCCGGTTCCCACAGTATCCAAAGTGCAGGCCGGTGGAAACGGTTGTATGGTGTGGAGCATGTTTCACTGGCACGAACTTGGACCCCTGGTGCATGTGGAACAACGTATCAGTGGGCTCCGCTATCGTCAACTGCTTGTTGATTGTGTACACCCCGCTATGTTACACTTTTTCTCGAATGGCGATGGTGTCTTCCAAGATGACAATGCCCCGAGCCATCGGGCACTTGTTGTGCAGGAAAGGTTTGAGGAACACAGTTCTGACTTCCAGCATATCGATTGGCCTCCGAACCCCACCGATATCAATCCCATAGATCACGTGTTGGACACTATGGAAAGGCATATCAGGCGCCTGGATACATCAATCGCTTCCATACCTGCATTGCTGACTGCATTACACACAGCTTGGTTGCCCATACCTCCCGAACGCTTCCGACATAAATAAATAAATAAATTTTCTCTTTATACTCCGGCACGACCAAACAGTCAAAGGAGTTCACCAGATAGACAGAATACAATAAACAGTACCGTATTTAGCAGTCACGGGCTTGAACCCCGGTCACTGAAGGCACGTGTACTTATGCACCCGCGCGCATGACCACTCAGCTACGGCGGCCGACATCTTGTTGAATCAATGCTACGTCGGATAGCTGCTGTACTAAGGGCAAAAGGAGGACCTACGAAGTATTAGATAGGTGGGTGTTCACTCAAAATTCAGTGAACACTCAGTGCATGTAATTACGCATTCAATTACATATTCCTAATTACATATTACAATTACATATATCCAAGAAAATTACTATCGTTACCTTCGATCTAAGTCATTAAGGAGGGGTTGCCTTGAATGAGTTTTCACATGAAGTACGTTCTCCACAGGAAATGCAAACTTCCAAAACTATTCTATTCCAAGACTTTTCATGACCGAGCAGCTTATTCAAAAACAGAAACCACTTTTAAGGGACTCAAATTGCAGGCAATTAAGCAATACCTAGAGGCAGATATTGATAATAGCAGATTGATCCGATTCATGGACAATAAACAGTATGCATGTCAGCCACTGGAACTGCTGGAGCTGAAGAGTACAATAATTCATAATTTACTTTTATTAACATTTAAGGCCGAATTTAACATGGGGCATTTGCAAGACACAAAAATCTCTAAGCCCCCGGCGAAATTAAAATGTTAGCAAGTGTGAACCATTGGTTAAAATGTTGGCAAAAGAAAATGTTGTCATTTTCTTTTGCAAATTTTATGGTCATAATGCCATAATGCGCCTCATGAGGCCCATTAGGGCATTATGACCTTGCTGCCCTTGCGCAGTAAAGCCTATAAACAAACAAAAAGAGCCCTCGTGGGTAGCACAGTCGATAGCATCGCCGTCCTCCCGACACCAGCTGGAAAAGACCTGAGTTCGAATCCCATCGATGACGGAAGGAATTTTTATGGGCATTTTTCACAACGTGGCTGAGTTAGTAGGTCTCACACGAGGGTAGCTTGGTTTTCTCCCGGAAACTCGGGTTTTTCGTCCAGCAAACAGAAAATCGACCTCAGAACACACGCAATTTACAGACGGTATGCACGGAGCAATATAGCCTTAGTCGCTAATGCCTACAACAACTTTGTTTATGAGTGGAGGGCTCAACAAAAATGTGCCCACAAATTCGGCATTGAGTTCTTTATCATTGACTTATTACGACAATCTTTAATTTGATCCTTACTAGACATGTTTTCTCAGCACAATGGAATCAATGTTGCCAAACCACTCCCAAAGAAGACTCCTTAAGCTGTTATCAGCCATCTTTGGCCAACACCACATTAATGCTTCCTGAAAGCTTCGAAGAGAAGTCCTTATAACTATCCTCATTAATGAGATCCTCTCCAAAAGTGTCCTCATCGATTCTGTGCGATACACAACTGACGAACTGTCATCAATTGGCTGATGACCATAATTTAGGCAGGAGTACCGAAAGAAGGGCCTCCGTAGCCGAATTGTCTTCTGCGCTGGACCAGAGTTGCAGATTATAGTCCATTTCCCTCAATATGAATCTTTGAGGAGGCTTCCTTTCAGCAATGGATTGATAACGGCTGCAGTTTACCTTTTGTCTCGCCGTAGCCGAGTTGTCAGAAATGGGAGTGCAGTAGCACACGCTCTTTGAGTAGACAAGGGTTCAAGCCCCTGACTCTTAAATACGGTCGATCTGCCAACCCGCACTGGAAAAGTGTGGCAGATTATGGTCCATTTCCCTCAACATGAATTGTTGAAGAGACCTCCATCCTGCAGTGCATTGATAATGGCTGATGCCTTTACTTACTTTTACTTATCATAACTTAACTTACCTTACTGAAAGAAGTATTATCTGCTCTTTTCGTACTCTGCAGATATCACTAATTAAAGATAAGAAAGACATCATTTTCTACGTAGATGATCTATCTGTAGCTTCTAACTCAAATCATGGCATCAGATGACCTTCACGAGATCAAAATCTCAATAGACGAGACACTACGGTCATCACAGTTTATCCCGTGCAATTTGTCTTTAAAGTACAACATGTACTTTAATGTACAACAAAAGTACAACTACTGGTCAAGACATCAAAGGCAGATATTTTTGGGACATCGGAGACGTGGTGTCACACAGATATAAGGAATACAGAATTGTAATTTGGGGAGTACAATGTGTACAGAAAGAATAGACAGGATAAAAAGGGAGAAGGGGGTCATCCTGTTAGTTAAGAAACACATAAAATCTAAAGAAGTGCATCCAATTGACATGGATGGAGAGTGCAATGTTGAGTCAGTTTAGTGTGACAATAGCACTGGAAAAGCAAAAATGAGAGTAGGAGTGTGTTATAGGTATAATAACTTTGATCAGTACAACGAACAACTGTACAGAGAAATAGAGTCGACCAGTAAATCAGATTGTCATATAATGGGGGATTTTATCTTCCCAGATATAAACTGGAACTTATGAGTTGGTCACACACACTAGCAAGACTTTTGTGGATTTATTGGAGGATTGTTTTCTACAGCATGTTCGAGAAGCAACCAGAGGAAGTAATAATCTTGATGATTATCAGCAGTGATTATTCATGCATTAAGAAGCTGCAGATAAAGAAACCGCTAGTTGGCAGTGATTGACAGTCTACTGATGTGGGATTTACTCAAAGATGTAACTACCATCAAGGGTAGAGGGAATGGCTTTTGCTTCGGAAAGGTGACTACAGTTGTCTCAGAGAGTCATTAAATTCTAAACAGTGGGATCAACCGATGATGTTATCAACGGTGAATTCTAAATGGTATAAGCATTCAAGGAATTAATCTTGGAAGCTACTAGGCTTTTCATACCAAGTGAAAAATACTGTTCAATGTTTAGGTCTAAATGGATGTCAGATGAGACTCGTGGCAGAGCAGAAAAAATTATGGGATGCATATAAATTAACAAGAGTCACAGATGCCTATGGCAGATATAGGATAGCCTGTAACTAAGTCACAAAGGAGGTTAGGCAAGCAAAGGCCGATTACGAATAACCTTTAGCAAAGGATGCAAAGAAAAGCATTAAAGACTTCTTTACTTATGTAAACTCTAGAAGGAAGGGGATGAATCAGATTAGTCTACTTGATATCGATGGTTCGACTGTTGACGATTCTGCTCAGTAGCTGACAAACTGAACGAGTATTCTGCATCTACATTCAAACATAAGGAATTCTGTAGGGAAGTGGACGCCAGAAGCTTATCAAACTCTAACAGGGAGTTAAATGATTTTGCAATAAGTGAGAGCAAATTAGAGAAATTGTTGAAGTTAAACATAAGAAAGGCACCTGGGGTGGATGGGATCTATCAGGTTATATTAAAGGAGGCAGCAAAGGAAGTAAGTAGGCCCTTTGCCATGATTATGAGGGCATCCTTGGACTTAGGGGAGTATAGTGAAGACCACGGACTGGAAATGTGCAAATGTATCCCCAATTCACAAGGATGGATCGAAAGTTGACACGAGTAATTACAGACTTGTTAGTTTAACTTCTGTTCCGAGGAAAATAATGTAGTCACTGGTTAAAGAAGCAGTGTAGGATCATGTAGACAAGACTGCAGTTATAGTTCAGACACAGCATGAGTTTGTTAATGGGAAGTCTTGTCGGACCAATTTTATTGGACACTAATAACTAGGAACTGCATTCAAAAAATTTTTATATATACTTGGATTTTAGGAAAGCTTTTGATATTGTTGCATATGAAAGACTACTGTACAAGTTGTAGTAGTATGGCATTAAGAGCAAGTTGCAGCTATGGATAAAGGGATGGTTAAGTGGGAGAAGACAGTGAGTGGTAATCAGTGGAAACTAATCTTCCAGGACTAATATTAGTGGTGCCCCCCCCCCAGGGTTGGGTTAGTGATGGGCTGTTGTTTTCTGTATTTATCAATGATATTTATGAAGGAATATCAAGCTTAATGTCCAAGTTCGCAGACGATACGAAGGTTGGTACGGTTATTAATGACAGTAAGAACGGTGCAAGAGGATCTGAAAAGTTGAACAGATGGGATGAGAGGTGACAACTGAAGTTTAACATTGACAAATGCAAAGTGCTGTATATGGGCAGCAGTAACCCCAGAATAACATACCAACCGTGCGGTACTACACTCAGGGTAGGGGAGAATGAAAAAGACCTGGGGTTAATTAAAATAAATTTTCTGTTTATACTCCGGGACGACCAAACATTCATAAGAGTTCACAATATAGACAGAATACAAGAAACAGCACCGTATTTAGCAGTCACTGGCTTGAATCCCGGTCAATCATGGCACATCAAGCGCGCAGGTGTACTTATACACCTGCGCGCTTGACCACTCAGCTACGGCAAACTGTGCAGTCAGATATGAAGTTTTCTGAGCAGTGCAGATGGTCTGCAAAGGTAGCTCATGGTGTCTTGTCAATGATACGCAGGAATTTTTTTAGCAGGGATAAGGCGGTGGTTATCCTCTTGTATAAGGCGATGCTCAGGCCGCACCTTGAGTACTGCATACAGGTCTGGAAGCCTATTTTAGGAAAGATGTAGAGCTGCAGCGAATACAGTGAGGGGCAACGCGATTAATGAGTGGAACAAAGGGTTGCTGTTACTAAGAAAGGCTTAAGTTCTGCAAATTGCAGAGTCTGGAGACTATTAGCATTAGCATTAGCATTAGCATTAGTAGAGGCATATGATGCAAGAAAGCAAGCTTATTCAGCATCAGCCAAAAAAAAAAAAAAAAAACCCTCTCCCATTTCACCCCTCCGTTCGTTCGAAATACCTGTCCAGTTGAGCTTTAAATTTGTTTAGGCTATCAACTTCAACAACAAGTGATGGAAGTCGGTTCCACCAACCAACCACCCGCTGGCCAAAGGCAAATTTCCGCACATCTATCCGACATCCGTCCTTCCTCAATTTGAATTTATGCCCTCTGAGGTGATTATTCTGAGAAAGATGAAGAATCCCATTGGCATTGAGCATGCTCAAACCATTCAAAGCCTTATACACCTCTATCAGATCACCTCGCCGGTGCCTAGTCTCCAGACTCTGTAATTTGCAAAACTTAAGCCTTTCTTCGTAAGAGCAACCCTTTGTTCCATTTACTAATCTTGTTGCCCTTCTCTGTACCCGTTCCAGCAGCTCTACATCCTTCTTGAAATGAGGCCTCCAGACCTGTATACAGTACTCAAGATGTGGCCTAACCATTGCCTTATACAATGGAATAATCACCTCCTTATCCCTGCTAGAAAAATTCCTGTATATCATTGACAAGACACCATGAGCTACTCTTGCAGCTCGTCTGCACTGCTCAGAGAACTTCATATCTGCCTGCACAATTACCCCCAGGTCCTTTTCATTCTCCACCACTGTCAGTGTAGTACCGCAGAGTTGATACATTGCTCTGGGGTTACTGTTACCCATATGTAGTACTTTACATTTGTCAATGTTAAACTTCATTTGCCACCTCTCAGCCCATCTGTTCAACCTTTCCAGATCCTGTTGCAGCAGCATAGCGTCAGTAGTGTCCTTAACGACCCTGCCAACCTTTGTATCATCTGCAAACTTAGACATTAAACTTGATATCCCATCATCAATATCATTCATAAACACCGAAAACAACAATGGACCCAACACTGAACCTTGAGGAACTCCACTAATAACATTAGTCCACGTTGAGCAGTGTCCATTGATTACCACTCTCTGTCTTCTGCCACTCAACCATCCCCTTATCCATAGCAGCAATTTGCCTCCAATGCCACACTGCTCCAATTTGTGCAGCAGTCTTCCATGTGCAACAGTATCAAAAGCCTTTCTAAGATCCAAATATATAATATCAAAGTTATTCGCTGCATCCAGTTCTTTTGTGACTACATCATAGTATCCAATCAAATTGGTCAGGCAAGACCTGCCCTTAACAAAACCACGCTGCGTCTGAGCTATAACTGAATTCTTGTCTAGATGATCCTGCAGTGCTTCTTTAACCAGTGCCTCCATTAATTTACCTGGAACAGAAGTTAAACTAACAGGTCTATAATTACTTGTGTCAGCCTTTGATCCTCCTTTGTGAATTGGGGTTACATTTGCACATCTCCAGTCTATGGGTACCTCCCCTGAGTCCAAAGAAGCTCTCATAATTATGGCTAGGGGTTTGCATACTTCCTTTGCTGCCTCCTTTAATATAACTGGATAGATCCCATCCACCCCAGGTGCCTTTTTTATGTTTATCCTCAACAATCTCTCCTCCACTTTCCTCTCAGTTATTACAAAATCATCCAGCTCACTGCCAATGTTTACTTTACCTACATCATTCTCCTTCCTGAATAACTCCTCATGCGTGAATGTAGATGCAAAATACTCGTTTAGATTGTTAGCCACCTGAGCAGGATCCTCAACTGTTGAACCATCAATATCCAGTGGACCAATCTGATTCATCCCTTTCCTTCTCGAGTTCAAGTATGTAAAGAACTCCTTTCTGTTTTTCTTTGCATCCTTTGCCAAGGATTTTTCGTAGTCTGCCTTTGCCTGCCTAATCTCCTTTGTGACTTGGTTACAGACCAACTTATATCTATCATAGGCTTCCATGTCACCCATTAATTTGTATGTATCCCATGCATTTTTCTTCTCTGCCACATGTCTCATTAGTCCATCTGACAACCATTTAGGCCTAAACCTTGAACAATATTTCTTAGTTGGTATGTAAAGCCTGGTAGCCACCAAGATTAGTTCCTTGAATGCTTCCCATTTTGAGTTTGCTGTTGGTAACATCATCAGTTGGTCCCACTGTATAGAATTTAAATACTGTCTCAGACCATCATAGTCGCCTTTACGAAAACAAAAACCCTTCCCTTTACCTCTGATGGTAGTTACCTCCTTGAGTAAATCCCACTTCAACACACTGTGATCACTGCCACCTAGTGGTTCATTTATCTGCAGGTTCTTAATGCATGAAGAATCACTACTGATAATCAGATCAAGAGTATTGCTCCCTCTTGTTGCCTCACGAACATGCTGATGTAGAAAACAATCATCCAATAAATCCACAAAAGCCTTGCTAGTGTGCGAGTGACCAACCCACAAATTCCAGTCAATATCTGGGAAATTAAAATCCCCCATTATAAGACTCTCTGATGTACTGGCCCACTCTATTTCCCTGTACAATATATTATTATACTCATCAGAGTCATTAGGCCTATAGCACACTCCTACTCTCAATTTTGATTTCCCTATGCTTATGTCACACCAAACTGACTCGACACTGCCCTGTCCATCGATGTCAACTGGCTTCACTTCCTTTGACTTTATGTGTTTCTTAATTAATAGCATAACCCCTCCTCCCCTCCTGTCCTGTCTATCCTTTCTATATACATTGTATTCCCCAAATTCCAGTTCCGCATTTCTTATATCCGTGTGACACCATGTCTCTGATATCCCAACAATATCTGCCTTTGATGTTTTGAGCAATACCTCAAATTCATCAAATTTATTTACCAAACTCCTAGCATTGGTGTACACGCAGGTATACATGCACCTGTTTCTATTCTTAGCTACCCTAACACAACCCATGTGTTTACTTGTAACGCAATGACTACCAGCAGTCTCTGAAATATCCTGCATCTTGTTTTTCAGACTTCTGCTTATTTGAATAGAAGCAGTGCAAGAATCACTTCCACCTCTGCCAGTGGCTACTGTTAATCTATTAGTCCTTGTATCCCCCCAACTAGCAGTTTTCCGACCCACCTAACACTGCCTCGACAGCATCAGCAAAAATTCTTGCACCCTTTCTATTTAAGTGTATCCCATCCCTGTAGAAGCAATCTCTCCTGTTAACAAGTACAGTCCAGGCTGAAAAAAATTCTACCCCTTGAGCCTTGCACAATCCCTCCAGGGCCGAATTGATCGACAAGGCTCTCATCATATACTCCCTCCTATCGTGTCTGGGCAGAATTGCAGACACTTTCAAGTTCAACCCTAATTCACGGCTTTTTTTCAACAGTGACCTGTACTTGCTAAGTAATTCCACCGGTCTCCTACTCTTAATATCATTAGTGCCAACGTGTACAACTATATCACCTTTTGTGCCCTTAAAAGATGATATCCGCTCTACAACGTCATCAACCTTTGCCCCTGGCAGACATACCCTGGTCCTATTCCACTATGCACCTGCGAGGTGATCTGATTCAGGTGTATAAGGTCTTGAATGGTTTGAGCAAGCTCAATGCTGATAAGATTCTTCCTCTGCTGAGATTCCGCACCTGAGGGGGCATAAATTCAAACTGAGGAAAGATAGTTGTAAAATGGACGTGGGGAATTTGTCTTTAGCCACCTGTGGTTGATTGCTGAAACTAACTTCCATCTGTCGTTGTGGAAGTTGACAGCTTAAGTAAATTCAAGGCTGAACTAGAGAAACTTTTGGAGTGAATGGATGGGTGAAACGGGAAGGTTTTTTTTTGTTGGCTGATGCTTTGTATAAGCTTCTTTCTTGCATTATATGCCTCTAGTGATGCTAATGCTACACTAAATCTGCAATAATTTGGTTAGTGGTTGATAGTGACGAGATCCTGTACATTTCTTGGGGTAGTTTCTGACCGCAGGCTGCAGTTCAATAATCACCTCGATGGGGTCGGTGAGAGTTTCCCACATATACTAGTATGCAAATCAAGAAATACAAAATGACTACAATATTTGTACTATTATTTGTACTATATGCAAATAAACTGCGCGGAGACAACAACGTATCCAGTATATTTTTGTGGTGTATGTTGTAGTTTTTTTATGAAGTTAAGAGGTGTGGGTTCAGCTGCAGTTACAACTATTAAACTCCACTTCGCCTCTGATTCTAGCTTTATTGGATGTTATGGAAACACCAGCTCCCTCAAAGCATGGCGAAGGGCTAAGAACGTCCATATAATGAGGTATCTCATTTCCGTATAAAAGTTTGCATTGCTAGGAATGACCCGAGCCTGCGAAACTATTTCCAATGATGCCCTGCAGGTAACTGCAGGCACAATTCCGATTGATTTATTAACAGTAAAAAAAGAATTGGAACTTTCAACCAAAATTAATAATTCAATGGAACTGTTGGCCGACAGAGCTTCTCCTCGAATGGATACTTAATATGAAAATGAATGAGGACAGGACGTCAGCCAGATATCTTTAGGATATAGCAAGATAAGTGGATCAGTTCTGCAATGGGGAGAGACACCATCAGATTTATATGCCTCAAGTTGAGCAGGCTGGCAGAGCAAGAAGTTGCCTGTACTTAGGGCTCTAGAGAACCACGATAGTAACGGGTCATGAATTTGGCCTCGCTTAGAATTGAAAATGATCCTAATTGTAAATATGGGGTAGAGGAGACCATGGAACGTATGTTTGAATGCTCAGAATATGGAGCTCTGACTTGCATAAAGGACTTTTTAACTGATGAAAGGCAGATATTGTTGCATCTGTAGACGTAAAACTTGCATTTGTAGATGTGAAGTAATTCAATCATGTGGAGAATAAATACAGATTCCAAAAGTTAGAAACCCTTACAAGATACACAGCAACCTCTTGGTTGAAAGGTCGAGAGAAGGAAAGCTTCTCAATAACTGTATAAATCTCTGTTCCACCCGTTTACTTTCACTGCTTCGCTCACCTTTACATCTTCAGCACACCATTTTCACTCTCCCTTCTTCTCGCTTATGTTGCCCTACATAAACCCTGACTTCCTAATAACAGTTTCATGCGGTTAACAAGGTACGAGGTTCATGTGGTTCGTGTTTGCCATAAAGAGATACTTGCTAAGTATGCGCCAATTATATCAGCATGTAATAAATTTTAATATTCCTAAATACACTTTATCGCTTTTGAATACCAGAATACTCATTTAGCATTTTCCTTGTTCTCAGAATTTACTACATTTCATTTTTCCAGCAAATATATTTCATCAGAGCATAAAACTTCATTATTGAACAAACTATATCTTCTTAAAATGAAATGTAATAAATCAACTGGGCCATTGAAATTGTCAAACGCAGACACTGGGATGATCAACCTTTTGTTGCTGCTGGCAAAGTTCGTGCACATCACTGACAGAACAGCCATGAGCTTTTAACAGCCCATCTGCAATGCTCAGAAGACTTCGTTTAAAAACGACTGTACAATCACCCCTAGATCTTTCTTCATGCCAACTACTTTGAGTTTGGTGCTGTCCAAATAATTAAGTTGGTGCTATCCAAATTAAGTGAGTTGGTGCTATCCAAATTAAATGAGTTGGTGCTATCCAAATTAAGGGATTGGTGCTGCTATTCGGATTAAGTGAGTTGGTGCTGTCCAAATAATTAATTATTTGGTAGCACCAACTCATTCTAGAAAAAATGCAATAAAAATGCAGAGCCTTGCATTGCATTTATTAATGTTAAACGTCAATTTCCATTTTTAACATCTCTGCCTAATTTATCTAGATCTTCTTGAAGTAGTATATCCTAATGAATGTCCTTAACAAGCACTCTGCATCATCAGTAAACTTAAGACACCAAAGTTAAAATTCCCATATTTATATAATTAATAAATATTAAAATAGTAAGAGGCCCAACACTGAACTCTATGGTACTCCCCTCATTAATGGTAGTCTATAAAGAATACTGGCCATTAAAAACATCTCTGTCTTCTACCACTTAACTACCCCTTATAGTAGCAAATTACTGTATCCTTTGCAACTGGAGAAAGGACAGTACTCCATCTGCTGTCTACATACAGCTCTTTTCAACAAATCGATCTGAACATTCTGACCTTGCCAGTCTACACAGATGGTTTGAAGTCAGAAATGATCATATACAAATCATCCACCACCAAAAATGTATCATATATACCTAATGTCTCAGTTCGTTGTAGGCTTTATCATTGATGAGGTTTAATTCTCATCCACTCATGCCCAGGATACAGAAGAAGCTAAACTTCCTTTCTCAATCGGAATTGGATGTTCATTTCTGCTGGATCCCCAGTTTACACGGGGCTCATAGGAAATGATTTGGCAGACACTGTAACCAAATCAGTGACCCTTTTTAACTCTTGCCTGTTAGTTCCCTATACGTCTGCATTAATACTAGGATCTACGAAAGGAACTGTTAGAACAATTATGTAGTATCGTGAAGTGGACACCGGGTGGTGAAAATGTTGTAGTGAGAAATCGAGATAGTTTTTGGAATTTCAAGATTTCGTGCGGAAGGTTTTCTTAAGGAGACGGATACTTTTGGAGATGGAACAATATACATATTGTTTGCAACTACGAGGCTAATCATATTTTATTGATTGATATTCGTTAAAGAACTGTGTATCATTTTTACGACTTGATTTTTAAGCAGTTGGTTTACTTTAGAAATCCTCTTGGAGCCCCTGTGGAGGAATAGGCCACCATATGAACTGGACTGGACTGTGTGGAAAGTTGAGTTGTAAAGATTGCAGTTCGCGGATCCTGTGTACAGAATATTGTGTATCAAAAGTATGCAGGGTATGTCAAGGAGTGCTAAGAACACTGCTCTGCTATTTGTGCTGACTTGTGAATCTGAAGTTTTACCTGAATCTGAGAACTGTCAGAAGTTGATGAGTTTAAGATGTCAGAATTTTCTCATGAATTCTTCTTTTTCCGTTTTCAGTTTCTCTCATTCTTTCTTCCACTTTCTTATTACTGTCTTCTTTCCTGTCCTAGCTTACGCGTTTCTTCTTTGCTGTTCTTCAACGTTTCATGCGAATGCTATACGTTATCTTATTTGTATATGGTTTGAGAGTACGGTATAGGTGTGCTAGATAGTAGATCCCTTGTCCGGCTCCACGTGCCAGGGATGGTAACCTCAGCTTGTTGTGGCAGACTAGACAAAGTGGCCAGTCACTCAACACGAATAACATAACCTGTCACTACACTACGATACATATACGCGCTACTACGCTGATTGGCCTTTATCTGTACGGTATTTACAAATATTACATGCGGAGTTGCCATAGTTTGGTTGGGCCGCACAAACCAATAAATAAAAATAAGAAAAATAATAGTCCCTTATAAAGATCACAGGCAATTAATACGAAAGAAACTGGTTCCCCAATGTCAGCCCTCATGGCACGGGCAGGCTGCAAACAAGTTACACGAGATTAAGCCTGTAATCGAAGCCTGTACATTGGCAGTGTAGTCTTTTTTTTTTTTTTTTATTATAATTTATTATATAAACCCCAAACACGAGAAGTATTAGAACCTATAGTACTTAGTACCGTGCCTGGGTTGGAGGTTGAGAAGACGAAAGAAGATATTTGTTGACACTGGACTTGAACTTCTGTAGATTGTAATTTTCAGAAAATACGTATGAAGGAAGGTTGTTCCAGAAAACGGCAGTTGAATGAATAAACGAGGAAGATGAAAAGTTGGTTCTGTGAGTTTGAAGTTGGACAGTAAATGGATGCTGGCTGGTGGCGGCACGTGTTCGGACTGCTTTAAAAGAAAGAGCGGGAATTATAGAAGCCAATTCAGAAGAACAGTGCCCATGGAAGTATCTGTAGAAGAGGCATGCAGCAGAAACAGTGCGTCTATGAGAAAGCGAGTGGAGAGACTCTGTTAGAGATGAGTCATTAATTAACCTAACTGCCCTCTTCTGATTGGAATCAAGAAGCCTGAGAGAGGTTTTGGGGGCACCACCCCAGTTGTGGGAACATATTCCATGGCAGGGCGGATTTGCGATTTATACAGAGTGAGCAGCTGTTTGGAAGAAAAGTAACGCCGAGAGCGAAAGAGAAAACCAAATTTTTTAGATACAGAGGAAGCAATATTTGTAATGTGCTTGTGCCAAGAGACACTAGAAGTCAGGATAATCCCCAAAAGAGATACATCATTTTGCCTAGAAATCGGAGTGTCACTAAAGATAAGCATAGGAGCAGAAGAATCCTTTTTTGCGAGATATAAGACAAGACTGAGTTTAGAAGGGTTGAAATCAACTAAGGTGTCTTTACCCCACTGGAGAATTACCTGAAGATCGGCATTTAGGAATTGGTAGCAGATTTTCGAGAAGTTGAAGCTGATTGAGCAGGACAAGGTTTCTCAAAATGGAAAGTGGAATGTAATGTGCTATCATCGGCAAAACTATGGATAGGATTTCTAGTCAATGGAAGAAGGTCATTAATATACGCTGAATACGGTGTTGTTTCTTGTATTCTGTCTATCTTGTGAACTCCTTTGATCATTTGGTCGTCCCGGAGTATAAACAGAAAAATTTATTCATTTTATACAAGAGGAAAAGAGTGGGGGAAAGAACTGAACCTTGGGGGACACAGGCAACAGTGGAGAAGTTAGAAGACAGAGAGGCATCTATCATCACCCTCAGTGAACGATCAGAGAGAAAACTGGATAACCAATTACTAAAAACAGTTGGCAAACCATAAGATGGAAGCTTGTTTAGAAGACTTTATGCCAAACACGATCGAAAGCCTTTGAGATGTCAAGAGAAACTACTTGTGTTTCACCGAACCTTTCCATTGAATTAGTCCATAAATGGGTAACATAAGTCAGAATATCACCAGAGGATCGACACTGATGGAATCCATACTGGCGATAGTTGATCAGACGGAAGGTTTCTAGGTAGTTTAAGAGTTGGCGGTTAATTGATTTCTCCATTACTTTAGAAAGAGTAGAAGTAATTGCAATGGGACGATAATTGGATGGGAGGGACTTGTCACCCTTTTTAGGAACTGGCTGGATATGAGCAAATTTCCAAGCAGAAGGAAAAACATCTTTGGAATAAGAAAGTGAAAAAATGCGGCAAAGAATAGGAGTAAGTTCGGGAGCACAGGTTTTGAGAACAAGTGGAGAAATACCATCGGGACCTGGAGCTTTCTTAGCATCAAGATTCGTCAAAACCCTTCTGACATCCTTTTGACGGAAGACCACAGGGGGCATTGAATGGGGGATGTAGGGAATGGTGGGAGGTGCTTTACCAAGATCATTAATACATGATTTAGAAGAAAAATGGGATGCCAACAGGTCAGCTTTATCCTTGGCTGAAGTGACAACAGAACCACCTGGTTTGGACAGAGGTGGGAGCAGAGATGGGCAAAAGTTGCCGCCAATAGCTTTGGCAAGAGACCAGAATGCTCGGCTACCATTAGGGCAAGAGGCAAGTTTTCTACTTTTAGCCTGTTCAAACTCTAGTTGGGACTGATTAATAACTGCTTTACAATAGTTGCGTGCTTTGGTGTATGCAGAAAATGAAACTGAAGAATTAGAAACGAGCCAATTACGATATGCAACATTCTTCTCTTGAACATCCTTAGCACATTTATTGGAAAACCAAGGTTTAGATAAAGGACGAGATTTTAAAGTGGATTGTGGGATAAAGGATTCCATTCCTGCAAGAATAATTTCACTGGCACGATCTGAGCAAACGTTGACATCAGAAGTTTTGAAACAGTAATCCGACCAAGGAAAAGAAGAAAAGAAGTCTCGCAGGTCATCCCATTTTGCATTCTTGTAATGTGAAATAACACGAGGTTGTGAATAGCCATGAGATAAAGGTTCCATTGGAGAAGAGACAATCACCAAGTTGTGATCTGAAGTGCCTAAAGGACCATTCACTTCGACCGTTCACTTCGACGTTACTTAGAAGGGTTGTTTGTGAGAAAAAGATCAAGCGTATTGGCTGTATAATTAGGATTGTCCGGTATTCTTGTAGGTAAATGAACAATCTGTGCAAGGTCATTAGTAATTGCAAAAGCCTCAGCATCTCGACCAGCTGGGTCGGTGTGACTAGAAAACGGAAGCCAGCTGGAGTTGTGAACATTAAAATCGCCAAGGAAAATTACCTCACTGTTAGGAAAGTTGGACTGGAGAAAGTCAAGTTGTAAAGAGAGGAAGTCAAAGAGCTCCAAGTGATTAGTGGAGTTGGGAGAACGGTAAAGACAACAGACGAATCTGACACAATGACGTACAGAGATTTTAAGCCTGAGAAGATCAAAGAGCGGAGATTCCAAATTGCCAAGTCTCTGACAGGAAATATCAGAACGGACATATGCACAAGTACCACCTTTGAGTCGAAAGGAATCATACAGCAAATAATTTGGGCATCAGCGCAGGAACTGCAAAGGGGAAGTTGTTCTGACTCGGTTCAGCATAGAACATTGTAACTTGACACATTACTATCTGTTGAGAGCAGATGATCATCCCATGTGTAGGAATCGTGACACTATTTTAACAGTCTGGCATATTTTAAATGAATGTACATTTTTGAATAATGATCGTGGCTTGTGTTTTACCCATCTGTCTGAGCCTTGATACACTCAGGCAGATTTTATTGAACAATGACGATTCGTCAGATATCTTTTAAGTTTCTACAACTTATTAATTTATATACTTTTATCTAGAATGCTTTATAACTGTTTTATATCCTATACTCTATTATAATATTAGATGGCTTCGTAGCCAGGTGGGCAGGATGAGCAGTGCGTAGCACACACACTTATTAATTAGACAGGGGTTCGAGCCCGGGATCACCAAATACGGAGGATGCGTAATAACCACCGCATTTTTTTTTTTTTTTTTTTTTTATTATTATTATTTTTATATGTGAACCCCAAACACGTGAGGTATTAGAATTTATAGTACTTAGTACCGTGCTTGGGTTGGAGGTTGAGAAGACGAAAGAAGATATTTGTTGACATTGGACTTGAACTTCTGTAGACTGTAATTTTCAGGAAATACGTATGAAGGAAGGTAGTTCCAGAAAACGGCAGTTGAATGAATAAATGAGGAAGATGAAAAGTTGGTTCTGTGGGTTTGAAGTTGGACAGTAAATGGATGTTGGCTGGTGGCGGCACGTGTTTGGACTGTTTTGAAAGAGAGAGAGTGAGAATTATAGAAGCCAGCTCAGAAGAACAGTGCCCATGGAAGTATCTGTAGAAGAGGCATGCAACAGAAACAGTACGTCTATGAGAAAGCGAGTGGAGAGACTCTGTTAGAGATGAATCATTAATTAACCTAACTGCCTTCTTCTGAATGGAATCAAGAAGCCTGAGAGAGGTTTTGGGGGCACCACCCCAGATGTGGGAACAATGTTCCATAGCAGGGCGGATTTGCGATTTATACAGAGTGAACAGCTGTTTGGAAGAAAAGTAACGCCGAGAGCGAAAGAGAAAACCAAGTTTTTTAGATGCAGAGGAGGCAATATTTGTAATGTGCTTGTGCCAAGAGAGATTAGAAGTCAGGGTAATCCCCAAAAGAGATATATCATTTTGCCTATAAATCGGAGTGTCACTAAAGATAAGCTTAGGAGCAGAAGAATCCTTTTTGCGAGATATAAGACAAGACTGAGTTTTAGAAGGGTTGAAATCAACTAAGTTGTCTTTGCCCCACTGGAGAATTACCTGAAGTTCGGCGTTTAAGGAATTGGTAGCAGATTTTAGAGAAGTTGAAGCTAATTGAGCAGGACACGGTTTCTCAAAATGGAAAGTTGAATGCAATATGCTATCATCGGCAAAACTATGGATAGGATTTCCAGTCAATGGAAGAATGGAGTGGGGGAAAGAACTGAACCTTGGAGGACACCGGCATTAGCGGAGAAGTTAGAAGAAGACAGAGAGCCATCTACCATCACCCTCAGTGAGCGATCAGAGAGAAAACTGGATAGTCAATTACTAAAAACAGTTGGCAAACCATAAGATGGAAGCTTGTTTAGAAGACCTTTATGCCAAACACGATCAAAAGCCTTTGAGATGTCAAGCGCAATTACTTGTGTTTCACCGAACCTTTCCATTGAATAGTCCACAAATGGGTAACAAAGCCAGAATATCACCAGTGGATCGACACTGACGGAATCCATACTGGCGATCGTTGATCAGACGGAAGGTTTCTAGGTAGTTTAGGAGTTGGCGGTTAATTGATTTCTCCATTACTTTAGAAAGAGTAGAAGTAATTGCAATGGGACGATAATTGGATGGGAGGGATTTGTCACCCTTTTTAGGAACTGGCTGGATATTAGCAAATTTCCAAGCAGAAGGAAAAACACCTTTGGAATAAGAAAGTGAAAAAAGCCGGCAAAGAATAGGAGTAAGTTCAGGAGCACAGGTTTTGAGAACAAGTGGAGAAATACCATCAGGACCTGGAGCTTTCTTAGCATCAAGATTCATCAAAATCCTTCTGATATCCTTTTTACGGAAGACCACAGGAGGCATTGAATGGAGCGTTCATTAATAGCGTTCAAGATCATTAATACATGAGCTGGAAGAAAAATGGGATGCCAACAGGTCAGCTTTATCCTTGGCTGAAGTGACAACAGAACCATCTGGTTTGGACAGAGGTGGGAGCAGAGATGGGCAAAAGTTGCGGCCAATAGCTTTGGCAAGAGACCAGAATGCTCGGCTACCATTAGGGCAAGAAGCAAGTTTTCTACTCTTAGCCTGTTCAAACTCTAGTTTGGACTGATTAATAACTGCATATCCCCGGAGCAATATGGCATTAGTTGCTAATGCTCTTAAAACCAAAAATAACTATAATATTATACAGGGTGTTTCAGTTAAACGTTTCAGAACTTCTAAGAGGTGTAGGGTACATCCTGACAACTCGAAATCATATAGCAATGTGGGGTCGGAAATGCTTTCCTGAAGCGGTGTTGTACACAGAAGCACCATAAAGAAAAGAGACCGTAAGTGAGAAATCGTTTTAATAATACATGAAAAGAAGCAAAAGGTACATGGATTAAAGTAAGTGTTCGAAGTTTCTTCCACGGGCTACAATGCACGCCTCACATCTCCGACGCATGGACATCCGAACATTCTGGAATACTCCAGGCGAATTTCGAATTTCTTCGGCAGCTACTGCGATTCTTGCAACCAGCTCCTCAGCATTGTCAACAGAGGTGTCATAAACTAGCGATTTCATATGACCCCAGAAATAAAAATCAAGACATGATAGGTCGGGTGACAGAGCAGGCCAACGCACGGGCTCACCACGTCCGATCCACTGTTGACCAAATGTGACATCCAAGTAGTTACGAACATCTCCGCTATAATGGGCAGGGGCTCCATCGTGTTGGAACCACATTGTCAGTTACGTCGATGCAGAAATATGTTCATCTCTCAAAAGTTGTGGCAATACTTGCTGCAGAAAGATCAAGTAGATAGGTCCGGTTAGACGACACGGTAACAGGTAAGGTCCGATGAGGTGATCTCCCATAATACCGGCCCATACATTGACCGAAAATCGAATCTGTGCTGCACGACGTCGTATTGCATGCGGGTTCTCGACCGCCCAGATATGGTCGTTATGCGTGTTGAAAATTCCTTCCCTTGTGAAGGATGCCTCATCGGAAAACAACACTTCAGCAGGAAAAAGGGGATTTGTAGCACATTTTCCAAGGTACCACTGTGCGAAAGCAATACGAGGTGCATAATCCTCCGGTTGCTGTGTCTGGACACGCTGCCTGGAGTATTCCAGAATGTTCGGATGTCCATGCGTCGGAGATGTGAGGCGTGCATTGTAGCCCGTGGAAGAAACTTCGAACACTTACTTTAATCCATGTACCTTTTGCTTCTTTTCATGTATTATTAAAACGATTTCTCACTTACGGTCTCTTTTCTTTATGGTGCTTCTGTGTACAACACCGCTTCAGGAAAGCATTTCCGACCCCACATTGCTATATGATTTCGAGTTGTCAGGATGTACCCTACCCCTCTTAGAAGTTCTGAAACGTTTAACTGAAACACCCTGTATAATTATACTATTTTATACCTTTTATGACTTGGTGCATTATAGCCTCAGTCGCTGATGCGCCATGAACCCCCTCAACAAAGAATCAAACAAACAAAAGCTGTTTGCAGGATGAAAAACTAGTGAGGAAAAATAAGTATGTGACCATCTTCTAAGATCAACTAGCTCAGCCACGTTGTTAAAATGTCCATAAAATTATTTCTCCGGAAATGAAGAGAATCAAAGTCAGGGGTTTCTATCTCGTGTGAGAGGATGGTGTTTACAACCATTGTACTAACCGCAATAGCTGACGAGTAACGCTCAAAAGGCTGTTCTAGAGATTACTGTAGCTCAAAAACTGATATCCAAGAACAGTGTAAAATAAAGTTTAGGAATCACGGGCTTGAACCCCGGTCATTCAAGGTACTAATGTACTGGGCTGCAACACCCACAGCATATGCTGTGGCTAAGCTGATGAACCAACAGCATCACTGGGGGTGTCCCTTCATTACATCGAGGGGATGGCAATAGGTGAACTTTCAAATTCACTAATAAAAATAAGTCTGTCAGTAGGCTAATTATTATCAGTTATACTGTAATAATAGATGAGAGTCGAATATAATTTTATAACATTTAAGGATATCTAGACGTAATTTATTCCCATGCCCTTCTCACTTTGTTTCGACAAATCTGCTGTATCCTACCCTAGACTCACCTTTATCATTGTAAACGATAAACGCGAATCTTTTTTTTTTTTTCTTTAATGCGTGTTCCCTATGCGTGTCTGCGTTCATACATATGCCTCGATTTAATGTCATATTCCTTGGTTTCATGTTCCATAATCCATTGGTTTTATATTCCATAATCCTGAATTCGATCTGGAAGTAAAGACAGTGAAAGGCTTCCTTAAGCTAAGTACAAACTGCACAGTCGTCCTTAAATTTCCCTGTAGATATAATTTATGTTCGAAAGCATTAAACCCGAATTGTTATCGAAATAACTTTTCACCCTCTCCCCCGTTTCATCCAATTATTTGATGCGTGTACATCGCCAGGGTTAACCAACAACTGCGTATTGTGCATGTAAGGAATGCTGCGTTAAGTTTCATGTTCTGTTTTGTCCTCCCGTTGCACAAGAACAACTCCAGAGGTGGGCGAGGAATGGCAAAACACTTGCATAGACTGACTGGTGGACATTAAGGAACATCTCTGAGGTGGATAGTTGCCCAGAGCCTGCTGGAGGTAGGCCCAATAAAACTATGACCGGGACGAGACTGCTGACTAATAGCTACGCCTGCACTTGACAGGCCATCGCTTCTGACGTCAGCAGCGTTCGGCGTGAATGGATTGGCTGAAGTCTGCCGGTGACAGGCGACAAATTACGGAACAGTTTCGTCTGCTGGCGATCGATGAAAAGGAGAGCTCTTCTCTCCGCCTGCGTACCGCCTCCCTCGATCTTTGGTACAGAGAAGAGATGTTTCCGACGGTCTCATACCGCCATATTTCGTTCCCCCTCGTTGCAATCCCCCCCACACATATATACAAGGATTGCCGAGAAATTATTATTAAGGTTATGTCTTTCTGCTAAATCAAGTAGGATTGTCTTACTGACCGATTCGTCTCGTGCATCTTGAGGTTTCAGGGATGCTACAAACAATTTTGACTTGTTTCTGCTTAAAAAAATCCAATTTGAACATACACCTCAAGAAACTCATTTTCTTTTCCTATAACTTCACTCCACCTCAACAAAAACAAAGGCGCAATATATTATTCCATTACATGTATACACGAACATAAGGGAAGAAAGAATAAAAGAGTTGATATTTAGCTTGTTTCTGGACTACTTTGGTCATACTGTGCAGGCGATGTAAAACGTACTCCTTCCGTCTGAGAATCTCAGACGGAAACTAAACCGAGTCATCTCAAGACGAAGGACAAGTAGCATACCAAGTACACTGTCTTAAAGGGCTAACTGAAAGAGTGAGAGAGAGAAAAAAAATTATTACAATAATAAATAATAACGTCTCTGCGTTGCCAAGAGCTGTGGATGACATCAAAGGTGTCCATGTCAGAAAATTAGCAATTGCTCGATAACACATTTTCAGTCTTTCTTTCTTTACGTTCTTTTGCATGAAGTCACCTGAAACTCAGTCTCAGCGAGGGGCGGAATACTGGTCCTACCTGAGCTTAACAACAGCACTACCAATATAAAAGTTAAATAATTATTTTCTTATTTCATGTTTAAAGAACGCGCAGGGTAGTGTAAGATGGTTTTATGTACCTGTGCAGCGGGTATTGGGGCAGAGCTGCTGTTAGGCAACATCACGAAATCAATAGCCTGGGAACAGTGAGCGATGAAAGGAAGGTGGTCGTGTGGATGCGTGATGTGCGCTAGTTAGCAGTTGGCGCCACCCTCAGAGAACGCATACAATAATCACGTGACACTCCGCAACACCAAGCTTACCAGCAACGCCAGAAGAAACCGCAAAACGCTTGGAAACTGTAGCAAGCGAAGTAATGAGGCACCCGGATCCCCCACCAGGGAGACTGAGAGAGACCAACACACCGCACCCCACTAAAACTACGACGTACAAAGGCGACAAAGGCTGTCAGGAGAAGGCGGCAGCATTTACATGACAGTGGAGTCCGTAATGCACTTCCGGTCGTCTTGGGTCGCATTTCCGCCTCATCCAAGTTTTTCTCCCTGCGCAAGAAACACACTCGAAGCGCGTGGCACAGGACAACACTTGCGGGAAGAAAAGGGAGAAAATGCGGCGGCAGGAAACAGGTTAATTAAGGTCCTTGCAATGCCCACGGTCGGCATATTGTGGATGGCCCGAAAGGTTTCTGGATGCAACTTCTCAGCACGGACACTATCAGCTTTCTTCAGATCTCAATGGGTCAGAAGTAAATATAATCGCTTTGTTTTTGGTAAACAGGACTCAAGAAGAAAAGCAAACTGCACGTTCAGTGGAATATCAACTAAACCACGCAAACGGTAAACTTCGTAATTGAAATATAAACATTTAAGAATTGAACTCGACAAACACAAATGGAAATCGAATTCTGTGTTCAGTATCGCATCGGTTCCCATACGTTAACAATATCTCTGTATTTTAAATACTTCCCATAATTCTGCGCTCTTCAAGTAACATTTTTTCTCACAGGTTTCTAGGATTATTCTGGTCCTAAAAGCTGATTATTTTTTTAAGAATTAAGTTGACAATTCCGAAATACGAACACCTTTTCACTTTACTGTATTTCCAATTTTATCGTTCTGATGATTTTTTAAAAACCAAGAATTCACAATAAATAAAGATGTTCATTTATATTTTTTTAGGAAATTTTTCCTCACAAATTTTAGAATATTATAGAAACATATGAGAAAAATAGCCGAGTGGTCAAGTTACGAGTGCATAAGTACACGTGCCTTGAGTAGCCGGCGTTCAAGCCCGTGACTGCTAAATACGGCGCTGTTTCTTGTATTCTGTCTATTTGTGAATTCCTCTGACCGTTTGGTCGTCCCGGAGTATAAACAGAAAATTTATTTTATTTATTTAAAAGCAGATATAATTTAATGCCTTATATGTTAATACCTTATATTTGTTGTTCATTTGCTTCCGTGGCACTTCCGATTGGATATCATGCTAGATGAACTGTACAAACAATTTTGCTGAGACATTTTCATGGAATCCTTGTCCTCCAGACGGGATTATACATTCCCACAGTTCTAATTCAGCTGATTTCTTTGGACACATTCTCGTTTTCTTTAAAAAGAGTGACTTGATTTCTGTTAAATAACTGGGAAAGAATTCCCGCATTTGTCCCCAAACGATAAAATCCATCTTCAATACCCTGAATGATTGTAACGAATTTTTTGGATGCGTTTTACATCGGTCTAAATTCGGTATTTGAATTTTAGCAGTTTGCCCGATTAATGTTCGTTGAATTCTTTTATTCGATGTTAACTTCGTTTTCTTTGCCTGTTGTTTGTTTGTTTGTTTTGTTGGTTTTTAGGAGCATTAGCAACTAAGGCCATATTGTTCCGGGATATGCGGTGGTCATTCCTTGACCTTTCCGCATCCTCCGTATTTGATGGTGACAGGCTCGAACCCCGGTCTAATCAAGAAGCGTGTGCTGCGCACTGCTGCTCCTTCCCACCTGGCTACGGAGGCGCCTTTGCCTGTTGTAATTCACGTCGAAATACTTTCTGTGATACTTAATATTCTCATAAGTAGCTGAATCTCGTTCAACCGAAATGTTTTTCTTGAGTAATTTCGGGATCAGTTCCCGCATCTTGTAAACTGATCAGTGACTACTGGCCGAAATGTCAATTTAAAAGGCAGAAGTTGAAGGCTACGTATATCTTAAATTTTCTGAATTATTATTTTTTTATCTGGAAAGCTATCATCGCACATCGACAATATTTTTAGATCTGAGTGACTGAAGTTTTCAAACGGGCTTTCACCAACGCAAACTGAAAAGTAAAAGTAAGGAAATGATTTTTGCTGTATACAAAGATATATAGCGAACGTATATAGTACGAAGGCTACGTTGCATCAACAAGGGTAGTGGGCCAATACGCTGGAGCACATCTTTTCCAGTCAGAAATTTAATCTATTATAGAACATGATACCCACAATCATCCACACACAATTACCAGGTAGAACCGGGATTTCAAACTAACCACACGTTGCAAACCGGGTGTGGCATTTTTTAAATATTAATTCAATTTTATATTAGTGCATTTCCTTTAAGTACTTATTATTATTATTATTATTATTATATTAGGGTTGCCTGTAATTGATTACATAAACCGGTATTTGTGTCTGTAAATTGCGTGTGTTCTCTGGTCTTCCAGCAAAACATGCTATTTTGCTGGAAGAAAAACACCAGTTTCTGGGGGGGGGGAACCTTGCTATCTACGCCTGAGACCGACTAACTCAGCCACGGAGTGAAAAAAGTCCATTAAAGTTCCTCGCGTCATCGACGGGATCCGAACCGGGGCATTTTCCACCCGGTGTGAGGAGAACGGTGACGATACCACTGTGCTACCCACGCAGACGCCCACCGTCCTCCGCCTGAGATAGGCACAGTAAGCACTGAAGAGGACGTTTGAAAATTCTTTCAGTTACCAATGGAACTTGAACTGAGACCTCGCCAAAGCAGTGATAAATGGCAAGAGTACTATACTGTCACGGAGGATTGTCGAATAAATATGACTGTAAATACATGACAATTACTTTTCATTAGTAAGTAACTTCCAGAAATAAATATCTGTTTCACATAAATGGAGAAAGTGTGGTTCGGTTTTCTTTTCTAATTCTGAAGTTTCCAATCTACGCAATATCCAAAAAATCTCACATCTGAAATACTCCTTGTCCCTATATAAAGGTTGTCTGATCAGGACGGCGATCAGAATCGTCACAAAGATGGCGAAGCTCGTATAATCTTCGCACCTGAAACATACAGAAAACTTGGAGGCAAGTTTTACATAAGATTTCGAATGTGAGATCTTCAAATACAGAGGGAATCAAACTCCAAACAACTGAAACTGAAGAGAATGAAGAAATACGCAGTGGTAATTAAAGAAAAGAAAAGAAAACCAGAACAGAAAACTGCTCTAGAAAATGATTATTCTGCAAATTACTGATATTCTTGGTGGTTCAATTTGCAATAATCTATTTGTATTAATAAAGTCAAATTGATGCAAGGTAGGCAGAGGTACTTAGCTTCTGCCATAAAAAAATTGCCATCCAGGTCGAAGCCCTCTTGAAATTAGCAGATACTGTATGTTAAATCAGGTATCAGGAAAGTGCAATAAGGTAAATGAGAGGTCAATATCAAGAAAATGCAATCAGGTCAATGAGAGGTCAATATCAGAATAGTCCAATCAGGCCAATGAGAGGTCAATATCAGAATAGTCCAATCAGCTCAGCTGAGATTGCACATCACATCTGTTCAAATCCAGAATAAATAACAGGAAAGTCCAATTAGGTCAGCTGAGACAGTCTACAAGAGAATGTAGTCCTAAACAAAGGACAATTCATATCCAGAATTAAGTCAAATACAATACCGGCATATAGAACATGCTTAGTATACGAATGTCCAGTCCAGGCACAAGGACAGGTTCACAAGCAAGCACAAGGAACTGGCAAACACCTTCCCGGCTGCAACTACTGCTTCATTGACATCTCGAGATGTCACTCTCGTAGATGTGACTAGCTGCACAAGGAGTAGCATTCTCAAAGAAAAGAAGAACTGAGAGACCTTGTCTTCCAGCTGCGCAAGGAGATTCATAATTGTAATATCCGTTATAAGCCGTGATGAGGCTGCTTGGAGCGCAAAGGTAGCACAGTAGCTATATCTGGATGCAAACTATGAGCTGTAATGAGTCTGTACGTAGCATGTACATTTGTTTGAAGGAACAGTGATCAACCGCACGATAACTAACGACTTTCTGCAACAAGTGTAGCAAGTTTCCAATCTTAGAACCCTTGGCTCACAGGAATGTATATATGTGTTCACTCCGTGGCTGAGTTAGTCGGTCTCAGGCATAGATAGCAAGGTTTACCCCCAGACCTGGGATTTTTTCGTCCAGCAAACAGGCAAATCGACCAGAGAACACACGCAATTTACAGACAAAATAAATATGGGTAGATGTAATCATTTACAGGGGACCCCAATATCATATATATATATATTTTTTTTTTTATATATGTGTATTTGTTATATGTATTGGGTAGCTCATAAACCAACGCCAAATCACCGTTATTCTCTGTGGTGAAAACAGTAACAGGTAGATTAGGCCTGAATGCAAGTGTAGTTATGATCGCGTTTTTTTCAGGACACAGCTACCAGGGAGCAACAAACACCAGGGCGACTGTGGCGTGATATCCTGCCCTCGTGGGTAGCAAAGTTGGTAAGTTGTTGTTTGTTATTTGGTTTATTTTTAGGAGCATTAGCAACTAAGGCCATATTGCTCCGGGATATGCGGTGATCATTCCCTGACCTTTCCGCGTCCTCCGTATTTGGTGGTGACGGGCTCGAACCCCGGTCTAATCAAGAAGCGTGTGCTACGCACTGTTGCTCCTTCCCACCTGGCTACGGAGGCGCCTCAAGTTGGTAAGAATGCCGTCCTCCCCACAACGAGTGAAAAAGACCCGAGTTCGAGTCCCGTCGGTGACGAGAGGAATTTTTATGCGCCTTTTTCACAACGGGGCTTAGTTAGTCTGTCTCAGGCGAGGGCAGAGTGGTTTTTTCTCCCAGAATCTTGCGTTTTACTCCAGCAAACAAAAATATCTACCTCAGAACACACGCAATTTATAGACAATATATCCAACGGAGAAATACGGCCTTAGTTGCTGATGATCCTAAAACACTACTAAAACAACCGCCCCTAGCCAACAAGGAGGTGGGCCTGTGTCTACTGTCGGTGATAATATAAACCGAATCTTGTATGCATTGGAGGTAGTGCAATACCAATGGATGCCAGCAAAATCCAGTACCCTGGCTGCCCAAAACTAGGGTACCAGCAATCAAGAAAATAAAAAAAAAAGTCAAAAAAGAAAGTACTTAAAAAAGCCAGGGCTTCTGGATGGAAAATCCTTAAATTCCGAGATACAGCATTTACATATATACAGTTGAAAAGCAACTGTAGCAAAAGACATATTTATTACACTTATGTTTGTACTTCAGTCTAAAAATATCAGACTAAACGAATCAACAAATCAAGATGAAAATTCTAACATATTACTACGTCCATATGTCCAGTCCAGTGGTTAAGAACACAAGTCCAGACAGTAAAAGGATCAGTATTAGTATTGGCAAATCATGCAAGAAATCAAGCTCATACAGAATCAATCAAAAATATATATATATATTTTTTTTTTCCCATTTCACCTATTTTTCCCCTCCAACAGTTTGCTAGTTCATACCTGAATTTATTCAAGTTATCCACTTCCACAACATCAGACCACCAGTTAACTAAAGGCAAACTTTCGCACATCTGTTCTTCAACCAACCTTTCTCAATTTGAATTTATATTTATGCGCCCTCATGTGTGTAGCCTGAAGAAGAATCCCATCCGCACTGAACTTTCCCTATCTCTTCAAAGCCTTATACACCTCAATCAGATCGCCTCGCAGGCCTAGTCTCATACGTTGCAATTTGCAGAACTGAAGCATTTTTTGGTAAGAGCACCCCATCGTTCCCCTCACCCATCTCTCTGCCCTTCTCTGTACCTGTCCCAGCAACTTTATATCCTTCCTAAAACGAGGCCTCCAGACCTGTATGCAGCACTCACGATATGGCCTAACCATTACCTTATACAATGGGATAATCACCTCCTTATCCCTGTTAGCAAAATTCCTGTATATCATTGACAAAACCCATGTAATGTTCTGGCAACTCGTCTGCACTGCACAATTACCGCCAATTCTTTTTTCATTTTCTACTACCCTGAGTGTAGTACCACGCAGTTGATACGTTAATCTGGAATTACTGCTACGCATATGCAGTAATTTGCATTTCTCTCACTTTATCTATAGCACAAACTTGCCCTTAATGCCATGCTGTTCCAATTTGTACAGCAGTCTTTTATGTGCAATTCCTGAAATCCAAGTATATGATATCAAAATTATTTTTTGCATACAGTTCGTTTGTTACATCATCATAATGGTGAATAATCATAATAATTCATCATAATTCATAAACGGTGAATAAAACAGGTGTATAATGCATATATGGTCGACCGGGCTAGCCAGGTGGGTAAAGTGCCTGCCACGCAACCCAAAGGTCGCGGTTCGAATCCCGCCTCGGGCTTGGATCACAGTAGAAAGTCCAAAAACTTTGGGAGATGCATTATGGTCACAGAAGCCGATGCCCCAACAAGAAAAAGAAGGAAAAAAATGCTTAAAAAACACTTCACCCATATGTTTAATCCGCCTTTAAATTCATTCAGACTATTCACTTTATAATAACAGATGGAAGTTTATTCCAAGAACCAGTTACTCTCTCTGGCTGAAAGCAAATTTTTGCACTTCTATCCTGAAACCACCCGTTTCTATTTGAATCTATGTCCTTTCGCATGAGTCGTTCTAGAATGGATAACGATGCCATCATTTAAGCTTTTGACACGTCCTCTACTCAAACCATAGTACGACAGTTTTTATGGTATTAGTATTAGTATTAGTATTAGTAACGGCCGTATGGTGCAAGAAAGCCTATGGCTTATGCTGCACCAGCCAAAAAAAAAAAAAAAAAAAATCCGAAAAAAACAATGATAAAAACAAAAATTAAATAAATAATAATAATTAATAAATAAATAAAAATAATAAAATGAAATTAAAAATTAAATAAAAAGGAAATTAATCCTATCATCCTATGCGCTTCCCTTACCCGAAAGTACTATCCAGATGACCTTTGAATTTCCCCAAACTGTCGGCCTCTACCACCCATGAAGGCAACTTATTCCAGTAATTTATAACTCGCTGGCTAAAATAAAACTTCCTGCAGTCCAATCTAAACATTTCCCCGCGTAACTTGAATTTATGTCCCCTAGTTCTAGCATCATTTATAATCTTGAAAATTTTGTCCTCATTCATTTTACTGATGCCTCTCAGAGCCTTAAACACCTCAATCAAATCTCCTCTAAGGTGTCTAGTTTCCAAACTCTGCAACCCACATATTCGAAGTCTTTCTTCATACGGACGCCCTTTTGCCGATCTCACCAGGCGAGTTACCCTTCTTTGCACCCTTTCAAGAAGCTCGATGTCTTTCTTTAGGTGCGGTCTCCATACTTGAACACAGTATTCCAAGTGTGGTCTAACATAGGCCTTATATAATGGGATTATCACGTCCCTATCTCTACTTGCAAAAGTTCGATAGATCATCGATAGGACACCATGGGCCTTCCTTGCAACCTGTTTACAATGCTCAGAGAATTTCATGTCTGACCGTATCGTAACACCCAAGTCCCTTTCCTCCAGTACTGGGTTTAGTTGAACTCCACCAAGTGAATAAGTTATTTTGGGATTACTGTTTCCCAGGTGTAATACCTTACACTTTGTTGGATTAAAGCACAGCTGCCATTTTTCTGACCATTCTTGAAGTCTATCTAGGTCTCGCTGAAGAAGCTCAGCTTGACAGTGATCATTAACTACTCTACCAATTTTAACATCATCTGCAAATTTAGACATCACGCCCTCTATCCCTTCATCAATGTCGTTTATGAAAATTAAAAACAACAGTGGTCCTAATACTGATCCTTGGGGAACCCCACTTCTTACATCAACCCAATCTGAGGAATAGCCATTTATCACAACCCTCTGCCTCCTGCCCTGAAGCCATCCTTCTATCCATCTAAGGATTTTTCCAGTGATTCCAACCTGTTCCAGCTTATAAAGCAACCGCTCATGTGGGACTGAGTCAAAAGCTTTGCTGAAATCTAAATAAACAATGTCGAAATTATTCCCTAAATCCAGCTCGTGAGGGACCCTTTCGAAAAAGCGAACCAGATTTGTTAAACATGATTTTCCCTTTACAAAACCATGCTGAGTATCCTTGAGAATTTCAATTCGATCCAAATGATCCTGAATTCCACCCTTGATCAATGCCTCCATGATTTTCCCTACTACTGAAGTCAGACTGACAGGTCGATAATTTCCCACTTCACTTTTAGAGCCACCCTTATGTATGGGAGATACATTTGCACTTTTCCAATCCAAGGGAATCTCCCCAGAGTCTAGTGATGCTCGCATAACCAGCCTCAGTGGTTCAATGCACTCGCTTGCCGCCTCTCTCAAGATTATAGGGTATATTCCATCAACTCCAGGAGCCTTACTAGTCTGTAGGCTTGAAAGTTTTTTCATTAAATAATCTTGCGAAATTTCAATATCATTAATTACATATTTTTTAACTTCGCTCCCACAATTTCCCATTGCCACAAAAGGCTTTTCATTTGTAAATATCGATGCAAAATAACTGTTGAGTTCATCTGCAACGGCAGCTGGTGTATTTATTACTATCCCCTTTCCCTTACGTAAAGGTCCGATCTGGTTTGTCCTGCTCTTCTTGGCATTTATATATGTGAAGAATTCTTTATCCCCCCTCTTTGCTCTGTTTGCTAGTGATTTCTCATAAACTGCCTTTGCCTGTCGAACCTTTTCTGTGGCTCTATTACACATCACCTTGTAGCTGTTATAGGCTTCAGTACTTTTTATTGCTCTGTAACCTTTCCATGCCACCTTTTTCTGCTCAAGTAATGCGGCAACTTCACTATTCATCCAACTTGGAACCCTTCTCGTGGAGTATTTTTTTAATGGTATATACGCATTCAAGGCATCGGTGATTAATGTTTTAAAAGCGTACCACAGTTCAAATGTATTCATTCTCTGCGCGATATCTACCCAGTTAATAGAGGCCATGTAGTACCTTAAGGCATCGTAATTTCCTTTTCTGAAATTAAAACCCATTCCTTTGCCTTTTACTTCTGCTACCTCTCTCGTCATCATCCACCGTAGAACTCCGTGATCACTTCCTGCTACTGGTTCCTCTACTGTCAGCCCTGTTATGTCATCTGATTCATGTGTGATGATGAGGTCTAGGATATTCTTTTCTCTAGTACTTTCCCTGACATGTTGATACAAATAACAGTCATCTAGTTGATTTAAAAATTTTGTTCCCCATGTCGAGTTTCCTTCCCATTTACTCCAATCAATTAGAGGCAAATTGAAATCACCCATAATAAGGCATTGAAGCTTACTTGCCCATTCCATTTGCATGTAGAGGCTTTTGTCATAGTCTTCACAATCACCTGGTCTGTAGATTACGCCTACTCGCATTGTACCTTTGTTTCCAACTATCTCACACCATACAGACTCTATACTAGCATGTGAAATGTCTGAATCTGGGAAAGCTATCGTCGCACTCAGGCTGCTTCTGATAAGAAGCATTACCCCACCACCCCTTCTATCTACTCTATCTTTCCTAAATACATTATACAAGCCGTACTGAAACTCATCATCCCCAATTTCCGGGTGGCACCACGTCTCTCTAAGCCCTATTATGTCCGCGTTACTTGTTTTAACCAGCAGTTCGAATTCGCTCATTTTATTGACGACACTTCTAACGTTACTGTATAAACAATTAAGATTTACTGTTCTTGTATATTTAACAACCCTAACACAACCCTTGAAGTTTTTTAGGCTCTCTTCCCTGATATTAGCTACCTGCTCACGTGAAACGTCTTTGCCCCCAGAACATCTAGATAATACGTCCAGTTGGGGTAACAGATAAGAACTCTTAAGGTATGTGCAAGAGTTACATTGACCAATATTATCAGATAAACGCGTGTCAGTATTACCCACATCCCCCCTAACTAGCAGTTTCCCTGAGCCTTTAAGGTATCCTCAATAATATTGGCAAAAACCTTTGCACCACCTTTGTTTAAGTGTATCCCGTCTCTACAAAACAAATTCCTTCTACCTACAAGTGTGGGCCATGCTGATAGAAATTTACCCCCTAAAGCCTTGCAGATTCCTTCAAGTCTTGAGTTAATCCACAAGGCTCTTAACATATAATCCCTCCTATCGTGTCTGGGCAGAATTGCAGACACATAGACATTATGGCCTAGCTCGCGACATTTCCTCAGCATGGTCCTGTATTTTTCCAACAAATCGTCAGATCGTGTACGTTTAATATCGTTTGTCCCCACATGAATAATAATATTTTCTTTACCCCCTTTAAAATCTGACAGTCTGTTGGTGACATCATCAATAGTTGATCCCGGCAGACATACCCTGGTTCTGCTCCACCTATCTTTATTACAAAAAATATTCCCCGTTTCCCTGACAATGGAGTCTCCTAATAAAACAATGTCCTTTCTAACCAGGGTAGTTTGCACTTGGTTTTTCTGTTTTGAGGCTCGAATCGGGTGTGCATCACTTGGTAGATTGCTGGAGTTTTGAGTCCCTGACGAGCTCCCAGAAGCATTATTTTCGAGGGCAAGCACTCGTTTTTTCAGGTACTCAAATTGTTCCATCAGTGCACCAAATTGTAATTTAGGTCATACTTTTTTACATGCGTGTGTTCACAGGCAGATCAACATGGTTTGCCGGCTGAAAAACCCGCGAAAGCTCATGGGGCAGGTTTCATAGGATGCCTTCCACCTGAGATATGCTAAACTACAGCTCAAATTAGTATTAGCATTAGCAGAGACATATGAAGCTTATATGCCTCTATCATCAGGCAAAGGGGGAAAAAAAAGTCCCATTTCACCCATCCATTCACTCCAAAAGTTTGTCCAGTTCTTCCCTGAATATATTTAAGCTATCAACAGACGGGGCATACAATACGACAAGGATCACTATGTGACTGACCTGATGTTTGCCGATGATAGTGCTATCTTTGCTGGTAACGACTCTGAAGCCACGGACATCCTCTACGACATTGCCCGCATTGCCCGGCCATACGGTTTGAAGATCAATGCTGATAAGACCAAGGCCCTGACAACAGATGGGTCGCAAGCCACCATCTATCTCGAAGGCGTCCAGATCGAGCAAGTGCAGGACTTTAAATACCTTGGGTCGCTGGTCCAGAAGAAGAAAGTTGCATCCACCATGGAAATCCACAGCAGAATTGGACAGGCGGCCACTGCGTTCGCCTCGCTCAAATGGTGTCTGTGGAAGAGGACCAACATTTCCTCAAAGACTAAAATCCGACTCTTCCAGACTTTGATCCTGCCCATTCTCCTTTACGGATCAGAAACATGGATTTGTCTCAAGCTAGATTTAAACAAACTTGAGGTATTCCAAATGCGATGTCTGCGGCAGATTTTGGACATCTCACTTCGTGACCGCATCACTAATGATATCATCCGCACCAGATGCCAACAGCAACCAACCATTGCCGACCAAATCCAGAGGCGAAGGCTTAGATGGTTTGACCACGTATGTAGAATGGGCACGAACAGAATACCATCCACACTCCTTTGGAGACAACGACCCACCCAATGGAGCATCCAACGGACCGCGTCTAGGAAAACGTTTGCCAAGCAAGTGGAAAATGACTTGAAGAGCCGACGTCTCGACCTTAACCAGGCCAGGACTGACGCCATGGATCGTAAAGTATGGAAGAACATCACAGAGCAAGTCCGAAACCCTGCGGCACATACAGCAGCATACTGGTTGCGTGGCCAACCGCCTCCCCCAGCTGCCAGCTAAGGACCAAGAAGAAGAAGAAGAAGAAGAAGAAGAAGAAGAAGAAGCTATCAACTTCCACAACGACAGATGGAAGTTTGTTCGAGCAATCAACCACCAACTGGCTAAAGGCAAATTTCCACACATCTATTCTACAACTGCCTTTCCTCAATTTGAATTTATGTTCCCTCAAGTTCGTAATCTGGGCAAGAGAAGAATCCATCAGCATTGAGCCTGCTCAAATCATTCAAGGCCTTATACACCTCAAACAGATCAATTTGCAGATGCTTAGTCTCCAGACGCTGCAATTTGCAGACTTAACTTAAGCCTTTCTTGGTAAGAGCACCCCTTTATTCCCCTCACCAGTCTTGTTGCCTTATTTTGTACTCGTTCTAGCAACTCTACATCCTTCCTAAAATTGAAAAGGTCTATAAGAATTTTACTAGTATTTGATGAGATTCAAACCGAGACCCCTCCAAAAGAGCAACAACCTTTCCCAACCATGCCAAATTTGTTTGACTGGATTCTATGGAACCTGGGTAGATAAAGAACATTCTTTTTTATATATTAAAAAAATATAACCACATTCTATGCATTTTTAAACCATAAGGCGCAGTGTTATTAAAATTTTTTTACTGATGTATCTTTTACAATTTTCTTAAAGAATATGACCATTATGCTCCCAATATATTTTTCTACGAAATTTCTGTTCCCTATATACATTTTAGAGATAATAGTTGTTTATAATACGGATGACAAACGACGGATTAGCCAAAACCAATAATTAACAGAAATAAAATAACCATATAGATATTAAAAAGTTATAGGTAATTTTTCAATAAGTCCGATTTTGTATGCGAGCATATCCCCTAACAGAACTTCGCATATCCTCAATTATTTTGTAATAGTTATACCATTCATATCAAGTTTGGATCAATGTGGTTCATTCCTTTTTCTTCTACTGTTAACAAAAGCATAATTTGGAGTCCTTTTAGGTTTTAATTTCTGAAATTGTGGTTGGTGGGGCACAGTGCCATTGGATTATACTGTACTTGTAGTATAATCCACGTTGTCAATGTTTTTGATACAAGTAACATCTTTCTGTAAAGACCGTCTTTTTCATACTGAAACAAATAAATAAAGTATTGAGAGGCACTCTGATTTCGACGGTTTTCCTCATTCAATAAAATCACATATTCAGTATAAAAAAACAAATAGTTAACAAATAATGAAAGGGGAAGACAGTTTTTTAAATTGTAAGGAGGGTTAAATTTTGAATTGTAAGGAGAGTTAAAAACTTGTTTTTAACCCTCCTTACAATTAAAAGTGGGGGCGGGGAGAACTGATTTGGCTGGCCATCCTTTAATTTTTTTTTTTTTTTTCAAATCCTAAATCTATTAAAGAATACGCTTAAGTAGGCAAGATGGGACAATTTTTTTTTTTTTTTTTTTTTTTCATTTGAGTACCTTTACTTGTTTCTGCGGTGCAATTCCAAGTACTTGAATAGCTACTAGGGATACTCAGTTAACAGGGGCTCTGTTAACTAAAGAAATGGCATACAAGTAGTTGAATACTTCCTTTAGTTTCGAAAACCAAGGAAGACAGGTACTCCTGTTACCAACATTAAATAATTTTTCATATTCGCTACGGAAATTGAAATGCGTCTCGTGTTCACGGCATATCCTCGTTTCAAGGAAGGGTACGGAACCACTTCTTTCGCACGCTGAGAACAGACGGAGAGAGAGAGAGAGAGAGAGTATTAAAACCCCCTTTTTATATTTGATGGAGGTTATAGCTTCACAGATTTTGCATTCAAATATTGTTCGAAAAAGGTTGGTTTTTTTTATTTTTTTTTTCCTAGCGCAACGTAAAGAGGAACAAGATTTTCTAATAGGAAGCTGGTAGCTCTCCCAAACCCACAGACACTTCGCGTTACGAGGGGTTTGTACCAACCCCCAATGAGACTGTCTATCGTTAACGATTCCGCCCGTCTGCAATCACAACGCCAACAACTCCATTCCACAAACGACGGTCCTTTCTTTCCGCCGAGACGATCTGAAGAGGCGACCCACCTCTTTCTCTTCTCATCTCCGTCCGTCACACGCACACGCCGAGGTGGCCGTGTAAGAACGACGGCCGTGCGCAAATTGGAAGGGCTCACGGCGAACGCAAACCACGAAACTTGGACTCGAGGTGAATAGAAAGCGCGTGCCAGCTCTCGGACATTCGTAATTGTTGCTCTTCGGTGAAAAGTAATGTCCACCAGCCTAAGACCCCCCGCACGGACCGGTAAAAAGACTCGAGACAGTGAACGACCCCCTCTGGTTGCGTTATTTAGGGTCCAGAAACGCCGAATATGTAGCGGAGAGAAGCCATTGTAGGCAGGGAATACGAGAGGGCAGGGATCCGCCACCTGAGAGGCGGCGAAGTTTGTGTTACGTCGAATACAAAAGCAAATCAATCTCTGAAAACACCGTCCCCCGTACAGGGGCGAAACGAATGTATAAAGAAAACATTCGTCGCTTTTAAACAAAACTCATTTGTTGCAAGATGTAATTAAGAAGCTGAGAGAAACCACCGACTTCAATCAAACTGGATATGCGTAAAGAGGGTTATATGATATTAATACCAACAGAAATACTCTAAAACTCTAAAAGATTCAATTAACAGTCTTCCCAATAAGTGAACGATAGGACCGTACACATTTCTGCTAATATATATATAGAAGTGTAGAGTGTGTTTAGTGTCAAATGGCACCAGGGGTTTCCCCCATCTCCGCGTATATAGAAGTGTAGTGGTTTCGACACATCACTGATTTATAGAGGTCTAAGTTCGATGTTCCGCTCAAAGACTGGAGGAATTTCGAAAGGCTTCCTCAAGCGAGGCTACAGTTAACCGATCAAAGGGACGGGAGTACAGTTCGCCCTTATGAGTTTTCCGCGTTTTTCATCCCGCACAACAAGCAAATCGGCCCATGACACAAACTTCTGCAGCCATAATATGGCCTAAGTTGCTGATGCCCCTGAAAATTAAAAACACAATTAAAGCATGTAGTATTTATATAACTGACTTGTTCTATTACTCTTTCACAAAGAATAATAAAACAAAATGTGTTATTCGACAGCATGGAAAAACTATTATAAAAAACGAATTCTAAACATCAACATCCTTATTCGAGTACATATTTCTGGCCTACTGCCGTACAATGCTCTCTCTGCATAAAAGTGCACTGTCCTCAAACCTCCTTTACAAAACTAACACGTTATTGCGTGTGTGAATAGGGTACATGATACAAACCTGAAACTACTTCCAGCTGATAGAGGATATCTTCAAGTTTTTATTCAACAACCAGAAAATGTGCATGGAGTAGTAGATGGTAGCAAAATCGCAAAACTGTAATAATGGCGGAATTGACCAATCCCGAGAATGCACACTGCGTACTTTGGTTCGACGAGCTGCAGTGAGCCACGGCTGTTATGCTACTGTCACATGCATCGCGTACTTACCTAGACATCTGCAGTAACTGAAGTTGCCTACATCGAATACCTCTAATTAAAACTTGAAGATATCCTCTTCCACGTGGACGCGTCTCAGGTTTGTATCATGTACCCTATTCGCACAACAACGTTTTAGTTTTGTGAAGGAGATTTGTGGACACCTTGTATTTGAAAAGACAACCGTGACCACCATCAATCAGCATTGCTTTCTGCCTCAGAGTAAAACTAAGTATTTGCATAGTTACACTACGATCTACTATAACATTTTTAACGGAAACACTATTTCGAATAATTTCTATCCCAGCACTAATAATAATCCTGAAAGAGTACTATCATATAAGGAAATACATTTACTGTCCCAACCAACATCTAACATTTTACACGAAAGATAACTTATGATTAATGGGGAAAAGCACAGCTACCTATCAAGTAGCTAGAGGAATCGTGGAAGGGGTTTACAGTTGTTTACAGTTTGACTTAAAACTGTAAACAATCGAGTCGAAGTCTTTAGTAAGTGGTACAAGAAAACGTTTGGACAACCTTCCACACACACAACTATTTAGCAATCGAAGAAAACAACAGAATAACCGATCCTTTCCACAGAATAGCAGATAAAGAAGTATTCATCTCAAACTTATTAAGCCATAATTAGCTGTAGCTATCTGTTTCTGATGGCCATCCACCAGTTACAACAAGGTCTAAGGATCGGCTAGGTTCAGGAGTATACTATATTTGCAAAAATTTGCAACAACCGATTGCTGGCAGAATAACAACTAGCTCAACAGATAGTAACAGACTGTAGAGGTACAGTATATACAAATTATAGTCAACCATAGTCTATTCATAAAGAGGAAGCGAGGGGTTGTTGTTGAAACAAATGCTAAAATTAGGCGAAATAAATGATAGAAATAGGATAGAAATAACACTATGCTCGCCCTGGAGTTACTAACAGATCGTGGTGTGCAAAATTAGAAATAGAAAACTATAAAAGACCAAAGATACAATTACTGATAACAGTAACTGTATCTCTTCTCCTTTTACCAATTACCAGGGTTCCAGGTTCCATAACGTGGAGCTCGTGATAATTGGTAAAAAATACGGCCTTACTACGTTCGCATACTACTGTAAGTAACTGCCTCTTGCCTTTATGCTTTTGGCTTTTTAATTCTAATTTTTATACTCCTATCAGAGTAACTGGAATTATTAGAGTAACTGGAAAGGAGTGGCGTGCTATTTCGAACTCTATTCCTACCATTTCTTTCGCCTCATATTAGCAATTGCTTCAATCCCCTCCTCTCTATAGTAGACTATGGTCAACTCGAATTTAAATATTCTTGTGTAGACTGCCATCTGATTGAGTTAGCCAATATTCTGCCAGCAAGCTGCCAAATTGTTGCAAAAATAATACAGTATACTCCCAGACTCGGCTGGCTATATAGCCAATCTTTAGATATAACTATAAGTGGTAGATGTAAACCAGAAACGGGTAATTACAGCTATTGTGCTAATAAATGGCTTTTTTGTATATATTTTACTATTTCCATTACGCAGTAATTTAATGCATTGTTTTGGCTCATCGTTGCTGTTGTTGTTGGATTTTAGGAGCATCGGCGAAGGCAACGTTGCTGAGTGTATATTGTCTGTAAATTGCGTGTGTTCTGAAGTCGATTTTCTGTTCTGCTGGACGAAAAACCCGATTTTCCGAGAGAAAGAGAAAACCATGCTACCCTCGCCTGAGACTGACTAACTCAGCCACGTTCTGAAAAAAGACCCATAAAAATTCCTCGATCTCGGGACTCGAATTCAGGTCTTTTCCACTCAGTGTGGGGAGGATGGCGATCCTACCAACTGTGCTACCTCGAGAGCTTTGGCTCATAACGTACAACGCCCAACAAATAGTAACAGACTGTAGAGGTATATACAAATTAGAGTCAACCATGGTTTACCCCTTAGCTCATATACGAGCTGGCTACATTATTATGCACACCTCTCTCTAACAGCGAGCAATCCCCCAACCCTTTAGCCCTCATAACGACCTGGATTTGTAGTGGCGTGGCTCCAAGAGGAAGCGTATCGAAGCGTCCCGCAGGGGTGCTGGTGCATGTTAATTCAACTGCTTCTCTTAGTTGTTGGTCCTGTGATAGTACATTATCCTGTTGGAAGAATCCATTCACTGATGAATTATCACCTTAAATCCTAACCTTTCCTAACTGAAGCAGTGCCCTTGCAACGTAAATAATCTAACACAATATATTAGCAAGTCACGAAGGGAAGCGCCTGGTCGGAAACCACTTCCAGACAGTTATGTCATCCAAATATTGTTCCACTAGTACAGAGGACCACCGAAACACTCCCACCACGAAAACATCCCCACCACATACACACACACACACACACACACACACCCTTACACTGCTTGCATTGTCGACACCTAGCAGAATGGGTCCATGGACTCATGCTTATATTTTCGCCATATTCTAGTCCTCTCATGAGCGTTAAAAATCAGAAATGGGATTTGTCACACCAGACATCGTTTTTTACAATCCTCCACTAATCTGGTAGTGGCGTTCTTGAGCCCAGTGTAACCGTATCTTCTTGTTTTTTTTGCTGACAGAATTCACGTCGCCGAGTGGTCAAGAGAAAGAGTGCCCTAGCAGTAAACAACCGCACATAGGCTTCGAGGATCTGTTCTTGGTACCACTGCGCAGTTACAGTACCCTTTCAAAAACATGAAGGGGTGCGGCCGTTGATCATTATTCAGCCCCACGCGCGAACATCTCCTCCGACGTGTGTCCCTTTCTCTGATGTTGGAGGGATGGTACCGGATTCCTCGTTGTCTCCAGATTAAATAACGTATATAACCTGTTTGTAGGCTAAAATGGGACTCTTCAGAAAACAGAACTGCACCCCATTTAAGAGGGCTGCAAGTGATATATTCATGGCACCAGTTTCGACGTGCTTTTCGGTGGTTTGGATTAATTTAATACAAATCACTTGACTTCCTTGCATAGAGTCCACTTAAATTGAGCCTTCTTAACAGTCTGGTTGGAAATATTTTCACCTGTAGCCGCAGCAACGTCAAGAGAGAGTCGATGGCAGGACATCATAGGGTTCCGTCTTGCTGTTAGCGGTTGATGTAGCCCTCGGGCAACTTTGGTTAGCTCTTCTTGTAATAGTTCCTGTCTTCTGAAACTGCTTCCATAGTGCCGAGACAACACTTCGTGACACATTAAGCCAAAGTGCCACCTCCGCCTGCGACTGCCGGGCTTCAAGTCGTCCAATGGCCTGCCATCTCGAAGAGTCATCTAAACGATGACTTGCCATCCTGAGTACTGAAGATGTAATAGTAATAGCCATACAGCGCAAGGAAGCCACAGGCTTTTGCTGCACTGGCCGAAAAAAAAAAAAAAAATGAGTAGATAAGAAAATACAAATTATTTGTTTCCCTCCTCACATTCAGTTGACCTTTGAATTTATTCAACCGGTGAGACTCAACTACAAGTGAGGGCAACCGGTTTCTGCGATCGACTCGCTGGCTAAAAGAAAACTTACTACAATCTAGTCTAAACCTCTTCCCCTGTAATCTGAATTTACGCCGTCGAGTTCTGGAATTCTCTATAACAGTTCCTAACCCTTCTCAGAGCCTTATAAACCTCAATCAGGTCACCTCTGAGGTGCCTGGTTTCCAAGCTATGTAGAGCCCACTTATTAGTCTTTCCTTACGAGCTCGATCACCCTTTTTTGCCGATCTCACCGTGCGATTTGTCCGTCTTTAGACTCTTTTAAGAGGCACAACGTCCTTTTAAAATGAGTATTCGAACACAGTATTCGAAATGCGATCTTACAATTGACTTTTAATCCCACTGAGCAAGCGCAAAAACGAGAATGAAATGATTTGGTCGCAATCCGTGTTTTTGATAATTTGCATGAAAAATTTGCGTAATGTGCAGCTCTGTAAGGTGATAGATCGATTTCTATTGGATATATATGGCCTGCCGTAGCCGAGTGGTCAGGAGCGAGAGTGCATAGCACGCGTTCCTTGAGTGGACCAGAGTTCAAGCCCGTGACTACTAAATACGATAAATATTTGTATTGACGATTGACTGTAAACTCTACTGACTTGGTTGTCGTGCGGAGTATAAACAGAAAATTTTAAATTTATACTCGCAATTTGCATGCCAGGATGCCTATTATATCAAATATTTGGCACTGGGGACACTGTTCACAATAAAAGGTTAATTTTGTCGAGCAGTGTACTTCTAAATATAAAAATTATTAGTGTGGCAAAATGATCAAGGAAACAAACGTATACAGAGTCAGCCACGAAAAAAGAATTACTCTTTTCATTTGCCCAACCCTTTATAATAATTTGCCTAATGGTTTCAATTTATTCAAAGCACCTACTTCTACAACACGATGGAAGGTTGTTCAACAATCAATTACTACTGAGTGACAACAGATTTTCTAACGTCTATCCATCAACCATCCTTTATCAATATAAATTTGTCTCCTGTACATAATCCGAGAAAGAGTAAGGATGCTACGAGAATTTAGTTTACTCAATCCGTTTAAGCCTTAAACACTACAATCAGGTCTCCCGTGATTCCTGATTTTCAGAAACTGCAATTTACAGAACTCAACTCTTCTTTGGTAAAAGTATCCTTTTGTACCCCTAACTAATCTGGTTCATTCTCTGCACCCTTTTTTCTCCCGTGAAATGTCGCTTCCAAACGTATATGATGTACTCAAGGTGTGGACTAACCATTGACTTCTACAAAGAGATAATTCGTTTCAGTCTCTACGCAGATTTGAGTAAATTAAGTAGATTTGTAGTCCAGCGTATTTGTTTACCATTCCAGGGAGAGTTTACATTTTGAACTGCACCACTTTCGCTCAGTCTGCAATCCTAAGCATTATACTCTCTGAACAGCTTATTACAAATTAATAAGTAATTTTTACAACTCAAAACAAGTTAATCTGTATCCAGGAGATACAGATTAAAGTGTTTTTAACGACAGAGCAACTTAACGGTTTCTTTTGTAGTAAACTTTAGAGCAAATTCATGTCCTTTCTATGGCGGTTCTGAAAGTTAAGATTATAGTTCCCAACCAACCTATTTTATGTCTATTTAACTAAATCCCTGATTCAGGGCCGTTTTTGTCCCATCTGAGGCCCCCGGCACTCGATACCTTTCAGGGGTTACCCATTTTTTTATTGTAATTAATATTTGTAACTTCGTTTGTAAATCATTATCTACTGTGTTAACGTATTGTCTTCTCAGATAGGTAATTGGAACTGCACGGATCCCAAGAACTGTATGGAAATCTAAATATCACATACTGGAAGCAGCCCTCGTGGGTAGCACAGCTGGTATAATCACCGCCCTCCCCACACCGGGTGGAAAAGACCTGAATTCGAATCCCATCAATGACGCGAGGAATTTTTATGGGTCCTTTTCACAAAGTGGCTAAATTAGTCGGTCTCAGGCGAGGTTAGCATGGTTCTTTTTTTACTCCCGGGTTTTTTCCTAGCAAACAGCAAATTGACCACAGAACACAACACAGGCAATTTACATACGACGCAATATGGCCTAAGTTGCTGATGCGCCCTACAACAACCAACCAACCACCCCCTGGAAGCAGACAATAACAACTAGAAACAGCTGCTCTTGCTCAGTTATTAACGTCTGCGCGGTAGCACAGTGGTATCGTCACCATCTTCCCTATACTGGGAGGAAAAGGCCCGGGTTCCAATTCCGTGGATGACGCGAAGAACTTTAGTAGGCTTTTTTCACTCCGTGGCTGAGTTAGTTGGTCTCAGGCGTAGATAGCAAGATTTTTCTCCCCAGAAATTGTTTTTTTTTTTCGTACAGCAAACAGGCAAATCGACCGGAGAACACCCGCAATTTACAGACAAAGAAATATATATGGATAGTTGTAATCATTTACGGGGGAATTTACGTTTGTGGTAAGGTTTGGACATTACCACAAACGAAAATGGATAATTCCGCTTCAGGAACTAAAACCGAAGACTCAATCCAAGAGTAAGTGTCAAATCTGGATAGATGGAAGAGATTCTACCCCAAAATATTATAAAGATCTTCAATAATCTCGACACCGACATAGTTTCTCTGGTGTCAATCTTGGCACTAGAGAAACCATGCACATGCTCTTTGGACTGCATGCAGGAATTCTTAATATACAGAACCCTTCTAATATAGTCAAATGAATCCTTTCTTATTTTAAAGAAAAGTATCTGCCTGAATTCTGAAGGGTGGCACTCATTCTGCCCTTCTCTTCTCTTTTCTGCCTTATTTCTACCATTTGTGCTTATTCAAGTGTCCCATTATCACTTTTTCACAGCAACACAGCATTCACAGCTACACATTTGTGTTTCAAGGCACAAAAACACAAATCTCACATTAATGATGATACTGTTGTAGTTACTAATTATATTATTCCTTTTTGACCTTCATACTAACCTTTGTAACTCTGCATATTACATCAGTTTTGTACTATAGAGATCTGGTAAGTATACCCCGATAATAGAGGATGGTACCCATCCTCCATTATAGAAAAGCCTATCTTCTTTCTTGTCTTAGACGCAGCTGAAATCTGGTTAGATTATGCGCTTTCTTACACTTCGTGTCCCTTCTCTTTTGGAACAATCTATTAACATGGGCAAACTTAAAAACTCAGCATGAACACATACTACGCCTTGCACCACAACGGCAACAGAAAATTTAAATTTGATTCCACTCAAGAATTTACTTCAGATAAAATCATCATCATGCACTGTCCAAACTTTTTTCGAATGCTTGGCAAGCCCCTTCTACCTAAGATAACGATGAGTGATATGTTCCTCCCAAGGAGCACAAGGGAGAAGTCGTCATTAGTTGCTCTCTCTAATCGAATCTTTCCTCTCGAAATATTCTTTCTTTAATTATCATTCAAATTGATTCACCATCTCAATGCAGTGAATAACAACGGACTGTAATCACACCAAGTGCTCATGGTCCACTTTCAGCAAGTTCTGAAAGGACGAGCATCTTTTCACTGGGATAACGCATTGCTGATTGAAATACGATCACAGCAAAAAGTCACCCTCGCGCAAGATAAACCATGTATGTGTGTATGTTTTTGCACCTGGAACGTTAGTTCATCTCCGCCTCGTTTCACATTTAAGATACAGGATTCTGTAGAAACGGCCAGAAATGGACTGGCCATTTGGCTACCCGGAATCAGCAGGTCTGAAACGCGCCACCCACCAGCAGAAGAAGAGAGGGACGCCAAGAGCTGAACAAAGTTCAAGCAAAAGACTCTAGCCAAAAATTGTTAAAAATATATATATCTTAACAACTATACAAAAATTAAATACTGTACACAAGATTAGCCTCAACATATCGAGGTAAACAAATGATACTTTGAGGTTTTCAAAGTAAACAATGCAAGCGAGTAAACAATTTCAAAGCAAGATAAACCGTGGTTATGAATCGTAGAACAACGAACGCATGAGAACAGAGATGTTCTCGAACAGGCTGCTGAGATTTTGCGTTGTTTAGAATATGCGCCGGAGCAATGAGTTGTCAATAGTTAGGTCCGTGCATGTGTGTGTGTATTAAGCGCCAATGCGACCAAGACTGAGAGGCGTCAGAATATCGTCTGTGAATTACGTATATTCTGCGGTTGATTTGCTGTTTTTGCTGGACAAAAACTCCAGTTACCGAGAGAAAAACGAAGCAACCATTGTCTGATACGACTAATTCACCAACTTTGTGACAACAATACATTCAATTGTTATTGAATATACTGTTGTTGTTATTGAATAATCAATGATACAAGTGTTACTATGGTCATATTGTGCCTTTCAACGTTCTTAATTAGTACTAACGTTTGAGTTCAAAGTGAAAAAATTTGGAAATAACAGTTAGAAACAAGTATAGACGCCATTTCTGTTCAGAAACATGAAAATTCTGAGTGACATTGAACATTCAACTGACAATGAGATGGACCTTCCCCAGTGAGCAAAGAGAGATGCGTTAAGCAAGTTGGCCTATGCGTCCTTAGCAAGAATAACTCCTATTTAGCCGGACAGTGGACTTCCACGGGCAAGTTTATCTTTTTTTTGCCTTAATTTGCTGCTCGTGTGAGTTTTCCATATTTGTACCCATTGGGCTTGGCACGCAGTTCGTATAATACACCTGTACAGTGTGTTCAGTGTCAAACGGGGTTTCCCCCATCTCCGCGAATTGTGGGTGTGAAACAGAACACTGTCAATGCCAGAGGTTTAAAAGTGTATGGATTTTGTACACGCGTGTAGTGTCGTGTACCGTTGTTCCTCTTGTCATTTAGCCGCTGGGCCCCTAATGGGACCCAACGTTGTCCACACATCGGTGGACGGCACTTTTATTTGAGGCATATCTCTTTCTGTTGGATGTTTTGAGCTTGATCTGTACTTTCATTTCTAGATATCGCCAAGTGGCCTGGAATCCAACGAAAGGTAACTCTGTGATGCATTTCTCTAGCTGAATTGGCATTGCCTTAATTTTTTCTCGAGACAGGATGAGCAAAAGTAGTACTGTTCTGCAACGCAGCGTCACTGAACGGATTCCGTCAGGCCTTTTCCACCCGGTTGGGGAGGACGGTGTTTATAAGAATTGTACTACCGCAAGGGCTGATACGTTAAGTAAGATGTGTGTTAATCACCAAAGCAATTAAGGGTATAAGAACTCGACCTGAGCCCTTTAATTATGAGTTCGAATTCCGTCAATGAAAAGAGAAATTTTTGAGGGTCTCTATCACCGCATGGTTGATTTAGTGGTCCAAGACGAGGGTTAGAAACGCGTGTGAGAGGAGATGTAATTATAATCACTCTGCTACTCACGAAGGCACGTCATTGTGTCTTTAATTATTTCTCAATTTCTTTTTTTAACACAGGGGAGAGAGAGAGAGAGAGAGAGTTTTTTTTTTTTTTTTTTTGGTAGTTGTTGGCGCGTCGGCTTCTGTGGCCATAATGCACCTCCCAAGATTTTTGCAGTACTTTGATCCGAGGCGGGATTCGAACCCGCGACCTTTGGGTTGCTAGGCAGGTACTTTACCCACCCGGCTAGCCCGGTCGGCGAGAGAGAGAGAGAGAGAGAGAGAGAAAGAAAGAAAGAGAGAGAGAGCAGCGGAGCTGTCTACGTCTACTGCAATAATCGCAAAGGCTTGTGAGCACACACACAGTTGTTTGGAGGCGCATTATAGCCAAAGTAGCTTATGCGCCATCAAACTCCCATATCAACAACAACAACAACAACAACAGTTGTTTGGTTGTTGTAAGGTTTTAAGCGCATCAAAAACCTAGGCCACATTGCGCCGCATATAATTTCTGTAAATTGTGTGTTCTGTGGTCGATTGGCTGTTTTGCTGGACGAAGAACCCGAGTTTCCCGGAGGAAAAACCATACTACACTCATCTTACGGTAGCATAGTTTTTTTTCCTCCAGGAAATGTTTTTTTGGCCGATCTAACCAGGTTGTGAAAAAAAGGCCCATAAAAATTCCTCCCGTCATTGACAAGATGTAAACTCAGATCGTTTGCACCCGGTGTGAGAAGGATATGTTGCACCAGGGGCAAGCCATCCCGAGGGTACAAGGGGTGCACTGCACCCGGGCGCCAACGCTCAAGGGACGCCTGAAAACCTGAAACGTACATACACATATGAAGAAAATTTAAAGGGGGCGGCGACAAATTTAAATTGGAACTCGGGCGCCACATATCCTAAGACGCCCCTGTTTTACCTAATCAGTAAAACTACTGGACGTCTAGTAAGATGGAAACATAGAAATCTAACCGAGGAGCACGTGGAGGCGAAAAGTCACTATGAATAATCATTCTTGTAAAGTTCCAGTTTCTTGCAGGATCTTCGCGCACCTTTTGGAGGGTACAGTTATCGCACGTGTCTATTATGTATTTCACTCGGTCACGGTGGAATCTGCCTAAAGTGAGAATACATCAACGCAATCATACGACCACTTTCCCACACGAAGTCAAGAAGTGTCTGTCAAGGAGTCGCCTCGCTTTATTAGGCGTGTAAATGTACCTTTGTTGTGTCCACTCGATTCCACCATCGGTGTGCGAGGAGAACGATGAATGGGACGCCACAAATAAGGACACGCTGGATTAGGGGGGCCGATAGATGTGCGAGGAGGTTCCCACGAGTGGACAAGGGGAGCGGTGAAGCCGCTAACAACACACATTCACAGATCTACGGCGACATATTTAGCCGCCAAATTTGCCGTGAACCCGATAATCAGTCCGGCACGTGAGGCGTGAACGCGGCCACTCGATCGAGAACTGCCAGTGACACTAGCCTCGAGCGTCGACGGCATTCGCCACTCGACCACCAGCGAGCAGCTAAACATCCCATTTCTTGCCCGAGTGCCTCTCTCCCAAGCGGTCGTGTGTTCTTTACAAACGACGTAACCGATACACGCAGCTCGTGCCTCGGAAAGACCCTTTTCAATGTGGCAGAACACTTCCTCTGATCCCCAACCCCGAACCGTTTCAAGAAACTCGATTGATTTCTGCGGGTTCATTAGCGGTTTCCGATCTATAATCCACGAAAAACACGTGCACACTCGCCGTGATCCGCATCGGCGAAAAGCTTTGGAAATCGCTTCGGTCGACAGCGACAGTCGGGAAACAAATGCTACTGTAATCTGCTGTACAAGATCTGGAGATTAAAATAACAAAACATTGGTACAAATAGAAAAGTAGTGAACACACACACACACACACACTTCAACTGCCATCATACAGGTGGAACCATTTTTTTTAGCACTAGACATAAATAAACTTCTTCAACCATCCTTTCAAATAAGAAAACATTTACTCCTATATCCTAAATTTCTCCTATATTGGAGTAAATTTAGAAGTGCATCGCATTCAAATATAACCAAAATATTGCTATAAAGTATCCAGAAAACACCATGATTTTCTCAAGCAAACTCTTTTAAATTATATTTAATATCAATTTATTTAACCAAATCATAATAAAATTATCATAAATAAAGGCCAACACAATATCAATACAATCTCAACAAAGTATTCATAACTTAAATATTAAAACCTTTAAAAATTATTAAAAACCTTAAAAAAATATTCATAGTGAATTTTCACTAACCATACATTTACTTAATGATTTCATCACATCAGAAAGAGGATAATAATATCGTCTGCGTAGAAGAATTATAATTAGAATTAATATTTATACAGTATAAAAAAAAACATTCTGCTATAATGTGTTTGTTTTGAAGAAAAACAAAATAGTATTCCACAGTGGAAAATGTGCATTTATTCGTTATTCACATAGCATAAAGAAACAAAATATTTAAATTAAGCACGCATTTCACAGTAATGTTCTGATAAACTACTAAGATATTGCACTTTATAATAACGATAGTCAACCAAAGCTGGTTAACATTCGTAATAATCTATTTACCCTTTAGTATTTGGATGCATTACCTTCCAACCGTAAATAAATATCAAATATCAACAAAAAATACCTTTAAAACAATACATAATATTTTTATAATTATAATAACAAATTGAATACATACATGCAGTGATCTTCGTGAATAATTAATGTCCAACAAAGAATATTTGTAGAATTAACTAACACGACATTACACACAACAGCATGGCGTTTAACTAAACAAACACCAAACGAAGTTTGATGCAATTACGTTCTGGAAATCAGAGCCACCTAATCAGATTTCAATAATAAATATATTTTAAAAAACACTAAAAATATTGCGCCTGAAACTAGCCGAAATTATACTTTTGCTTATTTGAACGTTGTTAATTCTCAGTAAAACTGTTCTATAGAAAAATACCCCTTGAGAATGACAATTTAAACTAGGTACTATAGTTATTTTCTTTACATTTTTGATTTAATTAAAAATTCTACTGAGTAAATCTGATGACTTTTTAACGCCATCAATCTTATCGGTGAAATTATGAATATTACTTACTGTAATATTGTGTATTAGCTAATAATAACACTCTCTATTATTATATCATTTATTTATTCATACAATATTACTTATTATAATGGCAGGTCGATTATCCGAACTCGGATTACTTTAAATGTTGATTATACGAATCAACCATTAAATTAACATAACTATCAATTTATTTTAAAGAAATTAAAATGTTTTATAATAGTTAAACAAAAACAGAATTTAACTAATTTTACTGAAAAGGCCGGAGTCCATTTAGTAACATCAGGTGGTAAAACAACTCAAACAGAAAATACAAACGTGCAATTGTTCATATCAATGACTGCACTGACATCAGATGACCAAAACTGTTCCTGCGGGTTTCTATAATAATTTAGCAAAATTATGTGGAACACATTGTAGAAAGCGATCATCCGTTCATGTACTTCGAAAGTACAGGTGGCACTAAATCAATTTATGCCTAGCAAGCATTAATTTATTCGATGTCAACTGATGCCTAGCGAGCACGAAATGCTGTTCTATAAAAAATAAACGTATAGGTAAAAAATGGTTCAAAAAATTTAATGATTAAATTAAATTTACAGTGAAGCATTTTCACTGTGATGAGTCCCTTGATGACGCGTCCCGTGAAGGTCAACCGACAGCCATTGATGCGACGAACCGGATACTGTCATTAAGTTGGATTCAAACTAGACAAACCAGATGCATGCAGAAAAATTCAATGTCAGCGATGTTTTGCTGTGTCTACTTGAATCAGCTGATATCATTCATCCATCATCTGGCCAACGATCACAGCTGACAAAAATGTTTTTTCATTTTTTAAGTATCCTAAAAATCCGCACCAACTTCTTTGGACACCTAATATTAAAAAAAAAAAAAAAAAAAAACTGAAAAAGGGGTCTTTGATAAACTTTATCGACTGAAAGCAGAGAACAAAATCAACAATTTCAGATATTTCAAAAAAAAAAAAAAAATGTGTGCTCAGTTTTAAAATTTGTTACCGAACTGATTTGGATAATTTGACAGAAAATCTTGTTTCGCTGCCGAACTTACTGAGTAGGCCGCCGTAGCCGAGTGGTCAGACGCGCGGGTGCATAAGTACATGTGCCTTAAGTAACCTGGGTTCAAACCCGTGAAAGCTGACTGCCCCTGACTGCTGAATACGGTGCTATTTCTTGTATTCTGTCTATCTTGTGAACTCCGTTTGTTCGTCCCGGAGTATAAACAGAAATTTTATTTCTATAAATTGATATCCGAACTGGCTAATCCTTAATTACTTTTGATAATCGACGTCCCATTGTAATTAGGTGTTAAAAATGCTACAAAAAAGATTGTATTATCAAAATTATAAATTACTCAATAATTATTAATAACTGCTTATGATATACTAAAAGTTTTATGAAATAAAAATAGAAAAATTAAACTAAAGTTTATTTTTTAAAAAGTTTAATGAATTAAACTTAACGTTAAACATTTCTTGACATATTTTTTATGTTTTATTTGGCAACACCTATAGTTTGATACACAACCCACTGAATTCGTGCAAAGAAATTTCTAAATTTAAGGATGTGAGCTTGAATATCTACTGGGGTTTGCGACAAAACATCTAGTTGTACTCGGATAAAACTCTATGCCTTTTACATCAACCTGTCAAACCAAAACGCAGAGTGTTTTATAGAGGCCTACGAACAGCAAATAAGCAGCTTTCATAAAGACAAATACAGGAGTTCCTTACAATACTGACGGTTTTGATAACCATAATAATACATATTTTTATCGTTAAGGAAGCATTTACAGTGAAAATTAAACTCACCCGTCAATGAGGTGATTCACAATGTTAAATGGAAGTTGTATTTTCCACAGCCGCACAATTGTTTATTTTTTTTCTGTCCACAATCAATGAAGGATATCAGTTTTGCACAGATATCAATAAATAATACTTTTTCACTTCGTCTCCAGCGATATCACCAGAAAAGCCGATATATCACTCACCACACGACGTTTTTGCGAAAGTAGGAATTCAATACAGAGTATAAGACAAAAACTATCCTCTTTATGGAGAAGTTAGTTAGTGGGTTGCTTCAGGAGTTTCCCTTTTAATGAGTTCGGAGATTGTTAACATTATCGAGGTCTCTGGCTTTAGCCATTTGCTTTATGGCAATCACTTTTGCGTCAGCTTAGCATCCTCACAATGGTTCTTGCAATGACCCGCACATTAGAAACAGTTCGGTTAATTCCATCAGTAGCCGATCACCGCAGAAGCATTTACAAATGAGTGCCTTCTAAGTAGAGACCAGGAACACGTTTTTATTTTTAATTCCGTAGGAAATCACGGTTTTAGTGAGACAGTTCGGCATAAAAGGCAAGAGACAGCAGACGGGGTACAGCACAAACAAATACACAATATAACAGCAGACAGACATAAATCAGTAATAGAACTTTAGATCCAATAGTTTATGCATTCTTAAAGTCATCTCAGATCAATAATTACACGGCTATTAATTACAGACGTAGAAGATAGTTTATCTGCAGGTGCAACGAAGGATATACGAAGGGTCAGCGATCCTCAATGGAGGACGAAAACCAATATGTACACCAAGCAAATCTTCACTGCGATCCATAAGAGTCTAACTCCATTTCTTTCATATTCAGAAGACGCCGAAACATAACAAGGAATGATAGTTTGTTTGTGGTCCCTATACGAACTTCGTCAAAACACTTACACACGAATCAGCCGGTGAGATCTGGTTGCCTTTTTTCGGATACTGTGACGTCATTGAGCTCCATTGTGGCAGCCGATGGAATCTGCAGTGAGGGATAATGTAGTCAGAACACTGCGACGATTAGGATTCACCCCCAGATTTTCCCAGTTTATCCATGACAGTCTAGCTGTGAGATCTGAAAATAGAACATACAATTATTCGCTGATACTTAAGTAAACATTAATCCATAGAATATAACAATAATAAAATGCACATTCAGAATAACAAAAAAAAAAAAAAAAAAAAAAATTACATATAATGGCATTCGCAAAACCTCCTGAGAGGAAAGAAGGAGAAAGAACTGAACTCATAGGCACTTTCGTTTCCACCACTTCAAAAAGGAAATTTTTTTTTATATACCTTCTGTTTTAAAAGTTCCACGCCTGGTTTTTTTAATGACGAAATATTAACTGAATTCATTAAAACAGAAGTGCAAATTATAGATATGTAGTTTGACAAGTTAATTCTGTGGTATGATAAGAACTGACATTTGAGCATTCTTTCGTTTCGTAACCAATATTTTAAAACCCGCATCGTTTTTTTCCTGCATGATAAAATGAAATAAAAATAATCAAATTTCAAACATATACTCCGGGGACGACCACATTTTACAAAATAGAAACAATACAAGAGCTGTGCTGTCTTTAGCAGGCCACTTGGACTTAAACAACCGTCAATTCAAAAGAGTATGCTACTATACTATAGGCCTATATCCACTGCCTATCCGCTCGTAAAAATACTGGAGAAAAATCTATTTCCAAGGCTGATAGATCAGATACGGGACAATCAGCCTCATCAAATCCATTATGCACTAACCAAAATATGAATTTCTAACCTCCTTACAGTTCAACCCTTAATATTCAACGTTCTCCAAGCCAAAAATGAAGTTGCAATGATATATACTGACATAAAGGCAATCGTTTCAATAGTATATAGTATAATTCCATATATTTGCATACAAACAATCAGACCTTCCAGCGTCCAGCCCATACAGGAGTTCCAAAAGGGCGGGGTAGGGGGGGGGATCTTGTCAGAACTCTTTTTTACCGCCATGCTGATTCTGTTTTGTAATGGTTGGGACGATGTATGCATTTCCGTAGATGGCATTAAGATGTTAACCATCCAGCCGTTGTTTACCAAAAGTGCCTTGTGTGAGCAGATAAACCATAAGCTTCTAGAGTTCTTTATGTACTTAGAGAAATTTGGTCCTAAATCTACAAAGATTATAATGATGATGTACTCTTGAAAACTTCACTTACGGTCTTACAACCGAAACTAAATGGCTATTCCAATTGTCAAAACTCGTGGAAACCTGGAAATAATATTTGATACCAAACTCACGTTTACACATATAGACATGTTTGCAAAGAAATTAACTATTTACGCTGGAAAAACAAATAAACCACTTGCATGCCAAACAAACCACAACCGCGAGATATAACGCACGACAGTGTATTCGGCCATTTTGAATGGCGCAAAATTTCGTGAGTGGCCATGCCATCCTCACTAAAAGGATATATGCTATAGAATTTTGGCTCATAAGTTGGCAAACAATAAACATCATCTCCCTCGCCAGTTAAAGACCACGCAGATTGCAAAAAAACTTGAACTAAAGCGTTTACCAGATATTATAGGCTGGAAATAACTGATAACATCAGTGAAGATGATGACTGGTTTAATATCATCACCATTAAAGAAGCACGAAATCCCAGAAAATGAAAGTCATCAGAATGAGGATTGTACATAGGTTAACAAAGCGCTGCAGTCAATTCAAGGCATATTGCAATTTGGCTTTGAAAAACTGACAATAGCATTTAATCTGTGGCGATTCGCCTGTTTGTTGAACGAAAAACTAGAGTTTCCGAAGAAACCTGTGGTTCAGATTCTCTAAAAATCATATAGGCTCAATTTAGCATAATTTCATCAATTCTTCATAATATGCTCGCAATATTCCAAGATGTTTACTAAATACACATAAACTTGTGAGGCAAGCAAGGTACCGCTGTTTTTGTGCATGAAGTGTTCAGTAAATGTTGATTAAAATTGAATTCATTTGCATGGATACAGAAATGAGAAAAGAGTAATTTAGTAATTTTCTTAATGAAAGGAGTTTCCTTGTCTGATTATCAGGAAATCACCCTTCCCTCAATTTTTGATATAATTTAAAGATAATCATACATTTCGTACACGATTCGACTTCACCACTATTGATTAATATTTCCTGATAGTTGCAATAATTTTAAAAATTAACCAGAATTCAATAGTTCAGTTAAAGCAGATGTTAATTTTGTTGCCATTGTACACAGGTTGTTCTTCTACGTTCTTGCAAGAGACACTCCCATATAACTCATCTTTACCTTCTCAGAAGCAAAGGCCCTCCGCGGTGTACTCATTGCCGTAATAATTTAAATAATAATAATAATGTTCTCACAGAAAAACATATTTTACTTCCCTGCTCCTATTATAAGCAGGAAAAGGCTAGAAACATTCCTTCTGACAGAAGTTTACAGGAATCTATAATAATGAAGCACATATTGGGAAATGGAGCAAACCTTGATGAATATTTATCCTTTCTAAAGAAGATTAGGAGATTCCTCACCTCTATAAACCTACAAACTTGAAATTATTAGATTAATTTGAAAGGCACATTATGGCCGCAGTAGCCCTTGTGCCAAAACCTTCCAGAACAACAATAACCACCCGTCTGGAGAGTAAACGAGATGTAATATCGGTTACACAGTTGACAAAAGTCAATTAAAAAGTCGACTTTTTAAAATCATATCGTTACAGCAGAAATTTTGAGGTCTTGCCCATCCGAGGCCAAAGCGATGGGCTGTTATCAGATAAAATGATAACATGTTCAGATCAAAAGTATTTTTTCAGGATTAAAATCAAGAGTTTTTCATCCAGAAAAATAGGGAAACTGATTACAGAACGCTAAAACTTGTTTTTATGAAACTTTATGTCGGATACCTCGAGTGAATGTCCTAATAACACCTGCAGTATCCTGTGAAATAAATCTCAGGATACTGCAGGTGTTTAAATTATTTTGTATTATTATACCATTTTATCTCACAATTTTAAAATAACTGAAATTATAATTTTAGATTGAAATACGCATACTCCCTAAACTGCATAACAGATTAAAAAGTCTAACATAAGAGACTTTTTTGAAGTCTAACGGGGAGATTGAATGATGAAATGATGGTTAGGCCGCATTTGAACATTGTTCTGAGAGGGTTCAGACAAGGACTACCAAATTACTGATGAGTAATTTGGTAGTCCTTCTTTGGTCGTCCTTCATATCAATGCACATATGAAGAATGGTTTAGAAGGTGTGGACTGTCAAGTTGGAGAACCAGGCATCTAAGGGGAGGAAGATCTGATTGAGGCATATAAAGGGCAAGTAAAATGAATAAAAAAGGTGTGTTCTCCCTCCAAGGACCAAGAGGGCAAGTATAAAATCTCGGGTTGTAAGATGTTATAAAAATATTCTGCTTTATTTTATAATATAATTATTCTTATAAATTTTATTGGCTGATGTAGAAAAAGTCTGCTTCCTTCCATCATTTTGTCTTACTAAAACTAATACTACACAGAATGGGAAATAAAGTACATAGACGTATTAGGTAAGTTCATTGAATGGTTGGTAATCAAATGCTTTTGTCGCTAAGTTCTGATGACGCTAACCAAACCATCTGGTAAAACATTATGTTAAGTTTATGTGAAGGAATATCCGATGGTGAGCAAGTGAAATAATACAAGGTGATGTGTAATAGAGCCACAGAAAAGGTTCGACAGGCAAAGGCAGTTTATGAGAAATCACTAGCAAACAGAGCAAAGAGGGGGGATAAAGAATTCTTCACATATATAAATGCCAAGAAGAGCAGGACAAACCAGATCGGACCTTTATGTAAGGGAAAGGGGATAGTAATAAATACACCAGCTGCCGTTGCAGATGAACTCAACAGTTATTTTGCATCGATATTTACAAATGAAAAGCCTTTTGTGGCAAAGGGAAATTGTGGGAGCGAAGTTAAAAAATATGTAATTAATGATATTGAAATTTCGCAAGATTATTTAATGAAAAAACTTTCGAGCCTACAGACCAGTAAGGCTCCTGGAGTTGATGGAATATACCCTATAATCTTAAGAGAGGCGGCAAGCGAGTGCATTGAACCATTGAGGCTAATTATGCGAGCATCATTAGACTCTGGGGAGATTCCCTTGGATTGGAAAAGTGCAAATGTATCTCCCATACATAAGGGTGGCTCTAAAAGTGAAGTTGGAAATTATCGACCTGTCAGTCTGACTTCAGTAGTAGGGAAAATCATGGAGGCAATGATCAAGGGTGGAATTCAGGATCATTTGGATCGAATTGAAATTCTCAAGGATACTCAGCATGGTTTCGTAAAGGGAAAATCATGTTTAACAAATCTGGTTCGCTATTTCGAAAGGGTCACTCACGAGCTGGATTTAGGGAATAATTTCGACATTGTTTATTTAGATTTCAGCAAAGCTTTTGACTCAGTCCCACATGAGCGGTTGCTTTATAAGCTGGAACAGGTTGGAATCACTGGGAAAATCCTTAGATGGATAGAAGGATGGCTTCAGGGCAGGAGGCAGAGGGTTGTGATAAATGGCTATTCCTCAGATTGGGTTGATGTAAGAAGTGGGGTTCCCCAAGGATCAGTATTAGGACCACTGTTGTTTTTAATTTTCATAAACGACATTGATGAAGGGATAGAGGGCGTGATGTCTAAATTTGCAGATGATGTTAAAATTGGGAGAGTAGTTAATGATCACTGTCAAGCTGAGCTTCTTCAGAGAGACCTAGATAGACTTCAGGAATGGTCAGAAAAATGGCAGCTGTGCTTTAATCCAACAAAGTGTAAGGTATTACACCTGGGAAACAGTAATCCCAAAAAAACTTATTCACTTGGTGGAGTTCAACTAAAGCCAGTACTGGAGGAAAGGGACTTGGGTGTTACGATACGGTCAGACATGAAATTCTCTGAGCATTGTAAACAGGTTGCAAGGAAGGCCCATGGTGTCCTATCAATGATCTATCGAACTTTTGCAAGTAGAGATAGGGACGTGATAATCCCATTATATAAGGCTTATGTTAGACCACACTTGGAATACTGTGTTCAAGTATGGAGACCGCACCTGAAGAAAGACATCGAGCTTCTTGAAAGGGTGCAAAGAAGGGTAACTCGCCTGGTGAGATCGGCAAAAGGGCGTCCTTATGAAGAAAGACTTCGAATATGTGGGTTGCAGAGTTTGGAAACTAGACACCTTAGAGGAGATTTGATTGAGGTGTTTAAGGCTCTGAGAGGCATCAGTAAAATGAATGAGGACAAAATTTTCAAGATTATAAATGATGCTAGAACTAGGGGACATAAATTCAAGTTACGGGGGGAAATGTTTAGATTGGATTGCAGGAAGTTCTATTTTAGCCAGCGAGTTATAAATTACTGGAATAAGTTGCCTTCATGGGTGGTAGAGGCCGACAGTTTGGGGAAATTCAAAGGTCATCTGGATAGTACTTTCGGGTAAGGGAAGCACATAGGATGATAGGTTTAATTTCCTTTTTATTTATTTTTTATTTTATTAATTATTATTATTTAGTTATTTATTTTTATTTTTTTGTTTTTATCATTGTTTTGTTCGGATTTATTTTTTTTTATTTATTTTTTATTTTTTTTTTTTTGGCTGGTGCAGCATAAGCCATAGGCTTTCTTGCACCATGCGGCCGTTACTAATACTAATACTAATACCAGAGATCTGATAGACTGTTGGCTAGAGAAAAGGATATGTAACAAACCAGAAAACAAGATATGCGTTGATCGCTAAAACAAGTAAGGCTATGAAATGTCAGTGTGTGATGGCTGTGATTTTGTATATTTTTCACTTGGTTTTAGCTATCTGCTGAATGAAAAGCCCAATTTTCCAGACGAAACCATGCAACTTTCGCCCAAAGCCGACTAACTCGGCCACAGATTTTTTGTGCTTTTGCGGAGGAAAAAAAATCCTTTTATCATTTACGGGATTCGAACCGATTATTTTTTCACCCCGTGTGGAAGGACGGTGATTATAATTACAAAGGCAAAAGAAACCAGAAAGAAAAAGAAGTACAAACAAGAAAAATCTATCAGTTGGAGTCATCGTGCAGACATTCATGACAAAATTGTATAAGAGGGCAACTGAAAATTAACGATGTACTCTCATACTGAGCATGATTTATGTGTTAGAGGAGTTATAAAATGCGAACACCTGCTGTGTTCACAACTCAGGTGTATGAGTCCTTTCTAATGAAGAGTGCAAAGAAAGTGTAAACTTCCTGTATTTGCCATGTTCGGTGATGAAAGTCACTAAAATCGTTATTGCAAGAACCAATAGACAAATACGAAGCATATCTCGTATATTATTAATTAATATATGTTATGTAATAAGATTATTAATATATGTTAGCATTTTATATTTTCCCAGATTTTCACAATAAAATATTCATGAAAAACAAAATGTTTTTCATGAATATTTTACTGTGAACAGTGTCGCCAAAGGCCAATATTTTATATAAAAGGCATCCGGGCATTCAAATTCCGAGTATCCAATAGAAATCGATCTACCACCTTACAGAGCCACACATCATTATGCAAATTATTCGTGCCTATAAAAACACGGGTTGCGACCACATCACTTCATTCCCGTTTTTTGGCTTGCTCAGTGGGATAGCCGTATCTCCAGTACTCAGGATGGCAAGTCATCATCGTTTAGATGATTCTTTGAGAAGGCGGGCCGTTGGACGACTTGAAGCCAGGCAGTCGCAGGCGGAGGTAGCTCGTTTGCTTACTGTGTCAGGCAATGTCTTCTCGGCACTATGGAAGCAGTTTCAGCAGACAGGAACCGTTACAAGAAGAGCAGCCTAAGGTCGCCCGAGGGCTACATCAACCAGAATAGACCGCTATCTGGGTCTGACCGCTTAATATCATAAACTCGATTCTGTTTGCGACTTTTCACATGACATACGATTTACTCTTGTAGATGCAAAACTTAAGGCCAATATCGTGAACATGTATTTAATGAACGATTTTGACAATCTATAATATAGAAAGTGGAATATTCAAAAGCAGAACGAAGTACAAAAAACAGCAAACTCTTCAAAATCCGGCACTTTAAAAAAGGAAGGCTTAAAAAGGTAATCGGGCACTTTAGTATCAACGATCACATTTGTCTTTAAGAATTAACGCAAAACACCGCTTCATTTCTCTATTTGTAAGTTTCTTTCCGGACCATCTTATTTAAACTGTTTTTGAGGCTAGCAAAACTTGAGCTGCGTACATCAATGGTCTTAATTCTTGCAATTGAATAAACTTGCCTTTGCAATGAGTTGCCCTGATATTGCACTACTTTCAAGCACACAAACAGATGGCGTTATCAAAAGGTTAATTAACCATTTGTGTAAAAGATGAGACTACTATGGCAGCTTATTTCAGAATTAGCTGCTCCCTCATAAGATAGTGGGTGGTTTCTGGTGAAAATATGCCAACAAAATACTTGTAAGGAAGTTGTTCGGTGTGAGCTGCCATAACAGCTGTCGTGTTTGTCTGAATGTTGTTATTAGAGACCATGGGCTATGTGACGAGGCATCAGGTACTCATGAAAGAGGCTGTGACATGTCTCATCTTTTAAACAAACGGCCAATTGACTTTGGTGGGTCCTATTTAAAATAGTGTAATACCAGAGCTACTCATTACAAAGACAAATTTGGTTTTCTGTGAGAATTAAGACCATTGTATTGTAAATGCATTTTAAATTCTGCTGCACGAGATTTTTCTGCAAACATCTTGAAATTTCTCTGTGGCCAGATAGCTTCAGTTGTAATATAACTTTGAATTTCTCTTTTTAAGTGCTATATTCATTCAGTAAACTTCATAACTTAGCTCGAACTGCTCTTGCAAATTAGATAAGCTAATTTCATACCCGAACAGTTGTTATTCTGTATTCGAAGTTGACAACTGTCCGGTTCACACGACCCCTACTATTTTAAACTGACACGAAGAACACGAGGGAATGGTAGGGAATTTAAATTGTCCAGCCAAGTCACCAGATTTAAATCCTGGAAAGAACATATGGGACTGGTTTGAACGAAAATTAAAACACAGCAAAAACACTATCCACAAAACCTGAATGAATTACTGGCTCAGTTGTTTGCAGAATGTCCCGATATTGACATTTTAAAATATTTTAAAGCCCGTGGGCATTGATGGTGGGAAGTGCTCAAGTGGCAGTAACTGCAAGGACGCGCGCGCACACACACACACACACACACACACGCATAACTTTTTCGACATTAAGATAACGAAGAGCCACCTACCGCTTGTGTTCCATTCTGGGTTGTGGTCTTTCAACTCTCCCTTCAGACACTTTTCTATGTGGGTAAGCGGGTCGTAATCGGATACCAGTATCTCCCGCAAGAGGGCAATGTAAGCGATGGCTAACCGGAGGGTGTCGATCTTCGACAGCCTTTTTTCGAAAGGGAACGTGGGCACGTGTAGTCGTAGTTCTTCGAAGGCGCTGTTGATGCTCAACATCCTCTTCCTCTCTCTAATGTTGGCCGCTTGTCTCTGAACTTTGTAGGGACTATGAGGTTGTCCGTAGATGGATCCTCCGTACTCGGGGCAGAAGGCGTCGGAATGAACACCTGGCGGGAAGCCTAAGAATTAGATGTAGAATAGACTCAACAAATGCATTTACTTCATTTCTTATTTAACTAAAGACTATCGCCGGTTATTGCATACGTACACACAGCACTACACTAATTTCTGACCATTTTGCAGAGTTCTGTATCGTCAAGTGTAAGTGGATAAAACAAGCGTGGTCATTTTGTACCCAAAATGCATCCTCTACGCTAAACATTGGTCGTTAGTTTGTAGATACTTTGATGTGCCTAAAAAGAGTTTATGAATTATACATTAATCGCTCCTAGACTCAAAGTGGGAGAGCGTAATTCGAAGCTCGGCAAGAACTGCTCATTCCATCCGGCCAACATTTTTATTCCTTATATAAATTATTAACTGTCCACTCAAAATTTTTACAACACCCTAGACAAATCCAAATCCATTCTATCAGCAGAAATTTTCGCTTTTTAAACACCTGATTGGCGAACACTTGAAGCGCATTTAGATTAAAGGGAGTTTCAATAAGGGTTTAGTGTCTTGACCAGGAGAAATTGTTCTCACAGTAGTTTCAAGTTCTGTCCTGATGTCCAAATAATGTGGACGGTCATACAAAACATGGCTCCAACTCTCAGCCTCTCCACAAAAGCAGACAGGTGTATTGCGCAATCTGAACTTATACAGTTTCTCATTTAACGAACCATGTCCTGTAAGAATATAAGAGCTGAACACGCTTATAGAGAACCATTTATTTGTCCATATGTCCATGAAATAAGAAACCCGAGGAATAAATTTTGGCTTCAGATGAATCCCATCTGTCCAGCCATTTGTTTAACAACTCAAACCAACGTCTCTGTTTCTCTCTCCTAACATCTTGTGTATCAATCTCAATCTCCATAAATGCAGTTAGAATCTGTTTATGGATATGAAAATATGAAAACATATCACTTTTGCAATGACATGAGTTTTAATTGAAATCTAACAATTACCGCCCTATGGTACTATGCTCCATCAACATAGGTAACCATAGAAAGGAAGATTGCAGAACACTATAACTTAAATTTTTTTTTCTAGACAATCTCCACTCTGCTCTCGATATCCTAAAAATAGCTGCAGTGAACTTTTTAACTTTACCAGATAAATAAGAAAGATATGAAGAGAAATTTAGCTTATAATCAATTGTCACTCCTAAATGTTCCACTTCAGTTACAAGAGGAAATTGAGACTCATTAATTTTAATTTGAGGAAGTCTGTTTAGGTATAATTTAGTATTAAAAATCTTAGTTATAGAAGAACTAATGGTAAGTCTAGTTCTGTCAAAAGTTCGTTCCTAACCATTCCTGTAATACCATATTCCACAATAACGGCCCCAAAATCGAGAGCCTGGAGGACACCCTCGAGTAACTGTCCACAGAAATTTTGATTTCACCAGTATTTTTGGCGATATATATTGTTTGGTCCGTAGAGGCAGTTTGTGGAATGGTCGTATCAATTGTTTTCATGGACATGAACGACGTCATAATGAGAGATTTCCTCTCAAAAGGGTCCAGTGAACAAAGAAAAGATCAAAAGTTTCTTAAGAACAATTTGAACCAAATGGTGCAAATCACTGTACAAAGGTGCTGTCTGCATCAAGAAATGCCTCGTCCCACACTCAGTGTACGTCTTCCGTGGACATCTTGTACGACAGTATCCAAGATGTCCACGGAAGTTAGTGCACAATCCCCTTGAATCCACTTCTGATATCACACGAAGCAGTTCCACCAGACTGGATCCTCAGAAGCATCTCACAGCAGAATCTGTGATTATAGTGGCCACGATATTGCGAAGGCGCGCGAATTCTCTTAGTGTAACGACACTAAGAGAATGGAACAAACACATTGATTACAATCAATCTATTCGTGCCAAGCAAAATAAAACTTTCAAGATATAGGATGGAATATATAATCAACAAATGGAAAGGTCATACTGCTACTACGGCGAGGAAACGTTCGGATAGATCGCACGTATTGACGGAAAGCGATTGGAGGACGCTCAAAACAATGTTACGTAGACCTCGTCAGTCTTCAACGAAGAGTAGATCAGGAATGCCACAGAAACTGATATTGATATTGATACGAGGGCAATACTCAGGGAGTTTCATGTCATCAGAATTTAGGGAACAATCGTAGCACAAAAACCAAAATTCTTAACATGAATTGGACAGTTGCAAAAAAGCCGTGAGTTAGGGTTGAATTTGAAAGTGTCTGCAATTCTGCCCAGAAACGATAGGAGGAAGTATATGATGAGAGCCTTGTCGATCAATTCAGCCCTGGCGAGATTGTGCAAGGCTCAAGGGGTAGAATTTTTTTCGGCGTGGTCTGTGCTTGTTAATAGGAGAGACTGCTTCTACAGGGATGGGATACACTTAAATAGAAAGGGTGCAAGAATATTTGCTGATGCTATCGAGGCAGTGTTAGGTGGGTCGGAAAACTGATAGCTTGGGGGGATACAAGGACTAATAGATTAACAGTAGCCACTGGCAGAGGTGAAAGTGATTCTTGCACTACTTCTATTAGAATAAGTAGCGACCTGGAGGCAGGGGTGCTGGGGGTTTCAGGGACTTATGGCAGTCATCATGAAACAGGAGGGTATATGGGATGTGTCAGGATAACTAGGAATAGGAATAGGAGCATATATGCTTGCATGTGTACCAATGCTAGAAGTATAGTAAATAAACTTGATGAATTTGAAATGTTGGTCAAGACATCAAAGGGGGATATTGTTGGAATATCAAAGACGTGGTGTCACACTGATATTAGGAATGCAGAATTGGAATTTGGGGAGTACCATGTGTACAGGAAGGATACACAGGATGGAAAGGGAGAAGGTGTTATGCTGTTAATTAAGAAAAACATAAAATCAAAAGAAGTGCATCCAGTTGATATAGATGAACAGTGCACTGTTGAGTCAGTTTGGTGTCACATAAGCACTGCGAAAGCAAAATAAGAGTAGGAGTGTGTTATAGGCCTAATGACTCGAATGAGTACAATGAACAATTGTACAGAGAAATAAGAGTGGGCTAGTAAATCGGAATGTCTTATATTGGGGGATTTTAACTTCCAGATATTGACTGGAACTTGTGGGTTGGTCACTCACACACTAGTCAGACTCTTGTGGATTTATTGGATGATTGTTTTCTGCAGCAGCATGTTCGAGAGGCAACCAGAGAAAGTAACACTCTTGATCTGGTTATCAGCAGTGATCATTCGTGTATTAAGAATTTGCAGATAAAGGAACCACTAGGTGGCAGTGATCACAGTGTGCTGAAGTGGGATTTACTCAAAGAGGTAACTACCGTCAGGGGTAAAGGGAAGGGTTATTGCTTCCGTAAAGGTAAGTACAGTGGTCTCAGACAGTTTTTAAATTCTGTACAGTGGGATCAACTGACGATGTTACCAACAGTAAATTCTAAGTGGGAAACATTCAAGGAATTATCGTGGAAACTACTAAAAGTTTCATACCTTAAGAAATATTGTTCAAGGTTTAGGCCTAAATGGTTATCTAATGAACTAATGAGACTCGTAACAGAGAAGAAAATGCATGGGATGCATATAAATTATCAAGCGACCTAGAAGCCTATGGCAGATATAAGCTAGTTTGTAATCAGGTCACAAAAGAGGTTAGGCAGGCGAAGGCAGATTACGAGAAATCCTTGGCAAAAGATGCTAAGAAAAACAGCAAGGATTTCTTTACTTATATAAACTCTAAAAGGAAGGGGATGAATATGATTGGTCCACTTGACATCGATGGTTCGACTGTTGATGATCCTGCTCAGATAGCAAACAAACGCAAACTGAATGAGTATTTTGCATCTACATTCACACGTGAGGAATGATTAAGGTTTGAAAATGGCAGAAGGTTATCAAATTGTAAGCAGGATACTTAAGGATTTTGTAATAACTGAGAGCAAAGTGGAGGAGAAATTGTTGAAGTTAAAATAAGAAAAACACCTGGGGTGGATGGGATCTATCCAGTTATATATTAAAGAGGCGGCAAAGCAACTAAGCAAACCCTTAGCCATAAATATGAGAGAATCCTTGGACTCAGGGGAGGTCCCCACGAACTAGAGATGTGCAAATGTATCCCCAATTCACAAAGGGGGTATCGAAGGATGACACGAGTAATTACAGACCAGTTAGTTTAACTTCTGTTCCGGGTAAAATAATGGAGTCACTGGTTAAAGAAGCATTGCAGGATCATCTAGACAAGACTGCAGCAATAATTCAGACACAGCATGGGTTTGTTAAGGGAAAGTCTTGTCTGACAAATTCGATAGGATATTATGATGTGGTTACAAAGGAACTGGATGCAAAAAATAATTTTGATATCATATATTTGGATTTCAGGAAAGCTTTTGACACTGTTGCGCATGAAGACTATTGTACAAATTGGAGCAGAATGGTATTAAGGTAAGTTGCTACAATGGATAAAAGGATGGTTAAGTGGGAGAAGACAGAGGGTGGTAATCAATGGGTGCTGCTCTTCCTGGACTAATGTTATTAGTCGAGTCCCACAGGCTCCGGTGTTGGGTTCACTGTTGTTTTGTATATTTATCAATGATATTGATGAAGGTATATCAGGCTTTGTGTCGAAGTTTGCAGATGATACAAAGGTTGGCAGGGTTGTTAATGACAGTAATGGCAGTCTGCTACTGCAACAGGATCTAGATAATTTGGGCAGATGGGCTAAGAAGTGGCAACTGAAGTTTAACCTTGACAAATGCAAAGTACTGCACATGGGTAGAAGTAACCCCAGAGAAACGTACCAACTGTGTGGTACTACACTTAAAGAGGTAGAAAATGAAAAAGACCTGAGAGTAATTGTGCAGTCAGATATGAAGTTTTCTGAGCAATGCAGACAGGCTGCCAGGGCAGGTGATGGGGTTTTCTCAATGATATATGGGAATTTTGCTAGCAGGGAAAAAGAGGTGATTGTCCCTCTGTATAAGGCAATGGTCAGGCCACGCCTTGAGTACTGCGTACAGGTCTGGAGGCCTCATTTTAAGAAGGATGTAGATTTGCTTGAGAGTGTACAGAGAAAGGCAACAAGATTAGTGAGGGGAATGAAGGTATCCTCTTAGTAAGAGAGGCTTAAGTTCTGCAAATTGCAGTGGCTGGAGACTAGGCACCTGCGCAGTGATCTGATTTAGGTGTATAAGGCCTTGAATGGGTTGAGCACGCTGAATTCTGATGGGATCCTTCCACTTGTTCAGATTACGAACCTAAGGGGGCATAAATTCAAATTGAGGAAAGACAGATGTTGAATAGATGTGCGGAAATTTGCCTTTAGCCAGCGGGTGGTTAATTTCTGGAACAAACTTCTATCTGTCGTTGTGGAAGTTGATAGGTTGAATAAATTTAAGGAGGAACTGGACAGGCATTTGGAGGGAATGGTGTGATTTTTTTTTTTTTTTTTTTTTTTTGGCTGATGCTGCATAAGCTCATACACTTGCTTTCTTGTATCACATGCCACTACTACTGCTACTAGTACTACTATTTGCATGGTTCGCAACCTGCTGTAATTGGTCCCGTCGGAAGTAATGAGGTAAATGGTCGTCGGAGGTAAATAATCATTATTTAGTGGATCTTTGAGAACTTCACAAACAAGGATGGAGAACGGCGGAGAGAGAGAGAGAGAGAGAGAGAGAGAGAGAGAGAGAGAAGAGAGAGAGAGAGAGAGAGAGAGAGAGAGAGAGAGAGAGAGAGAGAGAGCTAAGAGATCCATGACTGTGATGGTGTTTGTATATACGAGTATGTTTGAGAGTACGTTTGCAGGAGGATAGCCGCGCGATGAGACCTTCAGACTTTCATATTGTGCTTATAGCTTCGGCGGTAAGTCGATTGTGTAGTTTGTGATAAAGATTTGAACAGCAATACGGGTAGCTACCATGTCCAAGAGACTATTCAGCTGCACTAGATAAGATAGCGACTTCATGTATGGTGTGCCAGCATCTAATTCTGTCTTTCAGGCAAACCGTTTAGTTTTATATTGTGAGTGTTCCATATGTCTTGAAATATGTCTTGGAAGCATTTGGGAATACTGGGGCGTATCCTTTGCTTGTAGGGAACAGATGCCATCCATATCTCTAGCAATTCACAATAGTCGCACTGTACAAGGATGTATATCATTTGGATTTCTGCTTTCGGCTTGTCTCTGATGAATGGATTTTTCTATTTCTGTTTTCTGATTTTTTTTGGAAAATGTGGTTTTCCATTTCTAATAGTAGTACGGCTTTTGAGGAGCATCAGTGATAAAGGCCATATTGTTCTGCGTATACTGTCTGTAAATTGGGGGGGGGGGGATGCTCTGAGACCAATTTTCTGTTTGCCGAACAAAAAACCACATTACCCTTAACTGAGATCGACTAACTCAGCCACGTTGTAAAAATGTCCATAAAAATTCCCCGCGTCATCGACGGCACTGGAACTCAAGTCTTTTCCACCCGGTGTGAGGAGGACGTCGATCCTACCAACGGTGCTACCCAACGGGGTTTCCATCAACAACGGGGTTTTTATCAACATCATTTTAACAAACTGTAAACTCAGATAACGAATGGAAATAGAGACAGTAATAAATCACTCAGAGGTCGTCATGATCGCTAATTATCTTTTGGTACAGAATCGTATGATTGTGAATAGAAAGTATTTGTATATAGATGTAATAAAGAGTGTAATAATGTAATGTCAGAGTTGTATTCGGTGATCTAGAATTCGCTGGTCTCTAGTTTGTTAGAGACGGAATTTTCCCCATATTTGGGCTTCCTGAGTATGGGAACTGCTAGCATCCACTGGTATTACAATTCCTCCAGTGAATGCGGGATTCTTTGTGGTCTTCACCACCGTACGTGTATATAGGAGTTGCTACATCCATACGACTTGCACTTCTTCCTGTGGGTGTATAAAAAATTTAGTATAGTACCTTTATAATTGTAGCCCGCTCCCTCGAGGCATGGACGGGTACTGGGAAGCAACCTTCCTTGTAGCTAAGTGGCCAGAAACAACTAAACATTTCGTACAATGGCCAGAAACATTTCTGCCCATTATACAGAGTTTCGTATATAATCACAGAGAACAATGGCGGAGTTAAACTGACGTTTAGGGGCTTCCTTATATAAGACAGAACAGATGTCTACTTGTCAGAGTTGCAGGTGCTGTTTATTATCGTTTACTAGAACATATAAACGCAAAACAACTAAGACTACGAGACATCAATCACTGCCTTCGGCAGGTTTGCTATTTTTTCTGTACAAAAATTCAACTTTCAAAGAGGAAAAAGCCATGTAGCCCCCGCCTGAGACAAATAATACAGCTACATTGCGAAGAAAGCCCATAAAATTTCCGTGTCATTGACAGGATTCAAACCGGAGCATTTTCCACTCGAATCGGTGATTCTCTATATTCGAGAAACCCCTCTTCTGTAAGCTCAAAGTATACCTGGAACTCAACGTTTGTTACTATTAAAAATGCTGTTGAGTTGAAAACCACACCATTTACATAATTATAAAATTTAAAAAGAAAAAAGAGTAGTCCGACTGAGTGTCCGACTGGGGTTGGACACTCAGATTTTGACTTCTAAATTGGAGTACTGGTCTATCGCGACTCATCCAAAACGCAAATATGAAAATAATTTCTCATATATTACTGCAACTTGCAACTTGCAGTAACATGAGAAAGGTCAGGGAAAAATCTCGATCTACCTTCAATATCATTGCACAAAATTTCCAAAATTTTATCCTAGTGAAGGGTGTCCAGTTTCTGTGGGCACCTTGCTCTAGTCTGAGAAATCCGGGAAACTTTCAAGAAAAACCCTTTCGAACTACACAAATATTTTCGGATTGGCAATGTTCCCGCTTCTACTGATCAATGTTTAATATTACTGATATCCCAAAACAAATTTTTCTTAAATAAAAAAATATCAGTGGAGTTAAATTATAGGAATTCACGATCTACAGAAAACTGACTTTCCAAAAAGGAAATTATTTGAGGTTAACATACTGACAAATGTCTGAACGTCATGCCAGTTTATCAATAGAGGTATATTCCATGATTAATCTGTCGACTTGTTCTTCTCCACCTTTCGTGTTGTGAAGGGCTGCCTAAAATACAGAAATACAGAAATTGACCCTTCGATCAGTTACTGGAAGGGCTAACTAAAGTTGCCCTTACAGACTAGATCTGCACGTGTACAACTGGCGCCCACACGGAGTCATTTGCTGAAAACAAAAACCAAAGACACATGCTAAGCGAGATTTTTTCAACAAATTACTTCAGCCAATCGTAAATCATCGGTCATATTGGGATAATTGAAACAACGGGTCAAGTGAATGCGCTCCTGTTTCATAACAAGAATAGTCACAAGTTGTTAAATCATCGTGCCAACCAGTTTAATTAATTTCATCCGCAAGCACCGCTGTCTTTGAGACATGTTAGAAAAAACCGGAGTACCCACAGCGAGGTTCGCCCATGCCTGGAAGCAAACAACACCATAGAAGCATCCGTGACCGTTGTTAATTGTATTCAATCAAAATTCGGGACGCAGCTTTAATGCGAAGATCGATGAGAGCACTCAGTCCGAATAACCTCCATTTGAAAACAAAGTTATCTCCTGGCATCAAAATATTTCAAGCGAGGGAAAACTAAAGGAGCGAATCCCCTGAAAAGACAACTCACCTGTCATGCAAGCCTTGTACTGCAGGGAAGCTAAGTTGTGGGAAGCGTAATCACAAGCAGGCCGCTCTTCGGCATCTTGGCTCATGTCTTCCGGAGAAGCATCTCTGCCAGAAGTTGGATCGTCATAGCGGCAGGGGCGAGGTGGCATTGCAGACTGGTCTCGGGGTACGCGTGCTTGGAAGGGGTGTGAAGGAGGGCTGGAATACTGCACGGCTCCAGCTAACTGGCTAAGAACGGCTGTCGACGTGTACGCTGTGGGGAAATCTTCGCAAGAAAAATCCGGGCCGAAGTCTTCCGGGGATGCAGCGGAGTAAGTGGAATAAGATTGGGTGAGGGATGCCATTGGGGGTTTGGTGGTGGCTTCTTTTACAGAACGAAGTCTTTGTGGAGCGGACACAAGCACTTGGAGAAAATATGCCGTGCAGATGGAAATTATGAAAATGGCAATGCTGGCGGCCAACGGAGGTTGCCCGGCGGTGACTGGGGAGCCGCAGCCACTGGGACCTATCAAGTCAAGCTGACTCGGTCTGTCCGAGAACAAGAGCCGGGGATTGAGGCGTAGGCGTGCACTTGACAGCAATTGCCTTTCGCGCGGCGCTCCACGACACTGGATATTTCTCATTTATAGAAAGTCGAGCCGAGATGTCACCGTCAGCTGACCAATAGTGCTCGAGCATTCACCGTCCGCTCATCAACATTTCAATGGCCGCTCGCGCTTCGCTCCCTGCCTGCTGGCGGGGGAGCCAGAGGGGGAAATGGGAGCGAGAGGACTTCGAGGGAATGCGCCGTAACCAATCAGAAGAAAGCGATTTTGTTCGTTAAACGCCTCGGGTGAGGAGGCCGCGTGTGTGTTACAATGCCGATCGATGCACGGCTTTCGAGTGTTTGGATAAGCAGATGAGCAACGTCGACGGCACCTATCCAAGGCACAACAGACTCCGGTCGCATTGAAAACGGAGAAAAACTCCCCGCACTCCGAAACTGATGGAAAGTTTGAATAAAAAGTTCACCTTTCCGTACGACGACGAATCAATTTACAAACAGATGGAATATCTGCGGTTTCCTACAGCACGCGTCCGGATGCATTGACATCCGATATCTAACACCGACGCGTCACGCCGATGTATCAATGCGTTGTTGATTCCCCCCATCTTGGAGTCCTACATTTCGCCTAGTTTAGGGTTAGCAGGTAAACGCCTCTTTGAATTGATTCATTTAAACCACCCTGTCGGCCTTGTTGTCCAGATGACGTCACTGTTCTCTTAAAACAGCTGTTGTTTGCTTTAATATTTACATCGTATCAGCTGCAATGGCTACGGGGAATCAAACTTAATTGAAATTCAAAAGAAAATGGAAAACCCCAGCTTCACCACTTCTACTACCTAATATTAATTGTGGTGAGATGTCGTGAAGTCACGTATCGTAGAGGAGATTGTTAAGCTAAGGCAGTTATAGCATTGCAATGGAGACCCATTGCAATGCTATAACTCTGACCAGGACCACTTCTTTTTGTTTATTTGATCCTTCACTATTACTCCATAGTTGCAGTTTATATTTAATCTGTAGTAGCTAATTGCCGGTTTGTTCTTGCTAGATGTACTACCATTAACTCATACTGCTCGCTCGGATGATCTGGTTGTAGTCTGCTCATGGTACCTTGGCATTTGCACTAATAGAACTTGTTGTTGCTTTTACTGCTGCACCCGCTTGCTTATTTTGCTAATTCCAACGGGTCCTGTTACCCAGGCGAGTCGAACAGTTTGGTTTCTTCTTGCTAATTGGGTTAGAGTGTTCAGAACTTGCCACTAGATCGGCTGGGTTATTTTAGTACTGTACTGCAGGGCTCTTATTGCACTGATATCTAACAGCGCAATAAGATTTGAAGGAGTATTTGAAGATGTTGCTGTTTGAAATGGTTGCGAGGCCCATCAGATTAGTGATCAGGTTTATGGCATGAAGGTCAGCTGTATAGTTACAGGATTCTGTCGGCAACTGGCGAGATAAGATTGAACGAGGAACTTCGCCAGCTTTGTCTTCGTTTTCAGTCGTCCATGTACGTACACGTTTAACGTGGTAATTTGGCTATACAGTCAGCGTGAAGTTGATGGAAATGTTATCTGGATTGAGAACTTTCTCCCATTTAAGGAGGTGAAGGTCAGAAAGATTAGTTGCATTTCGTTTCCAAAGTCGCATGCGGAGGTTTGGGCAGCACTGCTATTCTGAGTACGCTTTTCTTTTTGTCCCATGCATCACGTTTGTTGATGGCCCATTTCAGTAGCCTATTAGTTCAATTTCTCTCGTATTTTAAGAATGGCAGGAGATGCTGAAGTCATCTACGTATTGGACGGTGGTTATCGTATTCAGTATCTGCTCCACTACAGAGTTAATCGTTATGGTGAACAGAGTTGCAATTAAGAATTAGTCCCTCTGATATTTCCTCTTCTCCCCTGGAGGAACAGCTTAGTTGATGTGGTCTGCATTCGAACCTAAAGGGCTCGGAATAGGTTCTGCATTCGAACCTATTGGTGTTTTGGAATATCTCTTTGAGTATTCCGAAACACCAATCGGTCTTCTATCTTGATTTAGCAGCTGCAAGTGTAAATATATACTTCGAGATTACTCTAATAAGTATAAAATTAATTTACTTCCCAGAATATCCTCAAAAACTGTAATGCGAGGTATAGATCCGCACCATATATCTCTCAGGAATAAACCTGTCTGAACGTCAATTGAATGGTTTTTAATACGTATTATGATCATGTAATGCAAAATCCTCCTTAAAAGCTATTTGTATCGTGCACGAGTTCCTTGCCTAATTTTAGCGAGCAAAAAGAAAATTGAATAGCAACCGGTTAGTGTATTGAGAACATCACAATTAGACATGTCACGTGACGGAAGAATGTCTATGGACTGGACTTAGCATTTGGTGGGGACAGTAACTTCTTGAGAAGTAAATTTTCGCCCCATTTCTCTTGTTCCCCTTTATTAATAGTTGTGGAGAAGCTGTCCTATCGACAAATTAAAGAGAGTGGGCAGTGCTCTACACATCTTTAAACACACACGTACCTGTTTGGCTGATGAACAAATTGGCAGAAGGAGGCAATAATTCCTGATTTTAAGGTTGATCCAACAGCGTATTCTGTCAATGCTGAAATTCAAAATGAAGTTATGAAGTTTGTAAATTGTTCCACAATTTGTGGTTTGAATGTAAATTCTGATAAGACTCAACGTGTACATTTTAGCATATCTAATTCTCCCGCGTGTTCAATGTTTCATTCTATAATTCTTTGATTCAGAGTTCAGAACCGATTTGATTCTTGGCCTCCTTCTAGATAAAAATTGGAACATTAATTGCACACGACCGTTGGACGACCTTTCGAACGATAGAAGAACGACTTGACATTAACAGGGAATAATTCGGGAAGTTTTTTCAGAAGACTTTGGCAAACCCAAAATCTGCACCAGTTCCATTCAGCAATGTGTGACTGATCAACAAAAATTGTTCAGACTTTAAGCATGCGAAGAGTTCAATGAAGCTGTTGGTGATGATCCATCCTTGATAGATTCGATCGTAACAGTTAGGGGAGGTGTGGCGTTTCCAATACCACCCAACCTATAAACAAAACGACAGAGCATGGAACTGCGACCAACATACTTTCCAACGTAAGAAACATTTTATTTTTAAAAATCAAACCCAAAGCGATGTTGATCACTTTCTTCGATAAGTAGGGAATCATTCACAAGGAATTTGTTCCGACAGGTAAGAGAGTGAATAAGGAATATTATGCAACACGTTTGGATCGTTTTGAATTCACCAAGTAAGGTCTCAGTCCTTGAAAATGAGCCGGTTCCCGTTGCACTACAACGCTACGCAGTATTGTGGGCTGGTTTTCAAGGAGGTTTGGAAAGCGTGGTGTTGTGGAGCTAAACCATCCCCTTTATTCCTTTGATTTATCTCCTCCGGATCAATTCTGGTTCCACATCCGCGCTGAAAGGACTACCTTTGACGGTGTAGGGGTCATAAAAGAAACGTGACGAAGGTGACGTTAGATATTTCTTGAGCGGCATGGTTCCTGGGCAAACAGTGCTATTTGAAGATAATAAAGCGTTCAAATCTACGTTGGTTTAATTGTTTATTTCCGATTTGGAAATATGTTGATCCTAACAGTACATAATCGCACATAACGGTGTCAAATTTCGAGGTATTTTCTTGCTACGCTTTACCATGGACAGTTGTCACTGAAGAAGTGGTAAGGAATTACCAAGAAATGTTCGACTCCATTATGCACATATTTACAAATCGGAACTAAACGTACTAAAACCAACGTAGGTTCGAGTGCTGTATTATCTTCAAATAAGAATTGGTGACTGTCAATTCAACAGTGTTTCAAACAACTCTAAGAGCGATCTTAAAGTGTGTAGCTTCTTATGGCCATGGCTTTGAAAAATACAGTTTTTTTTCTAATATCTGCTTTTCTTTAAATTAACACAGTACGAGGAATCTCGTTTCTGCTGACCTATGTTTTTTTCTGGCGTTGATGAGAGCCCAACAGTTTAGAACTATAAGTGGACACTTCCAAAATAAGTCTGTGTTTTCGTCCGCACTGGTTTTCAGGATTAATAGAAACAAAGACACTTTCTACGTTAATATAGCTTTAGAATAAAATATTCAAAATGTCCTCCCGAGGCCAACAGCAAATTTGGCTCATCGACTAATAGTCCTGCCACGACAAATAGTTCAGATCTCCAAAAATGTTAGAAAAATCAGGGACAAAACCTGTCAGTCCAACCCTGACTACGATGAATCAAAAATGAGATGCAGTTTCCAATGCGGAATTGATGACACTGGAAGTATCATCATATACGCAAAGAATGAACCAGAAAACGTGACCTTTTCAAGAATTCATTTGTAATTAAAAATGCTTTCCCTCATTTTTCTTGTAAAAATCGCTGTACCTGGAAAATTATTTATTGTTTACATGCCCATTAATGCACGAGGTCGATATTTGCGGTCTTAGAACACCGGCGACGCACTTGAGTTGCACACACTTGACGAGCCATAGGAACAGGTTCTTCGTGAGTTGGCCTACCACATTGTGAGCACCCTGTTCTAGAGCATTACGATCCCGGAATGTCCTGCTAAAGAGCGAAGGGGAGGGTCGTTTTAATCTACTGATAATCCGTTTACATTTTGTAGACGTGGTCAGATTTTCTAATCGGAGGTTTCCCGTCTCCCGCTGTTCGCCCAAGGGATCAGAGTGGCTGGTGACATATTGCCCGTCACGGGTCAGGGATTACTCATTTGTTTCCGACGCATTTTGGTAGCAGACCTGTGAAGAGCCCGTCAAGTAAGACCTCAATGCGCGTGCCTACAATCGGTAGATGTTAAACGAAGCTTTCCCAATACAACATTCGCGGCAAGGATTACGTCATAATGTTTGGGGAGGCGCAAAGCCTCGTGCCAGCCAAGGATTAAACGTATTTTTTTATTAGACGAGGATTGGGACAGTAGGAGATTACCGGATCATGAACTACACCACCTTGGAAAACAGTGTGATTAAAGTTGTTGCAGCAGAAAGGAGAAAAGGAATCCTGCAATTGAAATCTTTAGTACAGTTTTTTTCTTCTAGATATAGGCACAGTTATAGAAGATTAATCCATGATTGTGTTGGTGGAGACAAAAATAAGGGGCACTGACACGCTGGTGAGGTCTAGTAGAACTCAAGCAGTGCGCTCTCTGAGAAACACAATTTTATATTATAACTTTAACATGGCAGGACTATAATTAAACTTAAGAATGCCAGTAGGAGCACAACCAAATGAGATGTGCAAGAGAATGAACGAAGATCTCATAACACTCATTGTGGCACGAAAAAATCTGTTCCGAAGCAATTTGAGTAGCGACATCTTCTTCCTTTCCAGATTCCATGATTGTTGAATGTTTCAGATTCCAAGATGTTGAATATCAGAAGAATATAAAAGAAAGGGGGGTATATAAATAGTGTTCGTCGAATTACATTTATTCGAGATTTCGGTAGATACTATTATCACAATCCCTAACTTTATTTGTACAGAGTGATTTTTATATTGATCTGTACCCATTTGTACAGAGTGAGCAGCTGTTTGGAAGAAAAGTAACGCCGAGAGCGAAAGAGAAAACCCAGTTTTTTAGAAGCAGAGGAAGCAATATTTGTAATGTGCTTGTGCCAAGAGAGATTAGAAGTCAGGGTAATCCCCAAAAGAGATATATCATTTTACCTAGAAATCGGAGTGTCACCAAAGATAAGCATAGGAGAATCCTTTTTGCGAGATATATAAGACAAGACTGAGTTTTAGAAGGGTTGAAATCAACTAAGTTGTCTTTGCCCCACTATAGAATTATCTGGAAATCAGCGCTTAAGGAATTAGCAGTGGATATTCGAGAAGTTTTGTTTTACTGTTTTATTCGTTTTTTTTTTTTTTTTTTTTGACTGGTGCAGCATAAGCCATAGGCTTTCTTGCACCATGCGGCCATTACTAATACTAATACTAAGTTGAAACAGTTTGTAGAGGGCAAGGTTTCTCAAAATGGAAAGTGGAATGCAATGTGCTATCATCGGCAAAACTATGGATAGGATTTCCAATCAATGGAAGAAGGTCATTGATATACAAGAGGAAAAGAGTGGGGGAAAGAACTGAACCTTGGGGGACACCGGCATTAGTGGAGAAGTTAGAAGACAGAGAGCCATCTACCATCACCCTCAGTGAGCGATCAGAGAGAAAACTGGATAACCAATTACTAAAAACAGTTGGCAAACCATAAGATGGAAGCTTGTTTAGAAGACCTTTATGCCAAATACAATCAAAAACCTTTGAAACCTCAAGAGCAGCTGCTTGAGTTTAACCAAACTTTTCCATTTAATTAGTCCATAAATGGGTAACATAAGCCAGAATATCACCAGTGGATCGATACTGACGGAATCCATACTGGCGATCGTTGATCAGACAGAAGGTTTCTAGGCAGTTTAAGAGTTTGCGGTTAATTGAGATCTCCATTTCTTTAGAAAGGATAGATGTAATCGCAATGATACGATAATTGGATGGGAGGGATTTGTCACCCTTTTTAGGAATTGGCTGGATATGAGAAAATTTCCAAGCAGAGGGAAAAACACCTTTGGAATTAGAAAATGAAAAAAGGTCACACAGAACAGGAGTAAGTTCAGGAGCACAGGTTTCGAGAACAAGTGGAAAAATACCATCAGGACTTGCGCTTCGAACGTCAAGACTGTTCAAAATTCTTCTGACATCTTTTTAACGGAAGTTCACAGGAGGCATTGAATGGAGCGTGTTGGGAATGGTGGGAAATGTTTTACCAAAATCATTAATACAGGATTTGGAAGAAAAATGGGATACTAGCAGGTCAGCTTTATCCTTGGCTGAAGTGACAACAGAACCATCTGGTTTGGACACAGGTGGGAGCAGAGATGGGCAAAAGTTGCTGCCAATAGGTTTGGCAAGAAACCAGAATGCTCAACTACCATTAGGGCAAGAAGCAAGTTTTCTACTCTTAGCCTATTTGAATCTAGTTTGGACTGATTAATAACTTCATTACAATTGTTGCGAGCTTTCGTGTAGGCAGAAAGTAAACCTGGAGATTTAGATGATGCAAGCCAATTGTGATATGCAAAATTCTTCTCTTGAACAGCCTTAGCACATTTTTTTTTTTGGAAAAGCAAGGTTTAGATAAAGGATGAGATTTTACGGTAAAGAGTGGGAATAAACGATTTCATCCCTACAAGAATACTAATTACTACTTAATTATTATATTAGGGTCGCCTAGAAAGTCACTTGAACTGCCCATATGAATAGTGTCTGTAAATTGCGCGTGTTCTCTAGTCGATTTTCCTGCTTAGCTGGACGAGAAAAAAACCCGTTTTTTTTCTGAAAAAAAAAAGAGACGACCAACTGATTCAGCCACGGAGTAAAAAAAGCCCACAAAAGTTCCTCGATTCATCGACGGGATTCGAACCCGGGCCTTTTCCACCCACCCTTAGAAGAATAATTTCACTGACACGGTCTGAGCAAACTTTGGTATTAGAATATTTGAAACAGTAATCCCACCAATGGAAAGGAGAAAATAAATCTCGCAGATCATCCCATTTTGCATTCTTGTAATGCCAAACAACACGAGGTTGAGAATGGCCACGAGAGAACGGTTCCACTGGATAAAAGACCATCACCAAGTTGTGATCTTCGTACTTAGAAGGGTTGTTTATGAGAAAAAGATAAAAAGTGTTGTCTGTGTAGTTAGGATTTTCCGGTATTCTGGTAAGTAAATGAACAATCTCTGCGAAGGCATTAGTAATTGCAAAAGCTTCTGCATCTCTACCAGCTGGTTTCATGTAACTAGAAAAAGGAAGCCACCTGGAGTTGTGAACATTAAAATCACCAAGAAAAATTACTTCAATGTTAGGAAAGTTGGACAGGAGAAAGTCAAGTTGCAAAGAGCATTAAGTGATTAGTGGAGTTGGGAGAACGGTAGAGACAACATATGAATTTGACACTATGAGGTAGAGAGATTGTAAGCCAGAGAAGATAGAAAAGAGGAGATTTCAAATTACCAAGTCTCTGACAGGGAGTATCGGAACGGACGTATGCACAAGTAGCACCTTTGAGGCGAAAGGAATCATACAGCGAATAATTTGGGCAACTGAGATAAGCAGTGGTTGATTCAACCGATAACTGGGAATCTGTCAGAAAAATAATGTGGGAGTTGGCAGACTGTAAGTGGAAATATATCTCATTGAGATTGGAAGTGTGAGATTGGAATGAAAAAAAGAAGTGTTTGGGAGGTTTTGATGTTTTCTTTGATAAGTTTGTTCTCATTAGACCACTTGTGACATACGGTTGTGAAGCTTGGACATTAACGAGTAAAGATGAGCAGTTGTTGAGAGTGTTCGAGTGTAGAATTTTACGAAAAGATTTTGGGCCCGTACAAAACGTTGATGGATCCTGGAAGATCAGAATGAACCATGAACTTGACCATCTTATTCAGAGTGCGGACATTGTCAGTTTGTGAAGAGCCAGAGACTTCTCTGGTTGGGACATGTTATGAGAATGGAAAACAGCAGAACAACTAAAAGTATAATGAAATGGAAACCTACCGGTATGAAGGCCGGAGAAAGACTGCGGAAAAATGGATGGATGACGTAGAAGAGAACTTAAAGATCATGAGAATAAGAAGTTGGAGAAGTTTGACTTCTCGGAAGAAGAGAAGGCTGCGACCCATCCTGGGTTATAATCCAGAAGAAGAAGAATTTTATTCTATTAGCATTAGCATCAGTAGTGGCAAATGATGCAAGAGAGCAAGTTTATACAGCATTAGCAAAAAAAAAATAATAAATAAATAAAAACATTTCACTTATCAAGCTCCAAAATAACCCACCGAAGCTTGTTCCAGTAATCAACCACCCGCTGACTAAAGACAAACTTCCGCACATCTATTCTGCGAACTAAAGGGGCATAAATTTGAATTTATACCCCTTCAAGCACGTAATCTGAGCAAGCGGAAGAATCCCATCATCATTGAGCTTGCTCAAACCATTCAAAGACTTATACACCTCAATCAGATCACCTCGCAGGTGTCTAATCTCCAGGCGCTGCAATTTGCGGAATCTAAGCCTTTCTTGATAAGAGCACTCCTTTGTTACCCTCACCTGTCCTTCTCTGTACTCATTCCAACAGTTCTATATTCTTCTTAAAATGGGACCTCCACACCTGTACTCAAGGTGTGTCCCTTTTATAAAGGGATAATCACCTCCCTATCCCTACTATCAAAATTCCTGTAAATCATTGACAAGACACCATGAGAATTCTAACTTGTCAATGATTTACAGGAATGAGTAAATCATGTAGATTTACCCATTTAGAGAATGATTACATGGAGAATGAGTTTGTCATCTACAAACTTGAACATTAATCCTGACATACCTTCATCAATATCATTAGTAAACACAGAAAACAATGGTACCAGCACTAAAACTTGAGAGACTCCACTAATAACATTAGTCCAAGAAGAGCAGTGTCCATTGATTACCACTTTGTCTTCTGACACATAATCATCAATTTATCCATAACAGCAACTTGCCCTTAATGCCACACTGATCCAAATTAGTTAGATAATTAATGATGTATTTGTTCAACAAAAAAATTCTTTGAATTTGTTTCCTTTCTTAAAATAGGCAAACTTTACTAATTTTGGGTCGAGAAAAACGAATATGACTTCAGAAATTTTTTTATTAACTCTAGTTTTTGAGATACAGTACGTTCGCTATTGTCTAAGAATATAGTAATTTCAGTAGCAGTCGGAGTGAAAAGTAATATTAGAACAATCTAATATTTACGTTTTCTTGATACAACATAAATCACAGTTGTTTTTAATTAAAATGTAAAAAAACAAGAACACAAGAAAACTGCACCGGAACCGAAAGCACTTTTTCAAAATCCGACCTATTCCCGACAGCGCCTTCTTTTCGCTTGTCTCCTGCATTCCACTTCCGGAGCATCTCTTGTTCCTGTCCAACAGTAGTCAGCAAGCATAGAAGCGTTCCACCTACCCTGATATCTTCATCCCATTGCTGAAATGTCTTGGTGGAATCGCTCACCGTGCTCGTCACTCACTGCACCACAGCTGTCAGAGAAGAAGTCCAGATGAGAGTCGAGAAAGTGGATTTTAAGTGACATCTTGCAGCCTAATTGATGATATTTTCTAGAAGGTTGTTCACAGTCTCAACATAATTTCCAGCTCTTCGGTTTTCCAGGACGTCATGCACAACACTTTTAAAGGCTTCCCTAGCTGCGTTCTCATTAACCCTGGAGGACTCGCTCAAAGTTTTCATCCTTTAAAAGTTCACGAATTTGCGGACCAAGAAAGATTCCTTCCTTAACCTTAGCATCACTCAACAGTGGAAATTGTCCTCTCAGGTACTTGAAAGCTTCTCCACCCTGGTTCATTCCATTAACAAAGTTCTTCATGAGTCCCAGTTTGATGTGAAAAGGGGGCAGAAGAATTTTGCTTCGATCAACCAGAGGATTGTGTTGTACATTTTTTTCCAGCAGCGCAGATTTTCCTTAGAGGCCAGGCTTTTCTCTTGTAGTGTGAGGGCCTAGCCAGACTGTCCCACTCACACACGAAACGGCAGTACTTCGTATATCCCAACTGCATGCCCAGCAGTATTGCAACCATCTTCAGGTCTTCACACATCTGGCATTGGTGGTCTTTGTACTTCACTGTTTCCAGAATTAGTTGCATATTCTTATATGTCTCCTTCATGTGGACATAGTGTGCATAGAGTTAGGGTCGGGCGCTACCTGTGGTTTCCCACATCTGCGCCATATGTACTCTGTGAAGAGATACAGTACTCCTGTAAATGCCAGATAAATGTAGTGTGTTGAATGCGTAGTATTATGTTGGGTTCTGTTGTGTGTCCTGGCATTTGGCCGCAGGGCCTCTGATGGGACCCCACGTTGCCCGCACACATCACTAGGAGGTAGTCAGGCTGCCCATTATTCTCTGGCAGGTCTCGTCAGGGTCGCCTGAGCTTCCTGAACTGAGAAAAATTTAAAAAATAAATAAATAAAAGAAATAAATAAGGTAGAGTGCGGCAGTACAGGGTGTACGGAAGAAGATGGGGAGTGAAAGTAAGAGTAAGGGAATGTAGGTCCTTCATGTGGACAGCATGGCCTAGAGGAATTGAAGGAAGAGCGTTGCCATTGTGGAGCAAAAACAACTTTTAAACTTAGCTTTGATGAGTCTATAACAGCCTCCAGTCCCATGGATTGTGCTCCACATTCAAAGCTCTCATTATACCATTGACATCACAGCAGGCAACAAGGTTGTTTTCACTTTTAAAATATGGATTCAAAGCATTCTGCCTGATCCTGTACACGGACACCTTGACATTTGGTTGCAGAAGATTCCACTGTTGGAGTCTTGAAGCGCTGCTTTATCTTTCCATAGATCTAGGGTCTCGAATTAGATCACTTAGTTCACCTTGAGTGACACTATAGTATAGTGTATAGTGTGTTCGTGTCTAACGGCACCAGGGGTTTCCCCCATCTCCGCGTTGCTTTCATTGTAGGTGTACCAGTTCACTGGGAAGGCCAGAGATTTAAAAGTGTATGGATTTTGTAAGTGTAGTGTTGTGTTTCGTTGTTCTTCTGGCCATTGAGCCGCTAGACCCCTACTGGGGCCCAACGTTGTCCACACTATGCCTCGGGGAGGCAGACCAGGTACCCAGCAATTTTACGTTTTCACTCTGGCAGGTCCTGCCACCTAATTTCCTGAGATTTCAGTGGCAAGGACCTAAAAAAAAAAAAAATAAAATAAAATAAAATAAAATAAAAATAAATAAAATATAAAAATAAATAAATAAAATAATTTAATAGTATTGGGAAGTAGTCGCTGAAAGGTAGACTGAAAGGGGTTTTCGTATGCATTTGGAATTTTGACAATTTTTTTTTTTTTTTTTTTTTAAATTTTGGCATCCGCTATTGTTTAGGCAGAGTAGGGGGAGACTGAAGACAAGTAGGGGAAAGCCAGAAATATGGAGCCAATAGGGAAGGTGACCCCAGGTCAGAGATTTAAATTTAGACTATGTGGGGTTACGCTGTGAAAGTGAACAGAGTAGGGAAGAGACTGAAGGCTAGGGGGGAGGAAATAGGAAGTAAGGGGTCGATAGAGGAGGTGACCCCTGTGGTCAGTGGGGCAGGCCCATGTCCCACTAGGAGGAAAAGGAGGGCGAGGAGGGGAAGAGACAGTGAAACCATCTCCTTCCCTCCCCAGGGAAGTGGAAAGAAAGTACCGTGCAAGAGAGCACAGGTATAGCCTGTTGCGCTGGCAGCAGAGCTGCAATGAGGTCAAGTCCATGGTAGGTCTTCTATTTGAGGTCTATTTCTTCTGAAAAGATGTCAACTTCTAGGATTGTAGGTCATTCCTGGGACAAGTCCTGTCTTTGCAGTTCAGGTTGTTGAGGTTGTGTTTGCAGTCTATCATCAAGTTTTCGGTTTTAATCTTCTTTCATTTAAAGAGGAGAAATGCTGGTTGGTGATTAGTTTTGTCTTTGCGTTGTCATGGTTGAGTGGCATTTCTTCTTTTTCTCAGTAAATGGCAATTTGTACCCTTCTTCTCGCAAAGAGGTCCTGGGCGAACCGTGACAATGCTTTATAATCCTCTTCGGTTTTAAGGAGCAGAAATTCTTGTCCTCTTGGAAGATATCTCACTTTTGCAATTAGAATACATCTTAGGTCTTCATATATGGGACAGTCAAACATAAGATGGTTCCAGTCTTCTATTTCTCCACAAGTGCAATGTGGGTGATACTGTGTGATACTGTGTGACTCACTCGGCGACTCAGATTGTGGCACAAAATCAGGATCCTGTGATGTTGAAGACCCAGGTTGACCATCATTCCTCACGCTGTCCCCATCTTCATCAGACTATTGAAGGGTGTACTCTTCTGGAGGGTGAGGTACAGGCAGACCATCCCCATGTGCCACTGGTCGGATAGCTGAAGGGATGTTGGGGTATTCCACAGTCCACTTTCTTTTTTTTCTTTTTTTTATAACATGCCATGCTGAAGAGGAGGCACCATGCAGAAGTAACAGTCATTTACATGATTTGAAGGCTCCCTCCAAATCATTGGGATGGCAAAAGTTATTGAACTTCCTTTGTTATTCAACCATCCACGGAGATTTACAGCACATGTGTTGCAGCAAATATGCGGTGCCCAGGGGTTTGTCTTCATCCCCTACCTTACAGCCAAAATAATGGTAGAAGGCTGTCTTCACAAGTGGAGTCAATTGGCGTTTCTGAGTGGAAAATGTCACATCACCACACACATAACAAAAATTGTTAACACATTTCCGTGGCATCCTGGCTTTTTACTTAATTTTTGTCCATAAACTTGAAAAAAAGAAAAGAAATGAACATCACTCATAACATCTGGTGGTTTTCCATTCCGACCATGTACTCAAATCACGAGCAAGCGGATATGCACTTTATGTACGGTTTGGCGGACGGCAATTTCGTTTGTACCACGAAAGGTTCCCAGAATGAAGTTGTCTAGACAGGAAAACGTTTGAAGGTAACCATCTCCGCCTTTGTGAACATGGGACCTTTACACCTCGTGCTGCCGACAGAGGACGACCAAGTTCTACGACTCCAGAAGTAGAGGAGGAGATTTTAGATGTTGTACATGCTACTCCTGGAATCAGCACACGCAGAATAGCAATGCAACTGGCTGTTCAACGTTCGACTATTTGGAGAGTGTTGCGAAAACACCAACTGTATCCTTACCATCTGCAACGGGTACAGGCCTTGTCACCAGCAGATTACCCTGCGCGAGTAATGTTCTGTCAGTGGTTCTTGCAGCAGTGTGGTACAACTCCTCACTTTCCTGCCTTAGTGATAGTCACAGATGAAGCACAGTTCAGACGAGACGGAATCCAAAACTTTCACAATCAGCATGTATGGACTGAGGAAAACCCACATGCAATTCTTCCATCACATCACTAACAGCGGTTCAGCCTCAACATCTGGGTGGGTGTTTTTGCTGATAAGTTATTTGGGCCCCATGTATTTCCAAACAAACTCACGGGGCAGGCGTAGAGAAACTTTCTGGAAAACAACATGCCTGATTTCTTGGACGAAACGCCACTGATCATTCGTCAACAAGCACACTTCATGCACGATGGCGCTCCCGCAAATTTCAGCCACCTAGCCCGCAATTACCTGAATCGAAGGTTTCCTGGTCGGTGGATAGGTAGAGGTGGACCAAATGCCTGACCTCCACTGTCCACTGATTTAAACCCACTAGATTTCTACTTGTGGGGCCATTTAAAGTCATTGGTGTATTCGACTCCGGTAGCTGATGTGGAAACTCTCCGTAATCGTATTGTGGCAGGTTGTGAGAAAATACTAAACATGCCAAGAATTTGGCATCGTCTTCGCGAGTTCATGAAACGTCGATGTGAGGCCTATATTCAGGCAGAAGGTGGACATTTTGAACAATTACTATAAGGTGATGTGAACAGTTCAGTGTCATAGATGTTCACGTGTCATACACGGCATAACTTTTTTCTGAAGTTATGCCGTGTATTTTTGAGACACCCTGTATAAGCAAAAAGGTCTTTGTCCTCTGGATTCATATTAATATTAATATTCCTGTATAGCATTAACAAAATCCCCTGAGCTGTTTTGGGAACCTGTCTACCTCTGAGAACTGCATATCCGATTGCATAATTACCACGGATGTCTTTTTCATTTCCCACTCCGCTAAGTGTAGTATTAGTCCCAGATTAACATACCACACAGTTGGTATGTTAATCTGGGATTACTGTTACCCATAGGCAGTACTTTGCATTTTTTAATTCTAAACTTCAATTGCATTTCAATTTCAATTGTCATTTCTCAGCCAATCTGCCTACTTTTTTAGATCTTGTTGTAGTAGCTTACCTTGGTTACTGTCATAAATCCTGCCAAGCTTTGTATCATCTGAAAACTTAGATAATAAGCCGGATATATCTTCATCAATATCATCACCAAATACAGAAAACAGCATTAGCAAAAAGGGCTTGAGCGTCAAATATAAGCATAATACGAATAAATAATTTCACAATACGTCGGTTGTGACATTACTAGTATTTATTCTTGATAGAATTAACGGTAAATAACGATGGCCCAGCACTGCACCATGGGGGACACAACTGATAACGTCCACGAAGAACAGTGCCCATTGTTAACCACTCTGTCTTTTCCCACTCAGTTATTCCTTTATCCAGAGCAGTAACTTACCTTTAATGCAACATTGCACCTATTTTATATGGCAGTCTTTTATGTGCAAACAGTATCAAAAGCTTTTCTGGAATCCCAGTATATGATATTAAAATTAATTTTTTTGCATCCATTTCTTTTATTACTGAGTCGTAGTATCCAATCAGATTGCTCAGATAAGTTCTCCCCTTAACGAATACATGCTGTGACTGAAGTATACTGCACTCCTTCTTAGATGGTCCTGCATTACTTCTTTGACCACTGACTCCATTATTTTCCCTGGAACAGAAGTAAAACTAGCAGGTGTGTAATTACTCGTGTCACCTTTTGATCCCCTTCCCGAATTGTGAATATCTTTAGTCAACAATCTACATCTCCAGTCTGAAGAGACCTTCCCTGAATCCAAAGATGCATTCATAATTATGGCTAAGGGTTTACGAACCTCCTTTGCTGCCTCCCTTAATATAATTGGATAGAACCCATCCACCCCTTTTTTTTAATGTTTAACCTTAACAATTTCCCTTCCACTCTCCTCTCAGTTATCACAAAATCATCGACTCCCTATTACAGTTTGATAAACTTCTGGCATCCACTTCCCTAAAGCGTTCTTTTGCATATACATTTTTAAATGTATATGCAAAATACGCATTCAGTTTGTCAGCTATCTGAGCAGGATCGTCAATAGTCGAACCATTGACATCAAGTGGCCCAATGTGATTCAACCCCTTCCTTTCTATTGTTAATATGTAGTCTTTACTGCTTTTCTTGGCACTCTTCACAAGAGACTCGTAGTAATCTACCTTAACTTGCCTGACCTCCTTTGTGACTTAGTTGCGGGCTAGTTTATATCTATCACAAGCTTCTGAATCACCTGATAATTTATATGCATTCCACGCACGTTTCTTCAGTGCCACGCGTCTCGTTAGTTCATCTGATTCCATTTAAATTTACTCAATCTATACCCCGATAATAGAGATTCTGCTGTATTTTGTACCCTTAAAGATACTCACCATTACTGACTCCACTTGTTTGGAAAATGATAAAAATGAAACAGTTTCTGCCCAATTCGATTTCAAACCAAAAGCGGGAAAATATACTTTTATCAGACGGTGAGCGGAGTGTGGCAGATCTATTAGTACTTTTACCCCAAAACACGTTTGTACAATGTGTCTCGTAAATCTTCGTCGCACCTCTATATCTTTTATGAAATAACATTTCTTTCTTTTCCCCCGTTTGTCGCTGATAGCATTAGCATTAGCAAAGGCACTTGATGCAAGAAAGCAAGCTTATATAGCATCAGCCAAAAAAAAAAACACCCTTATTTCACCCATCCGCTCGCTCCAAATGTTTTTCAAGTTCGGCATTGAATCTACTTAAGCTATCAACTTCTACAACGACAGATGGAAGTTTGTTCCAGAATTAACCACCTGCTGGCTAAAGGCTAACTTCTGCACGTCTATCCTACAATTGTCTTTCCTCAATTTGAATTTATGCCCTCTCAGGGATTATTCTGAGAAAGAGGAAGAATCCCATCAGCATTGAGCATGCTCAAACCATTCAAGGCTTTATACACCTCAGTCAGATCACCTCGCAGGTGCCTAGTCTCCAGACACTGTAATTTGCAAAACTTAAACCTTTCTTCGTAAGAGCAACCCTTTGTTCCATTCACTAATCTTGTTGCACTTCTCTGTACTCGTTCCAACAGCTCTACACCCTTCTTAAAATGAGGCCTCCAGACCTGTATACAGTACTCAAGGGGATAATCACCTCCTTGTCCCTGTTAGAAAAATGCCTGTATATCATTGACAAGACACTATGAGCTATTCTTGCATACCGTCTGCATTGCTCTGAAAACTTCATATCTGCCTGCACAATTACCATCAGATCCCTTTCATTCTCTACCACTGTCAGTTAGTACCACAGAGTTGATACGTTACTCTGGGATTACTGCTTCCCATATGTGGTACTTTACTAAGAGTACTAGAGGCTAGAGTACTTCTACATTTTCGTTCTTTTATGCTTTGGTTGTATATACCAAATATATTGCGCACTCCCTTTCGTAGTACTGAGAATTAATATGAGAGGGTTTTGCAAGAAATAGATAGGAAGAATTCCTGAACAAACTCTTCAACAGCTTTCCCCTTTATCCGATTTTCACATTTAGTAAACCAACACCATACTTGTTTTGCTATTAATATCTCTAAGAGATTTCTTCCTTCGTTCTTCTTCTTTATTGTTGTATTTTGTGTTTTCAAATATATCGAAGCACCATGCTTCTGCATTCACTATTAGAATCTGCGCTCCAAGTGTGAAATACATAATCACATGAATGTGATTATCATGTTCTTCAGTAAATGCCCTCGTGGTTAGCGCAGTTGGTAGAATCGCTGTCCTCATTATACCTGGTGGAAAAGACCCGAGCTCGAGTCCCGTAAATAACTGGAGGAATTTCTATGGGCCTTATTCACAACGTGGATGAGTTAATCTGTCTCAGGCGAGACTAGCATGGTTTTTTCTCCCGAAAACTCAGGTTTTTGGTCCAGCAAACAGAAAATCAACCTCAGAACACACGCAATTTACAGACGATATATACCACGCAATACACCTAAGTTGCTGGTATGCCTGAAACCCTACAACGACAACTTCAGTAAATAAAAAAATAAATACAAATATGATTTTAATCGTTTCAGCCAATGGCATTTCAATTCACAATTAAATATTTTCCTAAATTTCGTATAACTATCAGTAGATGGCAGCACAGTATAGGCCAATTTGAGATGCTTATTTCTAACTCTTCACTTACGTATACCTCAGAATATATTTATAAGAAATAAGTTTCGGATAACTAGTACAGTTCAAAAAATTCTGCAAGATATATAACCAACGCCTAGAAGTACGATTGCATAATTTATGAGATTTATTAATTATTTTGGGCTATCCTTTGAGAGTATTCATTAAGTAGGAATAAGTATTTATAAATTCTTCCACGCGATATGGAAGATTCAGTGTTGCATTAAAAGCAAAAATTGGATGGATTATTAGACAACCACGTATAAATAGAGCAGAGATTCTTTTTTCCCTGTAGGACTGATCACCACTTCTTGTCCCATCACTACACTTAGACACGCAAATTTGCAGTCAAAATAAACAGAAGAAATCTTAATTGCTTTTGGCCCAAAAATAAAACAAATAAAATAAAAATAAACCCTTCCCCACATGTTCCTAGATAATTACAACTACGCAGTAACGTTTACTTTTGTTTAAGGAATATTTTAAATCTTCCAAGGATGTCTAGTCATAGACAGGAAGTGAACTGATAACCTATCACGTGATTAATGTAGTGCACACTTGCAGTGTCAACAGAAGCAGTGTCCCCAGTGACCTCTTAGTTGACGAAAGCAAGTCAAAACAGAAAATTTTACGTAACTTTAATTATCAATTATCCACCACTACGTGACATTACTAAAGGATGCAATGACCCAGAATGATATTGAGGTTCGTTGTGATCTCACTAACAATTCTATCAAATTTTATTGAAATTGATTAACCAGTTTAAATCTTAATTATTAACAAAACAGATTATAATTTGTCTTAATCAACAGTTATAATATTCACAGAGATTATAATAATTTGATTCAATGCCTTATCAGGCAATGAGGGAAAGATTCGAAAAGAAAAAAAAAAAAAAAAAAATTAAATAAGTACAAAATAACATAAAATCGTAATTCATTAATTACTAAAAGTTAACAAAATAAATTTTTGAAAAAATGTATTCGACGAGGATGGGATTCGAACCCACGCGGGCAGAGCCCAATGGATTAGCAGTCCATCGCCTTAACCACTCGGCCACCTCGTCAACGACGTCAGCATCTCGAACATTACTTATAAATCTGCATCCATTTCAATTTATACAAATTATATTCTCTATTTGTAATTAATTAATAGTAATAATTTTGAATGGGCCCAATTTGACATTCCTATGAATTTTTCTGCACCTTTAAAAATGAGAGTACCTTCTTGCAATTAAATAGCTTCCCCGCTCATCAGCCAAAGACATGGTTTTCGCAATTTTCAGCTGGTGAATTTGATCAATTGGAAGCAGAATTAAATGCGAGATAATTTTATTTACATCAAATCAAAATACCGGAAGGTAACATTTCCGTAACTGAATAAATGACAGTTACGGAAAAATGACAAGCACGCACACTCCATTTTATTTTCCATAAATTCAAGGCCCAACGCTGACAGTTTACTATTTTGGCTCAAAGAGGGCACTGTGAACTCGTACAGATTCGGTATTTAATAAATAAATAAATAAATGTTCATTTATTGCAAATACAGCAAGCCCATCACAGAATTAGGCAAGGGGCATAAATTCAGTATAGGAGATTAGTACTGTACTATATTTTTTATCTCATTATCACATGCCAAACAATGTGATATGTTTTATTTCTTCTGATTATCACCGAACTATTATAACCAATGCCCGAATTAGTAAATATCAACAACTAATATTGTATTTTATAACGAAATAAGATTACATATATATTACTTCAGAAATATATATGTAATCTATATGTAATATATGTAATCAGAAATATATATGTAATATGAGGATAAGATTACATATATATTTCTTCAGAAATATATATGTAATCTTATTCTCATCATCATCATCAGCCATTTTCAATCCACTGCATGATGAAGGCCTTTCCAGGAACTTTCCAGCTCTTTCTGTTTTGTGCAATGGCCATCCACTTCCTGCCCACAAATTCATGAATTTCATCTATCCATCTCCACCGTCGTCTCCAGGTTTTCTTCTAGCTCCTCTTGGGTACCATTCTGTTATTTTCTTAGTCCATCTGTCATCATGTCTTCGAGCTATGTGTCCTGCCCAAAACCATTTCTGCCTAATCCATGTGTTTCTTTTCTTATCTAACAGTCTGATTCCCAATATAATTCGTTCCATTCTTCGCTGTGTAATGTTATGAGCTTCTCTTCCATTGTTTTGGTGAGTGCCCAAGTTTCACTTACATACATCATGGTGGGTAGTATACATAGGTTCATTATTTAATGTTTCTGACAAATTGGGATATTGCTCCTCAGTATGTGTCAATATTTCCTGAATGCTATCCATCCGAAATTTATTCTTCTCTTGACTTCCAGCCATTTATCACTATTACAGCTAATGACTTGTCCCAGATAAGTAGATGACTTCACCTTTTCAATTACTGCTCCTTCAATCATTATGTTCCTTTCTGTGGCATACTTGTTCATCATTACTTTTGTTTTAGCCATATTCATCTTTAGTCCAAAATCCTTACTAACTGTGCATAACTGATTAAGATTTTCCTCTAATTATTTGGGATCGTGGCTTATGACCACAATGTCATCGGCAAATCGTAAATGGTTTAGGTACTCTCCATTCACATTGACTCTTTTCTGCGACCAGTCTAATCTTCTGAAAGCTTCCTCAAGGGCAGCAGTAAACAACTTCGGAGATATTGTGCCTCCTTGTCATCGAACTTCTTCTCTCTCTCTCTCTCTCTCTCTCTCTCTCTCTCTCTCTCTCTCTTTTTTTTTTTTTTTGGTAGTTGTTGGCGCATCGGCTTCTGTGGCCATAATGCACCTCCCAAAGTTTTTGCATTTTACTCTAATCCAAGCACGAGGCGGGATTCTAACCAGCGACCTTTGGGTTGCCAGGCAGGCACTTTACCCACCTGGCTAGCCCGGTCGGCAAGTCCTTTCTCAATTTTAAATTTACTACTGTCTTTGTTTAGTGTAATAATGGAGGTAGCACTCTCATATATTTTCTTCAAAATCATAATATATGGAGTATCTATGCCTTGTCTTTCCTTTGCCCGAAACATTGCCTTATGCTGTATGGAGTCAAATGCCTTTTCATAATCCACAAATGCCAGGCATAATGGTATTTTATGTTCATTTGCTTTCTACATTAGCTGTGATATTACGTGCAGGTGATCCACAGTTGAGAATCCTGTCCTAAAGCCAGCTTGCTCTTTCGGTTGATCCTCATCAAGTATTATTCATAATCTGTTAGTAAAGACCCTTGTGAACAACTTGTAGATGTGGGATAACAAGCTAATTGGTCTTTAATTTCCAATTTCTGATTTATTTCCTTTCTTATGCAGCAAAACTATGATTGCATTATTCCACTGCTTAGGCGTCACACCTTTTCTAATGCATTTTGTGAAGAGCCTTGCCAGTTTTTCGGTCATGTCTCTTCCTCCCAATTTTAACAACTCTACAGTAACTTCATCTTCCCCCGGGGCTTTCTGATTCTTCACTTTCTTAAACGCATGTTCTATCTCATCAGGAAAAATATCGGGTATGTCATACGTGTTACTAATTTGCGACCCATTTTCCCCACTGCTGGCATCATTCCTTTGCTTCTTGTATAATTCTCTATAGTAGTCTTCTGCTGTTTGAATTATGCCTTCTCTGCTATTTATAAGTACACCATCGCTATTCTTCAGTATCATTTGTCTTTCTGCATTACTGCTCATGGCTGCTGGTTTAAGTCCTTTGTTTTCCCTTAATGCTTGTTCTACTTCTCTTGTGTTAAATCTTCTTATGTCCTCTCTGAATCTCTTTCTAATGGCTTTGCATAACTCAATATACTCAATTTTCTCCTTGTCAGTGTTTATCTTGCTCTTCAATTGTCGCCTTCGGTTCATCATGACAAGTGTTTCTTGACTAATATTTTCTTCTTTGGATTTCTTTTTACCTATAGGTTTCTTGGGCTTTATCACTTTCAGAAAGTTGTAATATTCCTCGTCGATATCTTGATCCTGTTATTCGAGTCAGTTTTTTCCTTTCTTTTCTTGCATCTATATCAAGTGTGCATCTTACCATTCTGTGATCACTTCCAACGTTTACCTTGTTCAGGACGGTAATATCATCACGATATATCTTCTGTTAGTGATTTCATTAGCTGTTAATCCATTTGGACTCTTCCATGTTCACCCTTTTCTTGAAAAAAGTGTTCATTACTGACAATCCTCGAGATTCTGCAAATTCCACAAGTCTTTCACCAATTCCAAAATTTCCTGTAGTTCCCCTTTCTGCACTGTTTTGTCTTTCTCCAACCTTAGCATTGAAGTCCCCCATAATAATAGTGTTGTGGGTTTTCTGCTCATCTAGACGACTCTCAATTTCGTTGTGCATTTCTTCAACCTCTTCATCATCATGGCTCGATGTTGGTGCATAAATCATTATAATCTTTAGCTTGTACCTCTTAGAAATCTTGAGTATTGGTCTTGACACCCTTGGTGATGTACTTTTGAATTTCAAAATGTTGTTTTTTATATCTTTATGGACCAGAAAGCCAACTCCACCTTCACTCCTTTCACTGTTTCCATTGGTGTACAGCAGATTTCCACTTGATAAACTTATAAATGATTCATTTCTTCTTCTTGTTTCAGCCAAACCAATGATATTCCAATTTACATTTTCTAACTCCTTTTCCAGCTCTAATATCCTGTCTTCACCGATCAGCGATCTTACGTTGTAACAGGCCAAGTTCAGTTTCCGTGCAGGGCAGCCTGGTCGTATTCAGAGATGCTTAACACCCTCTGCTTCCACTCTGATCCTCTCGTTGCGGTAAGAGGGGGAGTGAGAGCCGCTGGGGACTGAGGGCCATTTGTTTCGTCGTGCTGTCATGTGCTGGAGGGTTTGGGCTTTTCCTCCACGCTGACCAGGCGTCTTGAAGAGAACCACTCTACACGTGCGTTGCCACCGAAGTGACGAAACAGGACTTACCATCGAGAAGGTGTGCATGAGTGGATTTTAGGGCGGCAGGCCAACCGGACTTCTCCTAAATCTTCTGTAATAGAAAGATATTGGATCCATCAGTGTTTTAGACTGGGTGTCTGATAACATACAGAATACCTGGTCCCCTCTAAGCCCCACTACTGCAGTAATTCGATATTAACAAAAGCGTTTTTAATTAGGGCATACCACATATAGCATTTATTTTGGACAACCTCATTTGTTATTACAGTAGTTCAAAGCCACGAATAGAAGCAGTTAAAGCTCAGGCAAGTTCAACGTATTATTAGCTGTTCTTCATCCCCCTTCTCATGACTGTGAATAGAAGATGCGCACACTCAATGGAGTAGAATGAGATGTGGACATGTGTATGTATAAGGTGCCACTTGGAACGCCTGTTCAACTCTGTGAAGAACAGAGGCAACTATAATAGGGTCAGAAATATGTTGGTGTAGAACGAGATGAAAGAAGAACCTGAAGATTCTTATGTTCTGTTATTTCTACAATCTGACCAATGAATGCGCATCATATTGGCCGTATCCCGTGCCGCTGTGCTTTCCTGGGTGAGCACTGGCTTTGAAATTAAATTTTTCCTTGATTATTGCAAGTAGTTCGTCTCAAATATCTTTGTTGTATTTTGGAGCAATCTTCGTACGTGGCATACAAGCGTTTACTTGAGACGCCATTATTTGATATCGCCAAGCGTAATGTTTTTTTTTTTTCTCTCTATCTCCACTATAGCATTTTTTCACCAATTTATGAAGGGTTTGAAACCTATGTGAAATATCAGAATTGCACCTTTTGTTTTCATTATTTTATTATAAAAATAAAATTTCTATGTTGTACATCATATACTATGGTCCTATAAAACAGACAATCTTTTATAATAGAGTTAGATATTTATTTTTATAAATAAAGTTCAGTTATTCTCAGTAACTTCATTCGGTGACCAGGACCACATTCGCCACCCTAATTACGCCTCGGCCTGCAACACTGTGTAGAGAGGGAAAAAAAACCCAACAAACTGAAGTTCTTTCTGGAGAAGAAATTTATGGGTAATGGCTGTGGCGGATTCAGGGTAGGGGCACTGGAGCACGTGCCCTCCCCTGTCGTTTTTCGGAAAATATACACCAATCGTTTAAATTCCCTTTAGCTACAAAAAAGTTTTTTTTTTTCATTGTTAGCATAGGATTTTATCTATTTTTGTACTGTGGCTCAGCTATTTTCAACTGACTACAGTTGTCAAAAGTGATGCTAATGTGATCGACATTCTAGTGCACAAAATGATGCCCCCCCTGTCACAAATAGTGCCCCTCCTGTCAATTTTTTCTGGATCCGCTACTGGGTAATGGAACCCATTTCCATTGATTCTATGGCCCGCTTTACGAAGGTTTTAAAGTATACCTTACATTTGGTCAACTCAGTTTGACCAAGAAATAACGCGAGTTCCCATTCTTCTAAATCCTTGTCTACAAACCATTTTCGCGTTGATTATAATTGTGTCATCTAAATAACGCCTTTTGTAATGGGAAAAGTGGTGGTTCAAATTATCGCATTTATTTGATAGGTTCAATCCCACCTGTTTATATCTGAATAATCTTTAAATTGTCGATAAGGAGTTGTATCTTAACACATTTCAATTATATTAAATTTTTTTTCTAATACCTGATAAAGATATTACTTTTTGTAATTTAGTCTCAGGTTCCAAATGTGGTGTAATTCCATTAAACGGTTCTCTGCCTCGAAATGAATGACTTCGTTTTAAACCATGTGAATTATGATCATCTCATTATTTAGTCTTCATTTTTGTACAAACGAAGGCCAAAATCACGCAAGTTTTCTCTGCTACGTTCCTTTAATTATGAATGTTACATCACGTAAATTGTTCCCTTGGATACACTACTCGACAAAATTAACAGAACACGTAGAAAACGTGGTATACCTCTTGCAGCTTGCGATGAAGAGGGACAAAATTTGGCAGGCTGGTGTAACATGGAGCAACGATGAAATGAGGAGACAGAGAAACTGACAGGTATAACAGACATTTATAGGGATTATATAGCAAATACCAAATAAGCTCACAAAACAAAAGTCGATATAAGATGCTAGAAAATATGGTCACATGACATCAGTACGGCGTATGATCCCCTCCAACAGCTAAACAGGCATCACAGCGGTGGACCACGCTCGATATAAGGGTGTCTATAAAATTCTGTGGCAATAAATCCCATTCTTCCACCAACGCAGACCTTATCTCACCAAGAAACCTCGCATTTGTTTAGTGTCCAATGCAACTCCCAAGGGCGTCGCATTGCACGCTAATAGCCAACACACGTTCCATCGGTTTTAAGTGTACTAATCGTGCTGGCCACGGCAGTCATTGGATATCTTCGGTTTCAAGATATTCCTCCATCACTTGAGCTCTATGTGAAGTGGCTTTTTCATCCATGAAAAGAAAATCTGGACAAACCGCAACCCTAAAAAGTCGTACATAAGGGTCGAGAATCTGCTCTCGGAACCTTTGCGCAGTTACAGTACCCCTATCATAAATATGAAAAGGAGTGCGGTCGTTGGTCATTATTCCGCCCCACATGAGAACACCGCCTCCACCGTGTGTCCCTTTCTCTGAGGTTGGAAGGATGGTACCTCATTCCTCATTGTTTCCAGAAGAAATAACGTCCAGCATCTGTTTTTAGGCTAAAACGGGACTCATCAGAGAAAAAAACTGTACCTAATTTTGTCCTGCTTCATGGCAAGCTGCACGAGTTACATCATGTTTTTTTACGTGTTCCGTTAATTTTGTCCAGCAGTGTAATAGCTGCTGAACTTAAAAAATTAACATGTGCATTCTTGGCAGGACATATGTAAACTTGTTTTGGGTATTAGTCTCAGCTGTTCTCTACGTTTAATCTTTAGTCCGGAGAACTGCAAGTTGCATACAGAAATTTAAAAGTGCGTTTAAACAGAAGTTTAAAAGTGCGTGTGTCATGTGTTGTGCCTATTGTTCATCTGACTTGTTAGTCGCCGGGCCCCTAATGAGACCCGACGTTTACGTACTCCGCCACGGGGAGGCCAGCCAGGTGTTCCCTTAAGGTTTACTCTGGCAGGTCCTGCCATCTACTTTCCTAAGATTTCAGTGGCTAGGACCTAAAAAAAAAACTTCTTTTCTTTTGGGCTCAGTTGGGACTAATAGCTGTTATAAAGCTTAGGTGTTTTTATTTTTTATTGAAAACTCTCCCACTTGAGCTGACGATTATTAACGGTTTCTAACGGTCTTAAACCACATCTATTTGAAAGATTCATTTCGATGTTTAATTTTTGAATAATAAACACAAAAAGTGATAATCACTTCTGTTCAAGAAAATTATCTGACGCCCAAAAGAAAAGAAGTTTTCTTTGGGAAATGCAAGTAAAGGCCTGCGTTATTGTCTTTTTGGAACTTATTAAGGGAAGTATGCATTCAGAAAGTTTAAAGGAATTATTCGTCTCCTCCTCAAGAGTACGTGATTGAAAAATCAGCGATTTTAAGGGTACTTAATTAGTTTTGGAGCGGATAACGGCAGTGATGTAGCTACCATAATTAGAAAACTGTCCAATGGAGAGAAATTTAGTTATTAAATCCCTTTTGTTTAATCCCATTGGGAGCACGCAAATTTGATTATTTATTAACTGTAAATTAACCCTTCCTTGAAATGCAGAAGCCAGCTTCCAGTAAAATATTAATCACAGACAAAATTTCTGACGGAAGAATTCTTCATATATGTATGTAATTACTTGCAGTATTTAGTATTTCTGCGTAACACACGAATGTCTTGTTAACTTTAGTGTATACAAATACTTTTCGTGCAATTAATAGTTTGCGCCTTTCATAATCTTGACGTAGTGTTTGTCTTCGTAATATGTAAGAGCGGAATTGAGAGTTTAGAACATGTACAGCCTCAGGCAAGGGCAGCATGGTTTTTCCTCCGGGAAGCTCTGATGTTTCATCCAGCAAACAGAAATTCGACCTCGGAACACACTCAATTTACAGACAGTATACACTGAGCAATATGGCCTTAGTCTTTGATGCTCCTAAAGCTCCATTATATGACTATAACAGCAAACTGAAAACAAACCCGAGTATCAACTCTAAGGGATCATGGGTGGGAAATAAAAGCGTTCACTAACTCTTGTAAAAGAATTCGTACGCCAGGCAGTAATCCGACTCGAAGATAGCGTGTCTCTGTGATTTATATATAAATTGTTTTAGTCTGTCTATCAAAACTGACTACGATTTAACGCCCATTCTTTATTCCTAGTGATTTTTCTCACTGTTTCTATTACTTCTTATAGCTTTCACTGATAATACCGGTTATTATTACTTGTATTATGATCTATATTACCCAATTGCCATAGATGGCAGCAGAAGATCAACTAGATACTGAATACTTTATGGAAAGCCAAAGTAGTTGATTTATGTAAATTAAATAATAAATTTACTGAATTTTTTCTGTATTCTTTCTTTCTTTCTGTTTACCTCTAACTAGAAGAAGAAAATAGGTTTTTATTCGCAAATTCTTCAGTGAATAAGAAATTATTTTATACGATAAAGTAAACGTAGTCAAATGATCAATTTTCGAATGGTAGTAAACTTATTTGAGTTGACCGGGGTCCGAACCAATCTAACCACTAAGTATAATTTTTGTTTATACTCTGGGGTGGCCACATAGGGTCAGGAGTTTACAAGTTAGAAGAATATGGCCGTATTTAGGAGTCATGTGTCCTCCTGTCGAAATTAAACTGCTTCGACGCTTCTGGTGGGAGTACAGAAACCAAACATTCATTCGAAATTATGTCTGCGTTAGAGGGTTGGTTGCCCCGGAAAGCAATCTGTTACAATTTTCTTGAAATTGTGAACCAAAGCACGAAAGCTAAAACCCAAATTTTCGCTACCTACGGATAGCGCCTTCTTCAGTGAAACCTGAATATCACATTAAACCAGATTATCTAGAAAACTGGTACTGAAAATAATCCTCAATTTTGAAAAATTTAATTTTTCTCGGCTTTAAAAAAATTAAAGAATTAATTCTTTAATGTAGGATCAAAATATGGATTTTAAAAATCAAATAAAATATTCAGATAAAATAAATAAAACAATCAAATAAAATAATAAAAAATTATATATATTTTTTATTTCTTAAAGATTATTTTCAGTTCCAGGAATACTGGAAAATAATCTTAAAATTTAAAAAAATAAGCAATAAACTTAATTTTTTTTCGGCTCGAAAAGATTGATTTAATGTTTTAATCATGTGACTATATTGTTGCGTTTGTATGAGACCGTAATTAGTATGTAGCGTTAATAAATCTTGCTCATTCCATAGTTTTTGCAGATTATTGCAAATTGTTTTTCGGTATAGCGCAGGTGAAACCCTAAATTTTATTTCTGGTTTTAGAAATGCTTTCGGATGCCTGTAGTCCACTCTGTGCCCAATAGATGGCAGCAGAATATCTCGATTACTTTAGAAAGGCTTTCGGGATTGTAGTCCACTCTATGGCCGATAGATGGCAGCAGAAAATGGCAATTATACGAAGCGAACAATAAACTAGCAACATTGGTTTTCGTTTAAATCCATCTCTGTTCCTCCTGCTTAAAAAAAATCCAATTTTGATTTCTTTTATTTACAGCATTGATTTAATACTTTAGCAATGTCTTTTTGAGTTGAGTTGTGAAATGCTATTTTCATTCATCGAAAGATCATTTATTTACGAGCTGAGTGGCCGTTTCATTCTTTATTCATTTCATGTTATTGCCATTCCAAGAAGCTCATGCATCATGCAAGCTGAAGAACGCATCATGCATTCTTCTCCTAACATTACGAAACCAGATTGTTTCTTCTAGCGTACTTCAGATGTTTAGGGCTTTATTTCGCTTGTGACAACTAGCGCCATACTGCGTTAAGAAATGATACTACTAATACTTTAACTTTTAGAATGAAAAAGTTGACCTTTCTTGTAAAAAGGAAAAATTAAGGCGAAGGGTGATTTAAAAATCTTATTTTCTGAACATAAAAATTCCATTTAGTAATAATGGTAATAATGTCTTTGCGACTATTTGTAAAGTTTCAAGTTACAGTACTTGTTTTTCTCCCCTCTCTCTAGTTCAATAAACATCTACCGTCTTACCCTAAAATCCTAGTTGTTTTTGAAAGATTTGTTTTCACAGTATTCTCTCCAGATGGCGCTATACCGCGAAAGCAGGATAGGTAGTGCTCGAAATTTGAAATTTGCCTGAAAACGGATTAACTAATAATAGCAAATATAAATAATATTTAATTTTTGAAATATTATTTATATACTGTACATAAAAGCAGAAATATATGCATGGTTTAAATTTCGTCCAATTAACGGTCTTTAAACTGGAAAAAGAAAATATGTGTTTCTATTTCATGTTTGAAACTTTTGAAATTTTTAGGAGAATTTGTTTTTTATTTTTATTTATTTAATTTTTTTTTTTGAAAACAAGAAGTGTGTAAAACGCATGGCATGTTTCAAATTTTAAATTGTAATAAAAATATGCAGTAAATCCAGCAATCCATTAAAAAAAGAAATATTGCCACTGCTTAAACCGAATTAAAAAAAGACCCAAAAAAAATTTTTTTTTCTTTTTTTTTTGTTAGTTGTTGGCGCATCGGCTTCTGTGGCCGTAATGCACCTCCCAAGGTTTTTGCAATATTTTGATCCAAGCCCGAGGCGGGATTCGAACCCGCGACCTTGGGTTGCCAGGCAGGCAGGAACTTTACCCACCTGGCTAGCCCGGTCGCAAAAAATCTTCAAAAAATTGAAGAGAAGGTTGGCCACCTGTGGGGTGACCCAACACCGTTTTGCTACATTGAGTGTCATCACCGCGTGTTAAAAAAAAAAAAAACTTTCATTTCGGCGGGACAACAAAGCCTACTAACAGGCATAAATTTTGTTTAAAACATTTTATGATCGCTGAAAAATATGCATTCCATCTTGATGTTAAGTGATCCCCAAAAAAATCTACTTTTCGGATAATCACTGGATTAGCTGACCCATTGAATTACGATGTCTTCTACAAGTCGAAGCAAACTCTTGTAGAAAGATGGCTCATGATTTTAGCAGTCATTAACGTCAACTTTGTAATAGGGTTTTAGGAGCATCAGCGGCTAAGGCTTTATTGCTCACTATATGTTGTTTGTAAATTGCGAGCATTCTGTGGTTGATTTTCTGTTTGCTGGACGAAACACCCAAGTTTCTTGGAGGCAAAACCATACTGTCCTAGTCTGAGACTGACTAACTCGGACACGTTGCGAAAAAGGCCCATAAAAATTTCTCACGTCATCGACGGGACTCGAACTCAGGTCTTTTCAACCCGGCATGAGGAGGATGGAAATTCTACTGATTGTGCTACCCACGAGGGCTTATCTTATTTGACCTTAGACAGACCCGAATATGGGAGGTGTAGAATCCATTACCTACACTTCCCCGTTTGGTAATGACTGCTCGGTATTTTTCAAAGGAAGTGGGGAGAGGATAGCCCTACAAGTAAATTAACCGTATTCGTAAAGAATTACAATCAGTGCGTTATGTGGCATTTAGTGCTAGAGTTCTTTTAATCACAAATTCATCTTCTGTAAGCAACTGACTCATCTGAGTCAGCCTACTGCTTTCAGTGATCGATAGAGAATATGCGCCTGTATTAAAAAAAAAAAAAAAAAAAAAAAACTATTCAAATATGTTTTATTATTATTATTATTTTTTTGCTGAATGACATGAAGTGTGAGGAAGACAGTAGACCCATTTCGTGGTTAGTCTTCGGGATGAAAAACCCAACTCGAAGTAAGGGCTCCTGAATACAATCTCATTAAGAAACAAACCTCTTCAGTAAACAACCCAGCCTCCTTCTGGTGTTCCTTCACGCAGTTTGATTGCTACGCGTCAGAATCTAATCCCTTACATATAAAAAAAATAATTTCGGAAGTGCGGAGTTAATCCCTAATTATTCCCTGACACATCGTCAAGTGTCGCAATGCGCATTCAGACGAAACAAGGGGTAGTCGCTTTTCCGTGCCTCTTCGACATTACCATCCGATAGTTTTATTTCCACTAAGCCAGTCATTATCTTGGCTCGCTGATTAATACCAATTTTCTTCAGCCTGCGAAGTGTCGCAGCGACGAGTATTTTCTGGACGGATTCACAGCGAACGTCACCCGACCTTGGCCACCTGTCTCGCACCTGTCACACGCAATATCCCGACGATTTTATATATAGACGGCGTCATTATCTGTCGCGTTCGTTTCATCGAGATACAGTCGAACGTAAAAGCCCCGTTGGCTTTAACAACAGAACCAGAAATAACCAGGGACGATGATAGAAAGAAAGGAAAAAAGCCTTTCGAATTGCACCCTTCTTAATAAATAAATAAAACGCCCCAATCTCGCAACTAACAACGCGCCTTTCGAAGCAACATTCTTTCGGACCTGGTTGCCATGGTAACGAGTGCTCTGAAAAGAATCGGTTTTTTTCCGAGACCATCTACAAGAAATGGCAACTGCGGGAAGTAATTGGAGCAACCAGAAAAGAAGTGATCACGTGGTCTTCAGCTGTCATTCATTACTTAATTAGGTTCTGATTGGAAAATTGCAGTCCCCAAATGCAGGTCACGCGTGTTTGTTTGGCAGCTACGTTTCGGTAAACAAAAATAGTCCTCTTTCATCTTCGGGTGGTGAGTGTGGCAAGTGTAATTTCATTTTGCTCGGGTCGCTTTCTGTAATTAGCTAAAAACAAAAAGAATTTCAATTAATCTAAATACACCATACTGTTCCTTTGTAAGCTAACAAGGTTTGTTAGCGGGATTCTGTAAATTCAATGCAAACACGGCTGCGAAGTGCGTTTTTTGTGTAGCCCGATTAAAGCTCCTTTTAAGGAGTTTTTCGTGTCGTAGGAAGATATGCAGGTGGTTACCATGGAAACAACTTGGACGAGCGAGTGATGAAAGTGGATTATTATTATATAACGAGAATATTTTCAAGAATATACAGTTTCCAATGTATCTTACGAAACTTTTCTGAGATGGACACCACTACGTGCTCAAATAACCTTGCTGTTTCCTCAAAAACCTTGGAGAAAACAGCAAGGAAACACTGGAAGGAACTATACAAGTCATTTGAGACCACCTGAAGTATCTCTGCTGCAGCACCTTGGAGTACTGAAAGTTCCTTTTAAGTAGGCAATATTCTTTTATTTTTAAACTTCAACATATCTGTCATTTCACTCATGTGTGTATAGATGTTGTTGGAAAACATCTCCCTTACTTTACAAATAGCCCTTCTAGGTAAAGTTTGTATGAAATTTAGGATCTTGTAAATAAGCTTTAATTCATTAAGCAAGAGAAATGTTTCCTAAAATTATATTTTCAATTGCGATCATCTGTTTTGTCCGTTAAGCTCGTTTAAGTGTATACACAAAAACACTTCTTCAAGAATTAATTTACTGAATTAGGCGTTCATGGTGAAACGGCTTATCTTTCGAACAAACTATTGCGAACACGGAGTTTGTGTTCTTTAAGAACAAAACTGCCCTGATATGAAACTGATCTTAAACAAAGATAATAAGCACTAAAACAAGTTGAACAATTAGGGTTACTTGGGTTTCGATCCTCTTTTCCCTACTCAGTAGTTCTGTTCGATTTTACAGCCGTAAATTAATAAATAATGTGTTCCTTACCGTATTTCTGACATACTACGATCTCCAGTGTCGATGCACCAGTAAACGCGCCTCTTCCCGTGTTATACAGTCTCGTGCGAAATGAACCAAGAGTTTAAACTCGAAAGATTCAGTGTGGTACAGTTTTGGCCAACGGTACATTTCATTCATGTCTCAATTTATGGCTACAAGAATACTGAGGCTTTCTTAGTGACCAAAAGATCTGCAGTTAGCTTACCTGCTACTAATTGGAGAGCATCATTAGATACTGTTCGACACGCATGTGCCAAACCGACCAAAGCATGTCTCTGAGCAGAGATCAAATGTCTGACTACTACCGCATTCTCCGCTCTGTCCCGAAAAAGCAGAACCACAAGTTAATATCGACTCAAGCACAACAGTGTACAAAATTCCATCAGACCTCTCCTTAAATACCCCAGTCGATTCTAACAATTCTATTTTCGAAAGATATTAGCATTAGTAGAGGCATATGATGCAAGAAAGCAAGTTTATGCAGCATCAGCCAAAAAAAAAAAAAAAACACGCTCCCAATTCACCCCTCCGTACGTTCTAAGTACCTATCCAGCTCAGATTTAAATTTATTTAGGCAATCAACTTCCACATCAAAGGATGGAAGTATGTTCCACCAACCAACCGCTGACTAAAGGCAAACTTCCGCCGATCTATCTTACATCTGTCTTTCTTCAATTTGAATTTATGCCCTGTGAAATGATTATTCCGAGCAAGAGGAAGGATTCCATCAGCATTGAGCATGCTCAAACCATTCAAGCTTTATACACCTCAATCAGATCACCTCGCAGGTGTCTTCAGACACCGTAATTTGCAAAATTTAAGCCTTTATTCATAAGAGCAACCTCCATTCACTAATCTTGTTGCATTTCTATGTACTCGTTCCAACATCTCTACATCCTTCTTAAAATGAGGCCTCCAGACCTGTATACAGTACCCAAGGTGTAGCCTGACCATAATCACCTCCTTATCCCTACTAGAAAAATTCCTGTATATCATTGACGACACTATGAGCTACTCTTGCAGACCGTCTGCACTGCTCAGAAAACTTCATATCTGCCTGCACAATTATCCCCAGATCCTTTTCATTCTCTACCACTGTCAGTGTAGTACCACAGAGTTGATACATCACTCTGGGGTTGCTGCTTCCCATATGTAGTACTTTACATTTGTCAATGTTAAACATCATTTGCTACCTCTCAGCCCATCTGCTCAACTTTTCTAGATAATGTTGCAGCAGCATACTGTCATTACTGTCCTTAACAACCCTGCCAACCTTCGCATTGTCGGCAAACTTGGACATTAAGCTTGATATACCATCATCAATATAATTTATAAATACAGAGAACAACAATGGACCCAATACTGAACCCTGAGGGACTACACTAATAACATTAGTCTACGATGAGCAGTGTCCATTGATTATCACTCTCTGTCTTCTCCCCCTCAACCACCCCTTTATCCATAGCAGCAATTTGCCTCCAATGCCACATTGCTCCAATTTGTGCAGCAGTCTTCCATGTGCAACAGTATCAAAAGCTTTTCTAAGATCCAAATATATAATATCAAAGTTATTCCCTGCATCCAGTTCTTTTGTGACTGCATCATAGTATTCAATCAAATTGGTCAGGCAAAACTTCCCCTTAACAAAACCATGCTGTGTCCGAGCCATAACTGAAGTCTTGTCTAGATGATCCTGCAGTGCTTCTTTAACCAGTGCCTCCATTAATTTTCCGGGAATAGAAGTTAAACTCACAGGTCTATAATTACTTATGTAGCCCATTGATCCTCCTTTGTGAATTGGGGTCACATTTGCACATCTCCAGTCCATGGGTACCTCCCCTGAGTCCAAGGAAGCTCTCATAATTATGGCTAAGGGATTGCTTACTTCCTTTGCTGCCTCCTTTAATATAACTGGATAGATGCCATCCACCCCAGGTGCCTTTCTTGTGTTTATCTTCAACAATTTCTCCTCCACTTTACTCTCAGTTATTACAAGATTCTCTAGCTTACTGCCAGAGTTTACTTCACCTCTGGCATTCCCCTCGCTGAATAACTCCTCATGTGTGAATGTCGATGCAAAATATTCATTTAGTTTGTTAGCTACCTGAGAAGGATCATCAACAGTTGAACCATCAATATCCAGTAGACCAATCTGATTCATCTCTTTCCTTCTAGAGTTTACATAGGTAAAGAACTCTGTTTTCTTTGCATCCTTTGCCAAGGATTTCTCATAATCTGCCTTTGCCTACCTAATCTCTTTTATGACTTGGTTACAGACTAGCTTATATCTATCATAGGCTTCCATGGCACCCATTAATTAATATGTATCGCATGCATTTTTCTTCTCTGCTACATGTCTCATTAGTTCATCTGACATCCATTTAGGCCTAAACCTCGAACAATATTTCTTAGTTGGTATGTAAAGCATAGTAGCTTCCAAGATAAGTTCTTTGAATGCTTCCCATTTTGAATTTGCTGTTGGCCCTACTGTATAGAATTTAAATATTGGCTCAGACCACAGTAGTCACATTTACAAAAGCAAAAACCCCTCCCTTTACCCCTGATGGTAGTTACCTCTTTGAGTAAATCCCACTTCAGTACAGTGTGTTCACTGCCACCTAGTGATTACTTTATCTGCAGATTCTTAATGCATGAAGAATCACTACTGATAATCAGATCAAGAGTATTACTCCCTCTAGTTGCCTCCCGTACATGCTGATGTTGAAAACAATAAATCCACTGTAGCCTTGTTAGTGTGTGAGTGACCAACCTACAAATTCCAGTCATATCTGGGAAATTAAAATCCCCCATTATAAGAGTCTCTGATTTACTGCCCACTCTATTTCCCTGTACAGTTTCTTATTATACTCATCAGAGTCATTAGGCCTATAGCACACTCCTACTCTCAATTTTGATCTCCCAATGCTTATGTCACACCAAACTGACTTGACACTGCACTGTCCAGCGAAGTGAACTGGCTTCACTTACTTGGATTTTATGTGTTTCTTAACTAATAGTATAACCCCTCTTCCCTTTCTATCTTATCTATCCTTTCTGTACAGTTCCAGTACAATTCCAGTTTCTGTACAATTCCAGTTCTGCATTCCTTATATCTGTATGACACCACGTCTCTGATATCCCAACGATATCTGCCTTTGATGTTCTGAGCTAAAACCTCAAATTCATTTACCAAACTCCTAGAATTGGTGTACATGTCCCTGTTCCTATTCTTAGCTACCCTAACACAACCCATGTGTTTACTTGTACCGCAATGACTCCCAGCATTTTCTGAAATACCCTGCATCTTGTTTTCCAGGTTTCTGCTCATTCAAATAAAAGCAGTGCAAGAATCACTTTCACCTCTGCCAGTGGCTACTATTAATCTATTAGTCCTGGTATCCCCCCCAAGCTATCAGTTTTCCGACCCACCTAACACTGCTTCGATAGCATCAGCAAACATTCTTGCACTCTTTCTATTTAAGTGTATCCCATCCCTGTAGAAGCAGTCTCTCCTGTTAACAAGTACAGACCAGGCTGAAAAAAATTCTACCCCTTGAGCCTTGCACAATCTTTCCAGGGCCGAATTGATCGACATGATTCTCATCATATACTTCCTCCTATCGTGTCTGGGCAGAATTGCAGACACTTTCAAATTCAACCCTAATTCACGGCTTTTTTTCAACAGTGACCTGTACTTGTTAAGTAATAAGTAATTCTGCTGGTCTTCTATTCTTGATACCATTAGTGCCAACGTGTACAACAATATCACCCTTTGTGCCCTTAAAAGATGATATCCGCTCTACAACGTCATCAACCTTTGCCCCTGGCAGACATACCCTGGTCCTGTTTCACCTATCCTTTTTACATAGCATGTTCCCCGTTTCCCTGACAATAGAGCCACCAACAACTACTAGTTCCTGTGGAACCAGCGCATTCTGCCTTAGGGGGTTGCCGCTGTGTTGCGTGATGATCAAGTGCAAACTCTGGCTTTGATGTTAGCAGCTGAGAGCTTGATGGGTCCTCAATTTAGATCCTTCCAGGGCATCCACCCTGTTCTTCAAGCTCTCATATAGGCTCACAACAACGCTGAGTTGTCCTCATTTCCTCACACTGCTTACATCGTGCACACACAAAGACATTCCCCTTGGCACTATCATGTCCCGTACCCGATTGATCCACAAACATCAAGCAAACAGTGCATTTTAAAAGGCTGTGATCCAGAGGGAAACCGTCCCCCCTCAGTTCTCCCCTGAGCAACAGCACTCCATTTAGCTTGAGCCTTTTGCTTTGCTGCTGTGGTTCCGATTCAATTTCAATAAAATTTCCGTTTCAGTGCAAAATTATAACCCTAAACTTGTATTAAAACGCAGTTGTAACACTATATATTTTTTAAGTGTGAAGTATTATCTTCGAGTTTCTTTATATAAGTTCCGTATCAAGTTATGTATTAATTAATTATGTTACTTTCGTAAATCCAAGTCGTTATATGTATTTAATTAAAAGTACAATTTAATTGACAATGAAGTTCAACAAGATTAATAAATTTACTGATTAATTGATAATATTATTTACTATACTATACTAAGCTAACGCTGTGTAGTTCTGGATATAACGTTGTATCGTATAACAATGGCGGCAAGTTACAAACGGTAAATCTACGGACACTTAAATATTAATTAACTTCCAAAATCTCGCTGTCTCAATTCAGAATAAATCAAGGATCTTGCCTAGGTCTATAAGCTACTTACAGAAAATAATTTAATATAACAATTGGTCAATAAAGCGGCTAACTATTGCTAAAAAAACTTCCTGCTTTGCCAAATTTGTAAAACACGTGGATTGGAGACCCTTATCGATACTAAGTAATAACCTACAAAATCTCTATCTACGTTATATTGGCAACTTTCGGTTGCAAATATTTAGACGCGACAGGAAGGACAACCTCTCATCGAGCATCGCATCTAAATATTTATACTGTATGGCTGTTATTAGATGGCTTACCCTTCACCTAACACCAAACTTCGATACCAATATTATTAACCCATTTCAACGACACCATTCGCACCACTTGCTAATTATTCGTTCACACAACTTCCAGTTTCTTCGTCGAGTTACACTCTCAACCTGCAGATCATCAGCATAAGCTATGGTAAAAACATCCGAACTTCGTCCATGGCAGAATTTCATAATAGTTCCTTGTGGGCAACCTGTGTATAGCTGCTTATAAATGCGATTATTTTTTCGGTTTGAACTACATTTTTCCTAATACCAAAATAATCGAGCGTTATTGAACAGTTGTCTTGAACTCCCTGCCATAATTGCGGGAAACCATAAATTATCAAGAGCTCCCTGCAAGTCGACAGAGGGACAGCACGTACTTACAAGCAGTCTTTAATTTCCTTTTACCGCCTTTGTTAAGACTTCTTCCGTTCTATGTCCTTGCTTGTACCCATACTGCCTATGAGAGATCAAACCAGCAGCACCATAACCCAGTGACTCTTCCAAGCATTGATAGTAAAGGGGTTTGAAAGACAGTTGTGGAAATTATTGAACGTTTCTCTTGTTCATATAATCGCTACAAGTTTAGACCTCCACCGATGGATGGTAAGTTAGATGTTGTTGTATTAGGATTTTAGGGGTATCAGTGACTAAGGCCATATTGTTCCGTTTATACTCTGTAAATTACGTGTGTTCTTGTAGTCGATTTTCTCTTTGCTGGACGAAAAACCAGTTTCTGGGAGAAAAAACCAAGCACCCTCGCCTGAGCCCCTCGATGAAGGAATTTTTATGGGCCTTTCTCACAACGTGGCTCAGTTAGTCGGTCTCAGACGATGGCAACATAGTTTGTTGTCCGGGAAACTCGGGCTTTTCGTCCAGCAAACAGAAAATGGACCTCGGAACAAACGCAATTCATAGACAAAAATCATGCTTTTTATTGTGCGCATAATTTCCTGTTCCCCACTTTAAATATACTATGAAGATCTATCGAGAATCCTGTTTAGAACGTATGTGACAAATTCCCATTCAATCATGCCCGAATAGCATCTGGCAATTCGGTATTTTCCTTGTTTATGCCAAATTTTTTCTTTTTTAAACCAAAATTCTCCAGTAATTGCGCCGTTGCCCTTTCTATTTTTGCCGACTTCGGCATACAGACGGGTGACTGTTCTTCTACAAAGATCCTCATTTGTTAAGAGAGAAGGTTTTCTTTTGTTGGGCCTGTTTAACTCCAGTTCGGTCAATGCTTGGAACCTGTTACAATAGTATATCTAATGATCACTTCGTAGCGGTGTGCGAGCCCACTAATGACCTTTTGGCGATCGAAAATCGCGCGCAGTATAACCAACAATAGTTAATGACGACTATCCGTCGACAGAAAGAGCAGAAAGCTAAAATTACAACGCCTGAATCCAGCCAGAATGCGTCTGCTTAACAGAACGGAAGTAGGTATCTCATTAAGGTACGACAAGCTGGAGGAAGACTGCGCATGCTCACTACACTTGGTTAGACAAAGATGCTCGATGCAATCCTACTCGATACACGTTATTTTTGGGACAGACGGGATGCTGAGGACGGGTCGGCGAGTGCATCCAGCCGTTGGGTTTGTGGTGCCACCTTGTGGTAATGTCAGAAACAGGCAACTTGTCATCCTACGTTTTACAAAAAAGTACTGCGGCATTTATTCGCTGACTTGAGAACCGAATACCCTCTGTGTCTGAGTCCCTTGCTGCGAGATTAGCTGGAGGGTTGTTATGGAAATAAACGCGCCACTTAGTCCATTTAACGAATCGAAAGAACTTCCAATAAAAAAACGGCCAACACAGGCGCGCATTCCATTAAGGCACCTGCCTGCAAGTGGTTGCTATGGATACAGGGAAATTTCATTTCTATCTGGCAGCTTCGCATTCCGGCTAAACAAGCATGGCCTAACATCACCACCACGCGGATTCCTGGGTCTGATGCCCGCAGCACCTGACTCGACATATTAGCCGTCCAATTTGTCCTTTCGCCAGAATGCCTGAAAGAACGTAGCTGAGGGGCTCACCACGCGATTTACGTGGAAAGGAGTATTATTAAACAAACATCCTACGCAACGCTTATCGAATTCGTTCTAAGCAATCGTATTTTCAGTGGTTTTCTGCGCATGCACAGTATACATATTCTGCTCTTGCAGACAGAATATTTCTGGAAGTTTACCGCTATTGATTTTGTACGAATAATCCACTGTACTGCAATTTCTGCATCCGGGATACCCATCAACTAGTATGCGTTTCACAAGTTACACTTTGAACATCAAGAAAGTCTACCTCGTTGATTGACCTAAAAACCAAGAACAGCAATACATGATAAGAGTATTGAGTAGGAATAGCGGAGTCACGAGTTCTTGAGGGATGGGCGAAGTGGCACAGAACCCATCTTCCCTGAGCTTCTGGTTTACAGAACAATATTCACGTCACGACAAGATTACAAAGAACAAAATTATTCTCCAAGTATTTGAGCCCAAGAGATGATTAAGATTGGTTCGTAAAATCGATCTGGATAATGTGACACGATTGAGCCACTTGATGATATTCAAGGTTCAAATGCTTCTAGGATGCCCTAGTTTCATATGGGTACAGCACTAGATATTTTACCAGGTCTGACCCAAGTTCCTGCTAATATTTGCTTCTGTATTGGAGAATTGTTGCTGAAAAAAAATAATGTCAACCCTAAGTTGGTGGGATATTTTACTTTTTTTGGACTTTTGAACCGTTGAATCAACTAAGTTGACTTTTCTTAAATTGCCAAATGACGGTGGCTGATTTTAGATGGTTGATTTGCCTCATAGGGATGCATTCGTAGATTCTCTATTTGATGATTAGCCTGCATTGCGATGGTCAGAGATGAAGTAAAACTTGATATTGTCTCCATATACTAACGCATTATCTAGGTGATGAAAGTTATTGTTGAATTTTATTTTTAACAACATAAGGGCTATTAGTGTGTCCTATTTGGGTAAGTCAGCAAGGTACGACACTTTAACCTCAATGAAGAAAACTAATGTGCGGAAATAATCGAATTCACTTGAGATAAATAAATAATTCAAATACGTTGCATCATCTCCAAAGATATGCTTTGTCATCAGTTCGTTTGGTTGTTAAAGCGAAGTAAAGGAAGATATTCTGTCTTGTTGGTAATAAGGACAGTCAGTATGTTTAACTGTAAGGGTGGTACAACACTAATTCCACTGGGTAGAATTCAGGAAGTCGCACTGAGATGTGGGTCAGATCTGTATTTCTTGCAGTTTTGTCCTCCTTATCTGCTCGTTCATTCTCTGGAATTCCACTGTTTGGTAACCTAAAAACAAGTTACCGGTTGGTAGAATTGCCGTCCTCCCCACACCCTGTGGGAAACACCCGAGTTCGAATCCTGTCGATGACGTGAGGAATTTTATGGGCCTTTTTCACAACGCGGCTGAGTTAGTCGGCCTCAGTGCGGGTAGCATGGGTTTTTCGTCCAGCAAATCGACCACAGAATCCATGCAATTGACAGACAGTATACACGGAGCAATATGGCCTTAGCCGCTGATGCTCCTAAAACCCTATGAAAAAACGAGTTCATTTAAATGACTGTATATGGGCCTTTTTCACAACGCGGCTGAGTTAGTCGGCCTCAGTGCGGGTAGCATGGACAGCAAAAAGTTAAACGTCAGATGTTGCGTCATCTCTCTCTCATCTAAAATTTGGCTAAGTATAAGCAGTCCGACTAGATCATAAAAAGCGGTTAAATAAAAATCGTGCGTTTGTAAACATGGAACATTCTATAAATACATCATGGATGGTTAAAATAGTTTTGCAGTTTTTCCACAGGTTGGTCATTCCTCATCAACAACTTCTCTTCGGACCCTGCGCTGACTGAATTGCCATATCTTGATTACAGGCTTAATCTGATGTAGTTTGTTTGTGGCCTCTCTCTACCAAGAATATTGCCATTGGGAACATAATTCGGTGCGTATTATTTACTTATAGTCTGTATTAGGGGGCTGATCGTTATCCAGGGGAATGACTGATTTGGCAGCAGTATCAGCTAATTTATTTTCCCTGATCCCAATGTGACTTGGGATCCAGCAGAAGCGGGTGTCAAATTCTAATTCTACGAGCGAAAACAGCATCTGCCAAATCCGGGACAGGACTTAAGAGGATTACTTTACCATTTTTTCCATTATTTTGCCTATACAACTGGTGAGGGCAAATAAGCCGATAGTGACGTGGATTCATCGAGCCTTTGCAAGGTTTTAATAACGCTGTGATGGGCATAGCGCGCGGTATCAGGAAGAGTGATTTCTGTAAAAAGTCCAGTTATGTAGAGTAAAACAAGAAGTGTTTTTTCACTGAGCTCTTTTAGGATAGAGTAGTGGACTCCATCAGGTCCAGCAGCATTACATCTAGAACTGTTGAGAACAAGCCATAGTTCGAGTATTGTGAAGGGACAGTTGTATGGTTGATGGGAGCCAGTGTCAATATTTAGGATTCGTTTTTTGTCAGAAGGTTGAGCAGAAGACTGAGAGCGATAGCTATGTCTTCAGGTAGCAAAATATTACCATTCAGTATGCTTAAATATGCTATTCTTGTTATTGGGTTTTAAAAGCATTAGCGACTAAGGCCATATCGCTCCGTGTATACTGCCTGTGCCTGTGCGGTAGCACAGTGGTATCGTCACAGTCTTCCCCACACCGGGTGTTAAAGGCCCCGGTTCAAATCCTGTCGATGACGCGTGGAACTTTCATGAGCTTTTTTCACTCGCGGCTGAGTTAATCGGTCTCAGGCGTAGATAGCAAGGTTTTTTTTCACAAGAAACTGGGGCTTTTCGTCCAGCAAAACAGGCAAATCGACCAGAGAACATACGCAATTTACAGACACAATACACATGCAGTAACTTACCGGGTGACCCTAATATAATAGTTTGGTTTTTATACTGTCTGTAAATTGCGTGTGTTATGTGGTCGATTTTATGTTTGCTGGACGAAAATCCGAGTTTCCGGGAGAATAAAACCATGCTACTCTCGACTGAGACCGACTAACTCAGCCACGTTATGAAAAAGGCCCATAAAAATTTCTCCCGTCATCGAAGGGGCTCGCACTGAGGTCTTTTCCACCCGGTGTGGGGAGGACGGCGATCCTACCAACTGTGCTACCGAGGGCCACAGTGACTTCAGAGGATACATTGCCAGCTTTACAAAATCCTAGTTACTTAAAACGAATTCTCTAATAGCTTTTAATTAGCTCCCTATCTCAGTTCCTATCAGCGGAATATGAACAGGCACAACATGTGCCTTTAAACCCTAACAACAATGGTCTCTCCACAATGCTTCTGCTCAATCAACAGTAAAACATCTTCTGATTGACTACTCCAATTATTTAAGTAGTGCAAAGTACTTTTAATCGGCTACTTACCTTCAGGAACCATTAAATTTTTCAAGTTCTTGGAAACGATGCACCCCTATTTCGATATCTAAAGTGCATTCATCTCTATGACTATATGCAACCATATTTTGGACTAATAGCATTATAAAAATTATTAACAGGCAATTTGACCCAAGAGGAAGTTGGTGGAACATGGTGCTCATTAAGTGAACTTACCAACACGTCAGAGGCAGTGAGTCTAGCTGAATTCAAAGCAGAATTGGGTGATTGGTTTCTTTGTCAGAATGGGAATGTTATAAATAAAATGCTTATTTATTTATTATTATTATTTTTTTTTGCTAATACAACAAAAGTCCGCTTCCTTACACCATTTGGCCTTACTAATACTAACGAATTCTTGCGCATTAGCAAGTTCGTCTGATCGTAGCTCAGAATGAGAAGCCAAATGAGTAACCTTGGACCGCCTATTATTTTCTCTCTACTTTACCAGCCATTCTTCAGAAAATTTGCATTTTCTGAAGAATTTCTCGCTTGTCTCCTGCCATACACCCAGGGAGCTGCAGTAATACGATGTTTTCCGAATGATACAGTTATGATTTCGGTTTTTATCGCATTAGAAAATATGGACACAGTGATTTTTAAAGTCACTCACAACTACGTTATGGTTAATGGTGATAGCAAGGCCAGAAATCCAACTGAATTGTCCTCCATGGGATCCTTTGGTACCAAAGGATCGAACATACCTACCATCTGGACGGAAAATCTGCACACGAGCATTACCACTATCTCCGACGAAGATGAAACCCATGTCATCCACTGCAACGCACTCTGGGCGAATGAACTGGCCTTTCGATGTACCCTTCTGACCGAAGGTCAGAAGATTCTCACCAGAAGAAGAGAATACATGAATACGATGGTTGCCGAAGTCACAAACTACAAGTTTCTGTCCGTCACGAGTTACTGCGATTCCCGCAGGATCGTGAAACATGCTGCGAGGTCGGATGCTAACACCTTCTCTTGGGAACACGCCAATCTCGTGCAAAAATGCTCCGTCTTTATCTAGAACCTGGATTCGACCGTTACAAGTATCACACACATAAACGTGGCCGTTTTGGTCTACACAGATAGATTCTGGACTTCGAAACCTTGCAACCGAACGTCCTTTCATACCAATTTGTTTAACAAAATGTCCGCTGCAGTTAAATACGTGAATGCAGTGTTTCCATTTGTCAGTCACTAGAATCTGCTGCTCCACAGGAGAAAGAGCAATCCCAAATGGACAAAGAAATTCTCCTGGTCTTTGGCCTCGAGTACCAAAAGACCATCTGAACTTTCCACTTTTCAGATCAAACACTTGAATGCGATGGTTGTCCATAGCAACAACAAAAACTTCGTCGGACCATGGAGAAACAGCCACTCCAGATGGTCTTTGCAACGTTCCCATGCTCAGACGTATTTTGGGAACGAAGATCTTTCCTTGGTAAAAACGGACGCGTGCATTCGCGAGTTCTAGATGTTTGTCGTCATCGCTAGCTATCACTGGTGGTCCAGTGTTGGACGGTTGTTGGACGGGGGGCTTGTAGTAATCATCCTCTTGAGAAATGTGCTTCACCTCTGTATGTAAGCTGAAGGTCTCCTGGTCAAAGGAGAGACTAGGAAAGCCGATACTTCCGAGTTCAGCAACAGCATCTGATGACTCCCCATGTATCTTGAGAAAGAGGGCTATCTGAAAGTAGAAGTCACCCATATCAGTTAAATAATGCACATCGCATCCATATATTTGAAATATGACTGAAAAACTCACTCTGAATAGCATATGACTAAATTAAATGGAAGGCCAAATTGTTTTACACCACCATCAGTTTGTGAAACTGTAATTAAAACGAACAATGAAAGGAGATATTTCTATGTTCCTGTGACAGAAAACTGTTAGCCACCCTGTCACCTTCTGGAATCTACGTTGTAGTCCCACTAATTATCAGAAAATAGATTATTATTAGTGTGTCACCATTTCAATTTTTTTTTTTTTGACGGGCATCTCACCAATTGAGGAAAATTGAGATTCAATCACTCACTCAACGGCATCACTCAAAAAACAGCCGTTTTGTGGTTTTTCAAATACGGATATATCGAATTTAACAAGATCGAAGCCGTCGTTAGGTTGGGCTTTGCTCATCTTTGGAAGAGGCTGCTAGACCTTCCGTAGAATCCAACATTTACTACACAGTAGAGGAAAAATGGATATACTTTTCCTGGATATGAAAGGAGTATACGACAGACTCTACATCAATTCCCAAACTATAATCATCGAAACCACTTCAGAATGACAGGCCCCATACTCATTAGATCCCAAAATTAGCCTGACCTCAGTCCAATTGAACACCTATGGGATATTTTGGAACGGGAAGGAGTCTGAATGGCTGGACATGCACAATGGAAAAATGAGCAAATAAATCTAAATGAAAATTTGTTAGAGAAGTGGCTGTTTGTAATGAAATAAGATTATTCGTTCTCGGTGTATTAGAGTAAACATACTAACCATGACAGCAACCAGACCAACATATCTGCAGACTTACCTGTTCTGATGTATTGTTAGCAGCATCGAAATCTTTGGATATAAGCTCTTGAAGTTTGGCAACTGTTCCCTCTAACCTGTGGAAACATTCCTGGAGAGTAGACTCCTCTTTCCAGTGCACATCATCCACAGTTTGTACAAGGTGGCTTTTTGTATCAAGGAGTCGCTGGATCTTCAGCTCTGCAGCTTCTCGTATATTCGTTTTCAACTTGGAACAATATACCTATCAACGAAAAAGTAATGCAGAAAATTTTAAAACATGCCACACGCAGCAACATACTACAATCGAGATCAAGTGGAACAAACCGGAACATTCCTGAAAGAGTAACCAGTAAACATAAGTGCAGATACCAGTTCAACTTAGTACCTAACATAATTTTTTAATTAAAAAACAGAAGATTCTCAATCCATTATATAAGTAATCTGGGTAACCTAATAAAATTAATTCATTCTAAATACAACTGAACGTGGAATATATCATCAACAACAGAGAAACTATAATCACTAAGCTGGTGAAATTCGGAAACTGATCAAGCAGATTGAGTACGGGCGCACAACTTACTGAATTTGATTCTGTTGAAATTCAGCTTGAATCAATTAATGATATAGTAAAGTTAATCACAGTGTATTATTCATGAAGCTGTAATTGCAATTCCAGCATCATCCTCCCGATTTCCACACTCTCCAAAGCCATCGTATAACCAAGAGTGTAAAGCAGCAAGGAAGGAACAAGGAAGGATAAAATTCGGAAAATGAAGGGTAAATATGTCATTGCCCTCATCTATATTAGAACACAATGAGTACACAGTAGCAGACCCAACTGTTATTGCCAATACTCTAGGAGAAGTTGGCTGGTAGTAACAGACTTTTAGGCGCGTCAGCAACTCAGGCCATTGCGTGTGTTCTGTGGTCGATTTGCTGTTAAAAACAAAAGAAGCGTTTTTAGCTTTTAGCAGATATGCCTCAGCAGTGTCCAAAAGACGTTGGTATCATCTCTCCACGTCCGACCCCACAACATAGACATACAGACCAGACGTTCCTGAAACCGCTATGATCTCTCCTCGTACCTGCTCTTCCCTCATAACCGGCCACTATCAGAATTGAATGTACAACCAAATGGACATCTTCCTCGTAGGAATGATGGCACTGAACTGATAGAAATTCAACTCACACACTTCCCATTACACCTACCCAACTTTGCAGATCTACCTCGTTCTGCAAGCTGTCTTTCTTTCCCTGGCCTTCGGTAGGCTCCCAGACCAGGGGTGATTCCTATTTCTCCCTTCCCACCTCTTCTTTCCTCCTCCTCCTCATTTTGCCTACTTTGACCAACCACTTGTACTATCTTCCCCACTCCCTTCACAGGGGTCTCCGTAGCCAGGTGGGAAGGAGCAGCAGTGCGTAGCACACGCTTCTTGATTAGACCGGGGTTCGAACTCGTCACCACCAAACACGGAGGATGCGGAAAGGTCAGAGAATGACCACCGCATATCCAGGAGCAATATGGTCTTAGTTGCTAATGCTCATAAAAACCAAATAACAAACAACAACAGCTCTCCCATGAGCGCTAATTTTACTTCCCCCCTATAATTGTACATAGAATTTCATACTCTGGAAGGGTGCAACACGGTCAATAGAAGCATGTTCATAATTTGTTTCGCTGTACGAATAAATATGATAAATGCTCAGTGGTTAGAGCCGCAAAAGGTCAATGAAAAGTTGGGCAAACCTGTCATGATTTGTGGTAGTCAAAGGAAAACGAAATTTAGAACTATAGTTAAATGAAGAACGGGAATAATCCGCACAAGTTGCGTACCCACCCCCTATACAGGGTGTCTCAAAAATATTGGTACAAATGTTTAGGGGAGGTAGGTAACATCTAAAGGAATGTGAATTGCATAGGAACCCATAACCGGAAAATCACAGGAAAGTAGTAGCAGAGGCACAAGAAGCAGAAATGACAAGACAGTAATTAGTGACAAACATTTATTTGACATAATATTAACAATGGAGTACGAGATGGATGCATTTCATGATGTTACAACAGATGCTCGAAAGTTCCACCATGAGACGCGATGCATGCGTAACACCGACGCAACATGGATTGGCGGACACGGTCGAACACACCTGAAGTTTCTTTGACAGTAGCAGCAGCGCAGACGAGATCCATTTCCCCACAGCCGATTCATACACGATAGATTTGAGGGCCCCCACCACAGAAAGAAATCAAGGCTCGATAAATCAGGTGAGCGTGGGGGTCAGGCAACGGGTCCACCACGGCCAATCCATCGACGCCCAAAACGCCTGTTCAAATGGTCACGAACACACCTTCCATATTGGGCAGGCGCCCCGTCATGTTCAAACCAAATGTTGCGTCTCACAATTGCTGGAACATCGTCAAGTAACCCTGGTAGAACTTGTTCAAGAAAGATCCGATATTTATCGGAGTTCATGCGGAATGGTAACAGGTATGGGCCGACTAAGCAGTCACCAACCATACCTGCCCGCACATTTATTGCGAAGCGATGTTGTGCCGCATGGGGGCCCACACCGTGTGAGCCCTCTGTTAATCCATACATGAGGTGCATGTCTGCCAGCTCCCAGTTCGTATATCGATGCATGCTCTTCGTGCGGCGACTACTGCTTGAATGAGCAAACCAGAAATTTTCCTTCTCGCGAACTGATGAACAGCGCCGTGTATCGACTTACGTTTCCGGTTATGGGTTCCTATGCGATTCACATTCCTTTAGATGTTACCTACCTCTCCTAAACGTTTGTACCAATATTTTTGAGACACCCTGTATATCAACTGTTTAGAACTAATGGAAGTGTAAAGCGGTCACATTTCAGGAAGGAAACGTATGTCTACGAAAAACTGAAGAGTATTCCAGATATGCTGTAACAAACGTTGTTGTTCGCACTGACTTAAAGGGCAGACACGAAAAAGAAGAGAAACTATCTCGTCAAAAGAATCGCCATAGCAACAAGCCAGTGAGGTCAAGAAGAAGGCAAAAGGGATAGACGCCCAGGGAAATTGGATCGCAGAGAGAGAAGAGGTCCCAATCAGCAACTGCGGTACAGTACACAAAGCCGTTTATCGTGTGAAAACAGAAGAGGAAGGTGTGGCGGCAGATAGTTGGGATTGCGTTTGTCTCCGTGCTTGGAAAACCATTTGTTACTCCGACAAAATGGATTATCACGCGTTGGCGGAATGCAAGTATAATCTACGAGCGAAGCACTTCTTTGATTTAAATGTTTAACAGCATCGGATGGAGTGTTTTCCTTCTCTGTCCGCAGAAAATATCATAACGCATCGCGTCAAACCTTCCCTGACTCTAAATCTTCGCTTCCTAAGCATAATGGCAAGCACATTCATGCATCCTTCCTCCTTAAATATTTCAGCCGAGATGAAATTCCCTGTTGGTTCCGAAGAGCGTTTAAACAGGTTTTTGAATTTGTCATAACCAATTCCACTGGTTATCGCAAGCACTTCAAAGCATTACCGAATAAACTGTCCAATTTGGGGGGGGGAGGTGAAGGAGGAGGGTAATTTTTATCCTCAATGTGAACAAGTCCTGTTGTTGTTTGAGGGTTACAGACACAAAGGCATCGAAGGTCAAGACGTGTCTTATGAAGGCTTCTTTATGTAACTTGTTAGGTATGGCTGTCAAAGCGTATTTGTTGTATAAAAGAAAATAATTCCTCTGGCTTCCCAGAATTACCTATTACGTGTTGAAGGGTAGCTGCGTTCTGATTATTACAACCCCGGAAGGAAAGTAATCTGGGATTTCTGAACCGGCAGAATGCGTTTCGCTGAAAGTTCAACTTGGTATAATGTACAGAGAGGATTTTCATTGGCCAATAGGTGACAGGAATAAGTCCTGCACTCAACGACAGAGTAGTAGTCATAGCTCTTTAAGTGGAGGAGAAAACAGCAGGAACTTTAAGGAATTAAAAGGTTTAATGAAGTAATTAATTTCAGGTAATGAAGGGCAGTAATTAGACTCACGGATTGTGGTACATGCACTGCTGAGAGGATGGGAAGGTATTAGGAGGAGGATTAGAGGCCACAGTGCTGCTTACTACAGGAATTAAAGCAGTAGGCAGCTCAAGGTCACTCAAGTTAGATGAGCGGGATGTCAGATTTGAAGATTCAAATAACTAGCTACAATCCATTAAAAGGGAAAAACCTGAAGACGCTTCCCGGGAATTGGCAATCAAGAAAACCTTAATACCAAAACTTAACTTCAAATCCTCACGATAAGCAAACAATCAAATTTAACCTGCTTGTATCGTAAAGCCACGAGTGTTGTTAACAAATTGAGTGAATTTCAACTGATGATCAAGTTTTTTAAAGCTGAAATTGTAGAGCTGAGACTTGCCGTCATGCTGAAATTGGTGATGAGAAAGAATTTCACTAGTATCGTTATAATATGTTCGAGAGAGAGAGAGAGAGAGACACGCATGAGGTTGGGGGAAGGGAGGGAGGGGGTTATGTTCCTATCAGAAGTGAATTGAAAGCTGTCAACTGTTACAAGAGTCTGATCAAACCTAGGTGGATGTAGAATAAGTACTTTGTGAGTTATTGACACTAGCAGTAGTGTGGAGATAATATAAAGTTGAGAATTGGTACATGATAAAAATTTATTTCGGCAACTTGAGTGGGTAAGCAAAAGGTGAAGGACTAATTATACGTACTGACTAATCCCCTATCGACGGGAATTGGTGGTTCAGCATTACACGCAGTGGGATCAGGTTCTTTGGACCATCTTGGCGACTTATCTCAACATGTCAGAAAAATACAAGAGGCTCAAAAATTGTTTGTTGTCGAGATTTATGCAGATTAGCGAATCAGGCCATATATATGTCTGAATTGCGTGTGCTTTGTGGTCGGCTTGCTGCTTGCTGGAGGAAAAACCATGCTACCCTCGTCTGAGACCATTAACTCAGCTACGTTGTCAAAAAGGCAAATAAATAAAATTCCTCGAGTCAATGATAGAATTCAATTCAATGTCTTTTCAACCCGGTGTGGGGAGGACGGCGATTCTACCAACTGTGTCACCCGCGAGGTCAACTAAATATTATCAAAGATTTGAGAGTGAAGGAACAATTGGCAGTTCGCGACCACAGTGTTATAAAACGAGGTAGCTTAAAGAATTTCGGTGGCCAAAGGCAAAGGAGAGTGTTTCAATTTTATGGTGGATATAGTTTGTTGAGGATCTCAGACTTCATGAACTGGGGCAGTAATTTCTGGTAGCGGAAAACAGATGCTGTGTGGGAAATGTTTAAACAAATTATCCTGGAAACCACAAATACTTATTCCAATGGTAAAGTATCACAAAAGAATGCCAAAATGCACGACAGGGGAGTTGAAAGACCTTATACAGCTAACGAAGGAAGCATTGGATAAAAGCATCTGATTCTCCTCAGGTAGGATAGATAAAGATTGGGCACAGGCTATGCTGCTGAGTTTTCTGAGCGGTGTAGCCACGCTGTAGGACAGTTCAGGGCGTTCTGTCAATGATATATAGGAATTTTGAAGCAGGAGTAAAGGTAATTATTCTGTTTTATAAAGCAATAGTTAGGTCTCATCTTGGATAGTACATACAAGTTTGGAGACCTAATTTATCAAGAATGTTCTTACCAAAAAAGACTAATTTTTAAATTGTAGAATCTGAGAAATAGACATCTGGGCATTGATATAAAGGCGTTGAAGTCTTTAAAGGATTGAGTAAACTAAATGATCTTTTACTTGATTTCAAACGAAACATAAGGGTCATAAATTGAAAAAGCATAGTCAGATGCGTTGAAATTTTTCCTTCAGCCAGAGAATAATTGATTGTTGGAATGTATTCCCACCTAGCATTGTAGACGGGTGTAATTTGAATAGATTTTAAAAATGGATTGGGCAAATTATTAGAAGGGTGGAAAATGAAATTTGTTTTTACTGATGCTGTATAAATAACTTTTGCTAATACTTTCAAAAAGAAACTTTGCAATAACTTTAAATCCACTCTTATAGATTAACCCTAATTAATGTAAATGATCCGAGGCTCATTAAATCTAATAAATAGAGTGAAATCCAAGCTGTCCTTCAAGAAGCTGTTTATTATTATTTGTTTTTACCATTTATAATTGCCTTTTTATAATTTAAAACTGTAATGGTTGTAATAAAGCATGAAAAGACGCCTCAATAAAGGACCAACAGCAAGAACAATAATTTTAATATGTATATTAAAGCAAAAATATACCCGCACACAACATCTACTCAGTAATATTAATGACAGTCTCATGTCTAAAACTAATTTCACTCACTTTTAAATATACAAAAAGTATACATTTATCCACCTTTCTGCCTTCAAACCATCGAACAGTATATATGAAAAAATGCTACCGAAAAATATCACTAAAAAAATAAGTTTTCGAAAAATCGACGAAAAGATCGTTTACCTCAAAGTTCTGCATTCTCTGGTTCGCTTTCTGCTTAGTACTTTCCAACTGTTCTTGAATGCATTGTAGTTGTGATTTAAGTTCCAACAGATGACGCTCCATACAAACAGGACAAAAGCCACTGTTGCAATGCGCACAAAGTTCAGGGCTGCAAACAGTTTGGCAAGTGGAACATCGTGTCCTCTCTTCTAAGGTTGTTGAATCAGACTCCAACAGATCCAATATTGACTGCAAGTAAATGTTGGGAGGCAGCACAGAAACTCCTCTTTTAGGAAGATGCACTTCAGCACGACACTGGGCACATCGAATCTTGGCAGAGTCCCCAACTCCACTAATGCAATTCTGAACACAATCAAGGCAGAAGGTGTGCTGGCAAGGCAGCATCTTTGGTCGGCAAAGGCGTTCCAAACATACAGGGCAAGTAACCAGTTCTTTCAGACTCTCGGTTCCTTTTCGACTGAGTGACTGCAGGAGATTCTTTTTTGGCTCTACAGATGACTTCGACCTCCTTCGCGATGATAAAGACTCCATTTTCAACCCATTGATGGTAGAATCAGACATTTCTATTACGTCGCCAACACTTAAGGATATTTCACTGATGAATCCAGGCTAGATAAAAAAAAAAAAGAAAAAAAAGGCACTGTAAGAGTTACTACTGGAACTACGCTTCCTTTAAATTTTATATATCCATCATCAAACTGTTCATACTATGTTATGGAGCTACCAAATCCCTCCTGTTTATTACGCGATTTAAATCAATTATGGGATCTCCCCAAATATGTGGAAGTATTTGAAAATATTTTCTTAGTCATAACTGGTAATAACCAAGTCAGCTGTTGGAAAACAGTCATGTTAATCATTGGCGAAACAATGCTTATGGTAGTACAAAAAGACGTAAAGTATCTTACGTACAGCAGCACCTGAACGTCAGTTGAACAAAGCGTTGGTACACTAACGAATACAGAACTCTGTAAAAAGCCAGAAGTGCGTGTAATGTAATGTTAATGCAGTATATGTTTGTTTAGTTGTTTCTGGCCACTTCGCCAGCAGGAAGGCGACCATCTGGAACCCATGCAGAGTGCCCGTCTACATCACGAGGAGGCGGGCCACCACTACGCATGTATCATGGCCAAACTCGACTATAACGCACTGAATGTCCAAAGCGAATTTAGAACAATTCAAAAGAATCCCGTGCCAGCAAGCCGTCACCCGCACAAGCATTCCCTTTCACTCAGGAGACATGAAAACATAAGACGAAGAAAATTTGGATAAGGTCACCACTCTATCTTCTGTCTACCAACAATTGTATGCTGGCAACTTAGCCGAATAAGCTGAATTCTTGCCTGTTCGTTCAGATGTGCTGCCATCTTCCCAGATAATACTATATCTGAGATTCGCCACAAATGCAGCAGAAACACTGCTGAGTTGTATGTATGATATACACTTAGCCGATTAGATTAAAACTCACAATTACCAGAGATGTATAGTGTATACAGACCCTTTAAGTATACTGCAGGCTTTACTGGGGATGAGATATAATCCTCATCCATTCCTGAACGGGGTCCAGCAGATGTTACATTCTGTTTCTGAGTTTTCTTTCGACATACCTTTCCTGATCCCAATGTAGCTTTTCCAAGCCATCCACTTGGGATCAGGAAAGGTATGTCGAAAAAGGTATGTAAGAGTAATGAATTGGCGAACACTGCGGCCACATCAAAACAGTCGTAGAATATTAGTCCCCTATATAAACTAGAAGCAGGAGAATACACTAAATTGCTCTCCTATTGACAACAATCTTGGTATGGGCAAGCGTGACCTGCCCATGCGAAGGTTGTTTTTTAGGAGCATCAGCAACTAAGACCATGTTGCTCAGTGCATATTGTCTGTAAATTGCGTGTTTTGAGGTCGGTTTTCTGTTTGTTGGAAGAAAAATCTGCATTTCCGGGAGAAAAAACCACGCTGCTCTTACCTGAAACCAATTAACTCCAAGCTGTTCAATCTTGGTTTTCTTTTTCTCTGCCCCAAGGAATAAGAAAGTGTTCATGATTTTTTTGATATTAATGTTAAGTCCTCACTTCTTCAAAAAAACTAATTTGCTCGATCACGTAGCTCGTGGAGTCTTTTTTATTAGATGCAACTAAATTGGTATTTGCAAATAATTTAGATGCAACTAAATTATTTGCAAATACCAATGAATTTACTTTATCAGCACAAAAATCAAAGCCAACATCATCAGGCAAGTCCAAATGCAAGTAGTAATGAATTTGTCTAGTTCTTCTTTCAATTTATTCAAACTATACACAATAACAGATGGAAGCCTGTTCCAACAGTCAACGACTACGGACTGAAGACAAACTTTCGAACATCTATCCCGCAACCATCCTTCCTCGACTTGTATTTATGTCCCCTCATGTGTGTGCGTTTAGTCTCAACAAGAGGAAAATGCCATTAACATTTAGCTCAATCCATTCAAAGCATACACACCTCAATCCTCTATGGATTGGAAATCCTTCAGCTGAATCGAAGGATGCTCTCATAATTATGGCTAAGGGGCTGCTTACCTCTTTTCATGCCTCCCTTAATATAATTGGATATGCCTTTAATTAGATTCCACATTAGTACACTGTGATTGCTGCCACCCAGTGGGTATTTTACTTGCAAATTCTTAATGAATTAATAATCGCTCCAGGTAACGAGATTAAGAGTAATTCTTTTTCTTGCCTATCTAACATGTTGCGGTAGAAAGTCATCCAATAAATCCACAAGTCTGCAAAGGGTTGATGACGTTGTAGAGCAGATATCATCTTTTAAGGGCACAAAAGGTGATATTGTTGTACACGTTGGCACTGATATTAAGAATAGGAGACGGGCGGAATTACTTAAGTACAGGTCACTGTTTAAAAAAATCCGTGAATTACGGTTGAATTTGAAAGTGTCTGCAATTCTGCCCAGACACGATAGAAGGCAGTATATGATGAGAGCCTTGTCGATCAATTCGGCCCTTGAAAGATTGTACAAGGCTCAAAGGGTAGAATTTTTTTCAGCCTGGACTGTACTTGTTAACAGGAGAGAATGCTTCTACAGGGATGGGACACACTTAAATAGAAAGGGTGCAAGAATATTTGCTGATGCTATCGAGGCAGTGTTAGGTGGGTCGGAAAACTGCTAGCGTGGGTAGGGATACAAGGACTAATAGATTAACAGTAGCCACTGGCAGAGGTGAAAGTGATTCTTGCACTACTTCTATTGGAATGAGCAGAAATCTGGAAAACAAGATGCAGGGTATTTCAGAAAATGCTGGGAGTCATTGCGGTACAAGTAAACACATGAGTTGTGTTAGGGTAGCTAAGAATAGGAACAGGTGCATCTATACTTGGGTATACACCAATGCTAGGAGTTTGGTAAATAAATTTGATGAATTTGAGGTATTGCTCAAAGCATCAAAGGGGAATATTGTTGGGATATCAGAGACGTGGTGTTATACAGATATAATTAATGCAGAACTGGTATTGGGGGAGTACAATGTGCACAGAGTGGATAGAAAGGGTTATGCTATTAGTTAAGAAACACATAAAATCCAAGGAAGTGCAGCCAGTCGACATCGCTGGACAGTGCAGTGTTGAGTCAGTTTGGTGTGACATAAGCATTGGGAGATCAAAATTGAGAGTAGGAGTGTGCTATAGGACTAATGAGTATAATAAGAAACTACAGGGAAATAGAGTGGGCCAGTAAATCAGAGAATCTTATAATGGGGATTTTAATTTCCCGGATAGTGACTGGAATTTGTGGGTTGGTCACTCACACACTAGCAAAGCTTTTGTGGATTTATTGGATGATTGTTTTCTACATCAGCACGCTCGGGAGGCAACTAGACCGAATAATACTCTTGATCTGATTATCAGTAGTGATTCTTCATGCATTAAGAATCTACAGATAAAGGAACCACTTGCTGGAGAGGCCTTCATCCTGCAGTGGATTGAAAATAGCTGATGATGATGATGAGGTGGCAGTAATCACAGTGTGTTGAAGTGGGATTTACTCAAAGAGGTAAAACTACCATCAGGGGTAAAGGAAAGGGTTTTTGCTTTCGTAAAGGCGACTACAGTGATCTGAGACAGTATTTAAATTCTATACGGTGGAACCAACTGATGATGTTACCAACAGCAAATTCAAAATCGGAGGCATTCAAAGAATTAATCTTGGAAGTTACTAGGCTTTACATACCAACTAAGAAATATTAGCATTAGCATTAGTAGAGGCATTTGATGCAAGAAAGCAAGCTTATTCAGCATCAGCCAAAAAAAAAAAAAAAAACACACCACTCACATTTCACCCCTCCGTTCGCTCGAAATACCTGTCCAGTTGAGCCTTAAATTTGATTAGGCTATCAACTTCAACAACAAGTGATGGAAGTCGGTTCAACCAACCACCCGCTGGCCAAAGGCAAATTTCCGCACATCTATCCGACATCCGTCTTTCCTCAATTTGAATTTATGCCTTCTCAGGCGATTATTCTGAGCAAGATGAAGAATCCCATTGGCACTGAGCATGCTCAAACCATTCAAAGCCTTATACACCTCTATCAGATCACCTCGCCGGTGCCTAGTCTCCAGACTCTGTAATTTGCAAAACTTAAGCCTTTCTTCGTAAGAGCAACCCTTTGTTCCATTCACTAATCTTGTTGCCCTTCTCTGTACTCGTTCCAGCAGCTCTACATCCTTCTTGAAATGAGGCCTCCAGACCTGTATACAGTACTCAAGATGTGGCCTAACCATTGCCTTATACAAGGGAATAATCACCTTCTTATCCCTGCTAGAAAAATTCCTGTATATCATTGACAAGACACCATGAGCTACTCTTGCAGCTCGTCTGCACTGCTCAGAGAACTTCATATCTGCCTGCACAATTACCCCCAGGTCCTTTTCATTCTCCACCACTGTCAGTGTAGTACCGCAGAGTTGATACGTTGCTCTGGGGTTACTGTTTCCCATATGTAGTACTTTACATTTGTCAATGTTAAACTTCATTTGCCACCTATCAGCCCATCTGTTTAACCTTTCCAGATCCTGTTGCAGCAGCATAGCGTCAATGGTGTCCTTAACAACCCTGCCAACCTTTGTATCATCTGCAAACTTGGACATTAAACTTGATATCCCATCATCAATATCTTTCATAAACACCGAAAACAACAACGGACCCAACACTGAACCCTCAGGAACTCCACTAATAACATTAGTCCACGTTGAGCAGTGTCCATTGATTCCCACTCTCTCTGTCTTCTGCCACTCAACCATCCCCTTATCCATAGCAGCAATTTGCCTCCAATATTGTTCAAGGATTAGGCCTAAATGAATGGCAGATGAACTAATGGGACATGTGGCAGAGAAGAAAAATGCATGGGATATATATAAATTAATGGGTGACATGGAAGTCTATGATAGATATAAGCTGGTCTGTAACCAAGTCACAAAGGAGATTAGGCAGGCAAAGGCAGATTATGAGAAATCCTTGGCAAAGGATGCAAAGAAAACAGCAAAGAGTTCTTTTCCTATGTAAACTCCAGAAGGAAAGAGATGAATCAGATTGGTCCACTTCGTATTGATGGTTCAACTGTTGATGATCTTGCTCAAGTGGCTAACAAACTAAATGAGTATTTTGCATCAACAATCACACATGAGGAGTTATTCAGGGAGGGGAATTGCAGAGGTGAATTAAACTCTGGCAGTGAGCTAGATGATTTTGTAATAACTGAGAGGAAAGTGGAGGAGAAATTGTTGAAGATAAACATAAAAAAGGCATCCGGGGTGAATGGGATCTATCCAGTTATATTAAAGGAGGCAGCAAAGGAAGTAAGCAAACTCTTAGCCATAATTATGAGAGCTTCGTTGGACTCAGGGGAGGTACCCATGGACTGGAGATGTGCAATTGTGACCCCAATTCACAAAGGAGGATCAAAGGGCGACACAAGTAAGTAATTATAGATCTGTTAGTTTAACTTATGTTCCAGGGAAATGAATGGAGGCACTGGTTAAAGAAACCTTTGCAGGATCATCTAGACAAGACTTCAGTTATAGCTCGGATGCAGTACGGTTTTGTTAAGAGGAAGTCTTGTCTGACCAATTTCATTGGATATTATGATATGGTCCCAAAGGAAATGGATGCAGGGAATAACTTTGATATCATATATTTGGATCTTAGAAAAGCTTCTGATACTGTTGCACAAATTTAAGCAGTGTGGCACTGGAGGCAAATTGCTGCTATGGATAAAGGGATGGTTGAGTGGGAGAAGTCAGAGAGTGGTAATCAATGGACACTGCTCTTCGTGGACTAATGTTATTAGTGGAGTCCCTCAGGGTTCAGTGTTGGGTCCATTGTTTTCTGTATTTATAAATGATATTGATGATGGCATATCAGGCTTAATGTCCAAATTCGCAGACGATACGAAGGTTGGCAGGGTTTTTATGGACACTAATTACAGTAAGCTGCAGCAACAGGACCTTGAAAAGTTGAACAGATGGGCTGAGAGGTGGCAAATGAAGTTTAACGGTGATAAATGTAAAGTATTACATATTGGAAGAAGTAACCCCACAGTAGCGTAACAACTCTGTGGTACTGCACTGACAGTGTAAAGTTTATTCGTGTCAAACGGCACCAGGGGTTCCCCCCCATCTCTGCGTAGTATACATTGTCATGTGAAAGAACACTATTGAGGCCAGAGATTTAAAAGTGTATGGATTTTGTATATGTGTTCTGTCGTGTACCGTTGTTCATCTGGTCATTTAGCCGCTGGACCCCTACTGAGGCCCAACGTAGCCCACACTCGGCCCCGTGGAGGCAGACCAAGTACACCAGTATTACATTATTTACTCTGGCAGGCCCTGCCACCTAATTTCCTGAGATTTCAGTGGCTAGGGGCCTATGTTTAAAAAAAAAAAAATGGGGTAGACGCTAGAGGTTTAGATAAGGCCGGGGTAGGTTTTAAATGAAGGTTAGGCTAATTTTTCACATTGAAGTTTAGAAACTTGCAGTTGGGATATTAACGGTCGGTCGGTAAAGGTAGAGTGGGGGATGACTGAAGATTGGGGGGAACAGGTAGAAGTATGGGAAGGAAAGAGAAGGCGATCCCAGGAGTGTCAGTGGAGCAAGCCCCACCAGGGGAAGAAGGGGGAGGCAGGGGAAGGGATGAGACAGAGGCCCATTTCTTCCCCCTCCCTGCCTAGGAATGGGGTTTTAAAATGAAATGGGAAAGGGCGCCCAGTTCAGAACGCCAGGCGGCGGGCTGCAGCAGAGCTGCTGTGGTCATGTGGTCCAGTCGTTGCGTCGCACATGGGATAAAGAGTCCCGTCCAGAGAGATCATTGTCTAGTAGCAGTCCGCACAGATGGTGACGGATCGTCTATCATTTGCAATGGATGTTCAATCCTGGGAGAGAGAGAGAGTGAGGTCTCACCATAACGGTCATAGTCTGGTTCAGTTTGGATGCTCATGTGCAGGGATCCCTGGGCTAACGGCGTGCATCATTGATTGCAATTTGTGTTCTCCTCCTTGAAAATAAGTCTTGTGACAATTTGGCGAGCGCACTATATTCATCGAGGCTGTCCAGGAGATGGTGTTCCCGGTCCTGAGGTAAGTAAGTTAGTCTGGTGATCAGGATTCCACGTAGGTCGTCGTACAGTGAGCATTGGTGCATCAAATGTTGCCAGCTCTTGCGTTCCCCACATGGACAATGTGGGTCCTCCACAAGCCGAAAGGCTGCAAGTTTTTCATTGAAAGGTCCGTGACCCATCAAGAGGTAAATGGAGTGCAGTCCTGGGTGGAGCCAAGGCGGTGATTTAGGGTAAAAGTAGTATATGTCCGGAAGAAATTTCCTTGTCACTTCTCCTTTGGTGTTGTTTGTCCAGCGGGTTTGCCATTCTTGTTTCAGATGCCCCAATAATCGGGTCTTTTCGGTCTTTCTGTCATTTGTAGGTTCGATGGTGTACCCCATGAATGTGACTGGCATCCCTTTAGATAGGTAGTATGACAGGCCACAACTGACAATCTCCAGGTCAAGCGGGAGAACCCCCGCCAGCACCTGGAGCGCCTGCGTACTGACAGTCCTAATGCGCGGATTATTGTTAGGATTGAATCAAGAATTCTTTTATTTACGGCCATGGCTGTCTTGTGGAACCAATTGGAGCAGCATATGAGATTGCTGGTATAAATGTAGCCTTATAGCACTGACAATGGTAGAAAACGAAAAGGACCTGAGGGTAATTGTGCAGGCAGATATGAAGTTTTCTGAGCAGTGCAGAGACGGTCTACAAGAGTAGCTAATGGTGTCTGGTCAATGATATACAGGAATTTTTCTAGCAGGGATAAGGAGGTTATCATTCCCTTGTATAAGGCAATACCTTGAGTACTGTACACAGGTCTGGAGTCCTCATCTTAAGAAGGGCAACAAGATTAGTGAACAGAACAAAGGGTTGCTCTTACGAAGAAAGGCTTAAGCTTTGCACATTAGTGTCTGGAGACTAGGCACCTGCGAGGTGATCTGATTGAGGTGTATAAAGCCTTGAATGGTTTAAGTATGCTCAACGCTGATGGGATTCTTCCTCTTGCTCAGAATAATCACATGAGAGGGCATAAATTCAAATTGAGGAAAGACAGTTGCAGGATAGATCTGCGGAAGTTTGCCTTTAGCCAGTGGGTAGTTGATTGGTGGAACAGACTTCCATCCTTTGTTGTGGAAGTTGATAGTCTAAATAAATTTAAAGATGAGCTGGACAGGTATTTGGAACGAATGGAGGGGTGAAATGGGAGCGGTTTCTTCTTTTTTTTTTTTTTTTTTTTGGGTAATGATGCATAAGCTTGCTTTGTTGCATCGTATGCCTCTACTAATGCTAATAGTCCTGTTAATGTGTCAGTGACCAATTAACAAATTCCAGTCAACATCTGGAAAGTTAAAATTGCCCGTTATAAGACATTTTGATTTTCTCTCCCACTCTATTTCCCTGTATAGCCGTGTGATATACTGATCACAATCATTGAGCCTATAACACAGTTCTATTCTCAATTTTGGTGTCCCAGTGCTTATATAGCACACACTAACTCCACCGTCGTCCACCCTGTCGACTGGTGCCCTGCCTTAGATCAGATATGCTTGCATAACCCCCTCATCCCCTTCCTGTAAACATTGCATTCCACATATTCACATTCAACATCGCTATGTCAGCGTGACACCATGTCTCCGATATTCCTACAATGTCTGCGATTGATGACTTAATCAGTACTTCAAATTTTTTGATGTGAAACATCCTTGAGGGCATCAACCGAGTAAATCTGATCGGGCACGAAAAATGAGTCATCACGGAAGTAAATCATCCGCTGATTCCGCCAGAGGCACTTCCCAAGCTCCCATTACTAGACTGTGCCGAGCACTCATTAATAGTGTCATTAGAGTGGGTAAATTTTTTGTGACCGTTAAGATATCCTTAGGAAGATGTTAGTGAAATCCAAGCGAATAGCCTAATTACCCATTTGATTGTAGCCATTTGTTGAATAGTATTATTGCAACTATACAAGTATTTGTCATACGACCGCAACAACAAATATTTGCATTGTTGCAATCAAAGGATGTTTCACGTAAAACCCGATAACGCACGTGCTTGGCAAACGCGTAATTTTTTTAAAATGCCTCTAGGATTAGTTAACAGGCAAGTATATACATGCAGAAGTTCTTACTCTTAGTTACCCTAACACAGCCTACGTATTTACTTGTTCCATGATGACCACAGTAGGGCCTGAAATCCCAGACACCTTGCTTTCCAGGCTATTGCTGCAATAGAAGCAGTGCAAGAATCACTTTCACCTCTGCCTGCATCCATTGTTAACCTATTAGTCTGTGTCCCCCACCCTCCAGCTAGATGTTTTCCGACCAACCTACCACTGCCTCGATAGCATCGGCAAATATTCTTGCACCCCTTCTATTTAAGTGTGTCCCATCCCTGTAGAGTATTTTTAGCAATTGATATAAAAAATAGACCAGGGGTCTCCTTGTCTCACGGCTCGTGTAGGCAAAATGTGATGTACCTTGCCTAATAAACAAATCTTTATTCTCAACACAGAAATTGCCAGAGGTTTACAAAGCAAATGGATGCTACATATAAAAAAAGTTACATGTAAAAAAATAGTCTATAAGCAGAACAGAAACATATCCTGTAAGGACAGGAAGGTACAATATAATGAGTTTGTGCACAGGGTAAGACAACAGATGTGTGATGCAGGTAGTCAAGCTTGAGATTATGATGGTTGTCCAACCAAATCATCATATTAACTTATGCGTTTGAGCTTTCCCTCATCAACAGTAACTACACTGGTGTGCAAAATTTAAGGACCAGTCAGGTTTTCATCTGTAGCTTCTCATAGGAGTGGCCTGAATATGGGAAAGCATACAAAAGGAACATCGTGAGGTACGAAATAAAGGCAACAACACCGACACAACGGAAACAAAACGGTACAGAGGGACTTTATTCATAAATGGCAACAAAGCACTGGCTGCCATGATACAGATGCATCACTGCCAAAGATGGAACAACGGGACGAGGTGGTCCTCAGTAGGAGATATGGCCACCCCCTAATGTCGATGCAAGCTTTGCACAGCCTGTCCACACTTACAACAATGTTGTTGATAAGTTCTTTCGGTAATATCGTCTATTCCTCTGTCAGCGCCATCTTCAGCTGGTGAACATTTTTTGGTAGGTGTTAACGTGCCGTTAGGCGTCGCCCCAGACGGTTCCATATGCGTTCGATGGGATTTAGATCTATGGAACGTGTGCAGGCCAATCCATACGAACAATGACCTCACTTTCCAAAAGCATATCAACAGCTGCAGTGCGATGGGGGTGTGGTGTTATAAACACCAACTCAGGGTGGGCCGATGGCACCTCGGAACAGACGCACATAGGGAAGGATTACCTCAGTACAGTAGCGTGCGCCGGTTACAGTACCGCCTTCCAGTATCTGGAGTCGTGTACGTTCATCCAAGATAACGCCACCCCAGACCGGAAAACCTCGACCGCCATATCGATCCCTTTCAGTGATGTTCGCGGGGTGATACCGTGTGCCAGATTAACTGCTGAGACTGAATCTACTCTCATCAGTAAAGAATATCTTAAGTAAAGATTTTGTGGTTGTAACCTTTAGAAATAGTGTTGGTCCTTAAGTTTTGCATACCCATGTATATTAAACCATGTTTACATTAAAACAATTTTTTTAGATCAGTTAGTCCCCTTACCGGTTGAACAAGTAAAACAATCATAAAGGGTTATTGCCCCTACCACGGGTTCTTCTACTATATATATAATTTAATTTTATTATATGTGCCTTTGTCTCAAGCAATCTCACTTTTACATATCAATTTAAAATCCACTAAAACCTCTATTTACAACATATATACACATTGCGTACAAACATCATTTACACCATATACAAAACGGAATAGAATCTCCATGTATATACTATTTACAATTAAAATCATGTATACGTTATATAATATATTTACACATGTCGAATTCTAACAACTCCAGTTATATAGTTTATAAAAGAAATAAAACACTCAATCTTCAAAGAGCCTCTGCAACTCGATAAGATCACCTATCTTTTAAAAAGATTCCTACACATCATATATAAGGGAAAAAAATCATACATTATATGCTCACTGGTTTCAATTTTATCGCGTCTACAACTCATGTTATCAACCATGCCTATCTGATATATTCTTGATTTTAATCCATGTCCCGTCACGACCATACTCTGATACACGCCCATTGGCGGCCAACGTTCATTTTTTTCCATTATATTTACTTATGGTAACATTGTATATGTAATTCTTCCCACATTTGCAGCATTCAATCTTTGATGCCACATCCTTAAGTTCTCTTTTTCAAATCGTTTTTTCTCCTTCTTTACCTTATGTCGCTGTAATAACAGGACTAACAGATCTATGATCTGGTAGTAATGGTACTAAGTATTAGTACAGAGGACACTGGTGGAGATGGACGTTAGTCCAGGTGCCACCTTAGACATATACATTCACATATTCTCTCGAAAACCTCCTGTCTTTTTCTCTCAATTTGTAGCCTGGAATCTCCATAAACTACATTGCACTCCGCATAAGCTATTATATCTTCCTAACACTATTCTTCATTCAAAAACGAATCCAGGACATAATTCCACACCATAGGCCGAATATAGATCCTTGTGGAGGTATCCTTCAATTTCTTTTTTCTAGATACATATTTAGTACTACTACTACAACTCCCTTCTTCAAATAGCTACGGACAAGATGATATAGATTCCAAGGGCAGTTTATATCTCTCAATCTGAGAAATATACTTTCCAAAAAAGATCAAAGGCTCCGCTAAAGTTCACAAATATTCCAAGGGCCGGATGTTATATACCAATGTACGAAATGGAATCTTCTGCAGATTTCTCCTCCTTGAAGCCAAATTGTCTACCAGAATCTTGCCTATTCAACAGATATCTATTTATTCTTTTTATAGCCATTCTCTCTGAAAGGTTCCCTAAGAACGGCAACATTGCAATAGTCCTGTACGACCGTGGATCATGGGCATCTTTATCAAGATTTTCAGCAAGGCTGTTTTATAACAATCTGGAAATAATCCTTCTAAACATCATGAGTTGTATGAACTCAATAACAAATTTGGTTATTTTTCTATGTCTTAACGACTTCTATAAATATTTAAATGTTTCCAGGAGCTTTATTTTTAAACTGTTTTACTACGATCTAAAATTAAGGCTTCCGTACAAGGAAACACTCACAGCCCTCTTTTCTCGCTCTCTCAGCAAGTTGTAATGCTACTTGGTAAGAGCGCTGACCATTAATCTGTAATGTCTTTAAACACTGTACCATTCTATTATCGGAACTATCTCTATTGAATTCTATTTCTTGCTTGTAAAAATCATTTGTACTCAAGACAGTCCTTACTACACAACTAATGATCAGCACTCTTATACTTCCTTTTACAGTTAGCACATCTTGGACCTCTTGTTTGAGAGGGCAGTTCTTGAAGAGGTGACCGATTCCTGCACAATGCGCACTTGTTAATTTGGCTTTACAATTCCTAGATATGTGCCCGTATATCAGGCACTTAAAACACTTAGTAATAAATATCATATCTTTCACCTTATATGAGGACCAGTATATATATAGATCCTCCACTTATCCACTAGCACTTTTCTCAAACTAATACAGCACTTCTAATATCCAGTTTTGGTATTTCTATTCATTATTTTTTTATTATTTTTTTAACACATTCCCACTATTCTAATGGCCGTGGTAGCCTAACAAACAATACAGCCGTAAACGAGTACCATAACAGCGAATCACTTGAGCAACCGGGTAAAGTCATACGTTGGTGGACCCTCCAGCACGTTTGGGTCCCTTGTAGGGTATGGACAGCGAGAATTTAAGTCGGAGGCCGATAGCCCCAGCCTGGACAGGAACGAGGCAGACGACGGGCTCCAGACACCACGGAAAGAGAGTGATGGAAGATACTGTGGCGCGGCTGCACTTGAGCTTGTCTTGGACAACATTCATGAGTTTGGAGTTGGAGGCATAGTATCTCTTGCTTCGGTGGCTCACGTCGAGAGGGTATCCATGTCCTACTACTTGGGCGTCCAAGATGACCTCAGCATTCTTGTGGCAGAGAAGATCTGGTTTGCGCAGTCCTTCCGATGTTTGAAACCGGGGCTCTAGAATAACATCCCAGTCTTTCTTTACTAGACGATCTTTAACAATGTTGAGAACGGCATCATGGGCTTGATCTGCACACCATGAGTGCAGTGACATCGCTGGGCAACATGGGCGAGGGATTCCACGGCAGAACAGCCACCCCAGCAGTTCCGAGAACCAGAACGGCCGCAAGTAGTCCTAGATAATGTTGGAAGGGCATTCAGCCGTGTGTGTAGCAGATTTATGAACTCGAACCCAGAAAGCAGACGCGTACCATCACTAATCCACCTATGCTGAGAGCGGGCTTTATTAGACCCAAGGAAAGCCATACCACTGACGGAGGAGTAGAGCAGCGAAGACCACCGGCTCCGGAGACAGTTTTTGGAGGAGAGAAAAGTTGGACCATCCTTGAGGAGAGTAGAGGTTTTATTCAGTTCTGTTCATTGGGATTTTTAGAAGAGCTGATGAGAGGAAATTGATTTCGAAAATCTTTCTAAGCGGAGCTTTTTGTACAGAGGGATGCACCAACTGAGCGACCGCATTCCTAGGCCACCGTCCACTACGTCAGCGTGGAAGAAGGCAGTAGGGACATCAGGCGTAAGGCGTAGCCACGGACAGCGGACCGGATTTGAACGTCAAACCTGTTGAGTGTTCCAGCAGTGAGTCTCCCTAGAGGGAGATGGTGATAGAACCTAGGGAGGAGGAAGGACTTCAGGATGAAGGGCCTTTACTGTGGTTTGAGAGGTGCACTTTTCAGTCGGTCGAGGTAGAGCTGGTGAGTGCTGCCTGGCGAGCACCGCCCTTCGGGAGTGAAATGGATACCAAGGTAACGATAGAGAGTGGAGACATCTTGAGAGGGAGCTGAGCTGACAGAGAATTTTGAGTGGACGATTTTTAATTTCTTATCACGACCAGATGGAACCAATGAGAGAGAGTCCAAGACTTGGAGTGGTTAATTTTGAGACCGTTGGAAGAGAAAAAGTTCCCAGCAAGATTTAGGAGACTGGGGAGGCCTGAGGAGCTTGAGGCGACCAGAAGATCATCGGTGAAGGCAAGACCGTTAACCGAAAGAACTTGAAGTTTAAAATCAATATGGGAGGGGAGATTTTGGAAGAGGCCGTCCAGGGCGGCGTTGAACAGAAAAGGAGAGAGGAGGGTCACCCTGGTGGGCACCACGGGAGGGGAAGAGACGAGCGACCATCGAACCGCAGGTCAGTGAAGGCGGAACCCTGGAGAAATTTGATGTAGTCGAGAAAAGAAGGAGGGAAACCTTTGGAGCGGAGGGCCTGTAGGAAGGAGACCATATCGTAAGCTTTTTGAAGGTCGAGAGAAGCCAGGAAGAGGGGTTGGGAGAGGCAGCGCGATTCGGCCAAGAGAGCGGATAGAAGGAATACATTCTCTGCACACCCGTCCACAGGTCTGAAGTAGAAGGCAAGGATGGTTTGGATCCGATGGGCAAGCAGCTTGTGGAACGTCCGGAGCACTACAGAGGCAACTGTGACTGGCCTAAAGTCACCCGGTGAGTCTTTTTTGGTGATTAATATTGTGTAAGCCCCCACCAGCGTGTTAGGAAGGCGATCGAGCCAGACTAGAAGATCAGTCCACCCGTACACTACGGATATAACGAGCACTGACACCATCAGGACCAGTACTGGTAGACAGGGTAGTGAACGCGGAACGGAGTTCGGATGCTGACACTGGCCGGTAGAGGGCATGGGCGAGTTCAGGAGAGATGGATGAGAGTTCATGGTTTGCTATGGAACAATGAGAGGAATCGTCACTTTCCGCAGAGAAGATAACCGACCAGTAGGTCTTCACTTCAGAGAAGGGAAGTGGGGCAGACGAATCGCTGGAGCCGTCAAGGATATCTTGGGCGCACTGACGACGAGCTTTCTTCCTGATCGGAGCGTAGGAAGTGGACTGAGGAGGAGCCGACTGATGAGGATGAGGCCGGTGGATGGCAACATCAGCTTTAAAGAAGGATGTCCTGAGGAAGCGATCAAGGTCCAGGAGATCTAGGCGATGACCGATGGCATCGGCGAGAAGAGTGACCATGGGAGGGAGCAGGGTGAGCAGAGAGACTTTGAACCATGGCCTCAAGGAGGGCATGATTTGTAGCCAGCAACTGAGGAACTGTGGTTGACCTCAGGAATGGGAGAAAGAAGCGGACGAGAGCTGCACAGGGAACCTGTAGGGAAGAGATCCATGCGGAAATTGAGGTGTGGAGAAGACTGAGCAGATACAAGATTTTGCTGGCAGGAGACCCCTGGCAGGGAGATGTGGAGGCAGGATAGCGGTTGGGCAAGAAGGCTGCTCTGGAGTAGGAAGAATAGGGGACCAAATGGAGATCGGATCAAGATTGTGAGAGGAGGCCGGAACCTGACTATCAAAGGAATGAATAGGCTTGGTAGAAGATGAATAGAACGGAACAACCGTAGGAGAGAAGAGCTCGAGAAAAGAGTATTTTTGAACAACTTGTGGGAGACTCGGGAGAAGAGGCGCACGGGCCGACCCCGACGCGGAGGAGCTTGAGAGAACAGAGAGTCGGGAAACTGGAGACTGACTTCGGGGTCTGGAGAGAGTTCATGTAGAAGCATGGAGGTAGTGGGGGAAGCATTGAATTAGAATGAACTGACATCATAAGCGAAAGCTGGTGAAAGCTCACATAAGAGCGTCGATGTGGAAGGAGACTGAGAAACCTCAGGAGAGAGCTAATGGAGAAAGGAAGAGATATTGGGAGAACAGTTCTGGGAGAGACCAGGCGAAAGAGCATGAAGGATCGTTGAAAGATTTGAGAGCACATGGGGGAGAGTTGGTGCAGAAGATCTGAAACGTTGAGGGACCAGGCCCAGCTGTATGGAGTGGGAGACAGCTGGTGGAGCAAGGCAGAGAGGTCCAAACTGACCTCGAGGTGGCGGGAACTGACCTGGCCTCGAGAGTTGGAGTAGCTGAGAAAGATACATCATCATATACACTAAAATGTTATCTGAGCAAAAGCTCATCAACATAAGATAACTTAATTTTCATACACTTTTTTGGACCACTTGGCCCCCTCCATCAGCTAACGCAGTTAGCTTTTGTGATAGGGGTTTTTGCCCCTACCGCGTGGAGGTGGGTCCTCTACTATCTAAACCTTTAATGTTCTCTAAGATTAAACATATAAAGTGATTATATCCTTTTAAAATCAATGCCATAAAGCCAAGTCATGGCACAGAAAAAACCATCTATACATAAAATAATTTTGCTAAAATAAAATACCCTTGAAACTTAAGTGTATTTTCAAAATACACTACTACCAACTACACATTCCTAATTTCAAAGGCCTTTGCAATAAACACTAAAAATGCTTTATACAATATCAAGTCTTGGAAAACCTCGTGCAGGTCAATTGTTCCACCCCATCTTAAGCTCTAACTCCCTTCTGGGACCATCATACAGAGGACATCTCAGAATACGAGCACATCGATCATCCTCGCTCAGTCCAAACTGCCTCAACCGGATCCTCAGTCCATGACCAGTTACTACCATAGTTTGGTGTAATCCCAACATTGGCCAGTACTCCTGTTTTTTTCCTTGTATCACCACATAGAAATCCATATGTAACTCGCCCCACCTCAAAATTTGTCCAGAGTGCCTGCCAGATCTGAGTCATTTCTTTAACAAGTCTTTGGTCTTCTTTCTTTATATCGACTTTGCTATATAAACGAGCTACTTCCGGACATGACTTCATTCCAAAAAGCTCAACGGGCTGATTATTTTTAGTCTTATGTAGCAAATATCGCTTAGCCACAACCAGATCTATATTCCATTTTAGCCGACATAGGCACCACTTCCCGAGCCGTAGCTCATCCGTGGATTTATTCCTGATGGGTTTTTAATGCTTAGATTTTTAGAGTTATTTTATGATAATAATAATACAATGTATAACGCAAAATTAAAATTTAACACAAAATTTTGATCGGCCACTTAGCCTCTCGTCAGAAGAATTAGTCTTCAATTTATCCAAAAATCCTATTGACGAGAGTTCCCGCCCCTGCCACGAGGAGGCGGGCCTCTACTATCTAGCAGCCTAAACCTTCTTTGAAACACTCCATTTACAAACTTATTAAAATATGCAAAAAATCTTTTATCTCTGAACAAGACCCATAGATCGTCTCTTCCCAGCATGCCAACTGAATTTTCTAATTCTTGTCTCAGATCAACATAATTTATACATTCAAGCATAACATGCTCAGATGTCTCAAAAGTTCCACATTCGCACAAACCACTATCATGAAGTCCCAACTGATGCAATCTTAAAGCAAGTCCGTGCCCCGTAATAAGAAATGTGGCGTTTAACCCAAATTGCAACCAATTCTTATTACTTTTATTAATCAAATCCACTTTAGGGAAAAACATGAGTTGATCTACCTTTTTTAGAGTGGTCCCATTGTTCTTGCCATTGCTGGAATATGTTACCCAACATTTTCTTCTTTTAAATCAGTTCTCTGATACTCTGTCTTCAGGACATGATTGAATTCCGAACAATGTTCTCTTTATATAGTAGATCAACCCATATAATAACACAACATACTGGACAGGGATCTTGCCAGAAAGCACCTGCAAGGCCTCAGAGGAAACCGTTCGACATGCTCTAGTTATATTTAATAAAGTAAATCTCTGCGCTTGTATTAGATATTTTATCATAATCTTATTTTGCACTTTATGCACCCAAGCCCCAGAGGCATAAGTCATTATGGGGACAAAAACACAGTCATATAAAAGATTAATAGAACGTCCCTTTATACCCCAATCATTCCTCACGACTCTCCGGAGCTTGGCATACAGGGTTGAAATCTTTTGCTTCAAATATTTTACGTGTTCTACAAACACCATACGCTCTTGAATTTTAATACCCAAATACTTAGTTACTCTCACATATCGAACAGTTCATCCCTGAAGCCTCACTGTGGGAGAGCGATTCATGCTAAGTTTCCCCTTCAAGAGCATCTGAACAGTCTTAGTCCTTGAAATTTCTAACTTATTTCTACTAGCCCAAATAGATAACTGTTCTAAGGCTTCTCTAGCTTGACTTTCAATCACAGACCTGGCATTACCTTGGACAACCAGAACAAGATCATCCGCATACGCTATTTTCTTAAATGTTATCCACTTTTATTTCCAAATATTCGTCCATTACCATATTCCACGCAAAGGGATCACTCACCGAACCTTGAGGACAACCTCGATATACTTTTCTTGTTATTTCACCAAACTTATTCCTGATTACAATTTCTCTATTTTGAAAGTATCTCCTAAAACATCTAAATAACACTTCAGAACATTTAGTTTTCCTTATACGACTCAGGATACCCTCCCACCACAATCTGTCAAAAGCAACTTTGAAGTCTATAAAAATACCAAGGGCATATCTCTCATCGCAACTCTCGACCGTCTGGACTAAATTATATATAGCGTCCTCTGTAGATTTACCTTTTTTAAAACCATATTGGTTATCAGAGGACATATCCTTTTTCTTGATATTTAATCATCAAACGGTTAATTAATAACCTTTCATGAACTTTTGCCAAGACTGACAGGAGAGCAATGGGACGATACCCTCCAACTTCACTTAGTAATCGATCAGTACTCTTAACCAGCAATTTTATTTCTGCAATTTTCCAACTTGATGGGAAGGTACCTTCTGTCAAACACTTATTAAAAACTACCATATATAAATCCGGTGTCATGTTAAAAACTCTTCATTACTATAACTTCTATTTTGCCAAGGCCCGGCGACTTCCATCCTTTGCGCGGCCTATAGCTTCAATAATTTCATCCAGAGTGAATTCAGCTTCAACTTCATCAGATTTATAATTTTCATTCTCATAAAGCATTTGCTTCTGATGATGCTCCAGTCCTCCAACGTCTGCCGGGAAGAGATCCTCCAGAATCCTGCCAACAGAGTCTTCCCATGTCACTATACTTGCATCATTATTCGGAGTGTACATAATATTCTGAGTGTCCTTTTTATTAGTAATTAGTCTAAATACAGAACTCCACGGATCCCTAGATCCCCACTCCCCAACATACCTTCTCCAACTATCTTTCTTAGTCTTATTTAACAAACTGACGTAATCAGAGCGAGCTTGTTTATATATATCACACAAGTAACTATCACCTATCCTTCTCTCCTTTTGAAAATTTCTTCTTTTATTAAAAATATTCTTCCTTTTTTCTGTTAGTTCAGTTGACCACCAAAACACCGGCTTACTATAACACTTTTCTTCATTGTTTTAACACATACACCATTAATAATAGAAGTTATCACATTAACACATTCTTCAGCACTTTTATTTGTCCAGACAACACCATCCATTTTCTGTCTATACTCCTGTTCAAACCTAGACCATAACATATTTCTTGTTTTAAACCTGCCAGTATCAATAATCAATCTACTTTGACTATCATAACTTAATTCAAAGGAGATGGTATTGTGATCACTGCTGGTATTATCAACCACTTTCCAATTTCCTCTCATCCAATTAGGGATGACCAGAAACATTCAAAACTCCCATTCCAGAAGAAGCAAGGAAATCCTCTAGCACTAACCCTCTATCATCGGTTCCCTCGCTACCCCACAATGGGGAATTGGCATTGGAGTCTATCGACACTACTACCCCACTAGAGCCTAAAACAGTATAATACACTCGATCTAAATAATTTACCACCTCTTCAATATCACCATTTGGAGGACAGTATAAAGAAACCAGATAACATCGTCCACAATCACCCAAAATTTCACAACACACAATTTTTATCACATAAACTCATAAATTTTAGTTACAACCAAATCCTGATTCCTAATTACAATTGCAACAGTAGGGCTATTTCCTTCTTTAACAACTCTATAATTCCTAGGATATCCTATTACCTGATCTCTTAGAGTGTAAGGCTCCTGTAATAGTGCGATGCCAACATCATTTTCTTCCGTGTACTTATTTAACTCCAAAGCAACTGCTTTAGCTTTCTGAGCATTTAATTGTAATATTTTAAAATTTCTAGCCATAGTTAATTTTCTCTTTGTGAACTTCGAAAGCTCTAATATATTCCTGGCAACCCCTACTTGTTGCCGCATGACTAGCCTCAATACCTCGCTTAGCACAGTTGCAACATTTAGGCTCCTTTGCTTTTTTCATACAATCCCTATATAAATGCGACCCAGCACATTGACCACAAACCACCACCTCCCTTTTACAATACTTGGCAATGTGTCCAAAATTCAAACACCTATAACATTGTGTCATGGTGAAAATTTTTGAATTTACATGAAGTCCATCTTAAATATAGTCTAAGCTTAGAACACACTATCGGCCATAAATCCGGCACTATCTGGACTATCCAACTTGGTCACCTTACTTCGATTTATTGTCAGCACTTCTACACCATCCTTAATTTTCTTCTTAGCAATTCCATAATCCTTAAAGTTCTTAAGCCACAATTGTTCTAAAAATTCTTCCTTTTCTAGATCTTCTTCTACATCGTAGATCACTATCTTAGGATTTATCGACCTTGGAACCTCATATTTCAAACCTATTTCTTGAATCTTTGTACATGATTTGATCTTAGCCAGATCCTCATTAGAGTCAGTTTCCACTAAAACGCCTCTATCTCGAACTGTTCTTATACTGCGAACTTTGACATTTGCCAAAATGGGACGAACTTCCTTCAGTACCTCATCTTTGACTTCTTTACTTGTTTTAAAACTGCATCAGCTTTTATAATCAGAACTTTCGGAACACTTCTCTTCCATAGATTTCTTTTTCACAACTTCAGCATAACCGGCACTAACTGTTCTCCCACATTTCTGTAATCTTTCTTTAAGAAGCAAATTTTCCATTTGTACTTCGTGTGCTTTTCTATCCAGCACATCCCAATACTCCATTATCATCCTAATGGAAGCAGAAGGAACATTACTTATAGGATCCCATACAAATTTGTACAATCTTTCTCTTGTTTCATAGATTTTTTCCAATCCCTTCATCTCTACTTTCTCTGGAACCACTTCTTCCTTTATTTTCCTTTTTATGCTTCTCTTTCTGACTCAAATCACCTTCAGAAACATTATCTGTAAGTCCACCAGATATTCTTTCTCGATTTACTTTTCTTCGTAGATGAAACCGTCTCTTTTGAGGAACCTGGCAAAGGTGTCCCTAGCATGGTCTTCTCCGTAGAGATTTCGGTCTCGGTCAACTCCTGTGCCTGTGATAGTACATCTCTTGCAATTACCTCCATCTCGTCTTCTGTTACGTCAGTTGTTGCCAACATTAAATCCTCTTCGGGAATCAATTCCTCCGAAGAAGATGACATTATATAAAAAATTTTTTATTTACACTTAAAAACTATACACCAACAGTGGTGAATAGTTAACTATATACAACAAGTATGTTAGGGAACTAGGAGCTGCAATCCAATCAAGCCAAATAGAATTCTAAAGACGCTCAACAGCGTTAAAAACAACACTGCCCAAGGTTAACAGGCAGTGCTCCCAAAGGCATGTCTAATAAATGCTCGGACTAAAACTGACGCACAACGATGCAATCAGAAAAAAAAGAAACAAGTCCAGAGGGCACGAAGTGCTGTGCTAGCAACTATATACAAATCCGTAAGGGCACGGAAATGCTCAAAAACACTCAGGAGAGGAAAATTTCATCCCTTCCTGATTTCAAGAAAACAAGAGCCTCTTCCCTACAACCTGCTCAATTTAGCTAGGCAAGGGGATTCACCCCTCACCTACCCACCCCAGACCACTTGGAGGTATGAGTAGCAATGGAAACTTTCAGTTTCTAGTATAAGGAAAGGCAAGTTGCAATCTCTAGTGGTTCACACTATGGCACTTACTAATCAAAGATAGTCCTTATACTCCAGCATTGCCTCCGGGGCCTCTATAGGAAACCAGATCTATATTCATTTAAACCTCCTTTAAGCATTCCATTCCCTGGGCCTAAGCCCATCCATGGTTTAGGTCTTAAAGGGAATAATTTTCAGAGTCTTATAGAATTCAATTTACAAATTAAAATATGTAACGCAACAACGCAATTTAACATCCAAATTAATTCAAAATCATAGTGCCACTTAGCCTCTCATAAGAAAAATCCATTTTGACGTCCATAGATTTTAATGAGGAGAGTTTCCATCCCTTCCTCGAGGAGGCAGGCTTCTACTATCTAGCATATTTCTTTTAGAAAAAAACCTTTTCCACATATTTATTAAAATATGCAAACATTCTTTTATCTGCGAACATGATATGAAAGGTCTCCTTCTCCAAAGTTCCTAATGACAAACCAAGTTCCATTCTATATTGTGTAAATTTACACAATACAACATTATATGTTCTGAAGTCTCATTTTGCCCGCAGCTACATAAGCCATCATCAACTGAAATAATCTCAGGGAGAGCCCATGACCAGTCAATAAAAAGGTGGCATGCAATCAAAATTGCAGCCAAACCTTATTCTTATTTACTATATCTACCTTGGGCAGAAACTGATACATCTGACGACCTTTATCAGAACTATCCCATTGCATTTGCCACATCTGCATTATTTCTTGATTTATCCTAATTTTTTCTAATTTAATATCAAATTTAGTATAAATTTTATTTACATCAGTACAAGAAGATATACCAAAATAAGTTTTCCTTATATTTCTTTTTGTAAAATATGATAGTCCAGATAAAAGGACTTTATACTGGGCAGGAACTCTCCCAGAGATAACCTGCAAAGCCTCTGTCGAGACCGTTCGACACGCTCTAGTAATCGCGAGCAGAGCAAATCTGAGCTTGTAATAAATATTTTTGAGTTATCTTAATTGGTACCCTATATACCCAAGCTCCAGAGGCATATGTGACTATGGGGATAAATAGACATTCATATAATAAATTGACTGCTCTCCCTTTAATTCCCCAGTCAACTCTTATTACCCTCCGGAGCTTAGCATAGAGAGTACTTATTTTTTCTTTCAAATAACGCACATGTTCAGTAAAGAACAAGCGTTCTTCAATTTTCAAGCCTAAATATTTAGTAACTTTTACATACCGAACGGCATCGCCCAGAAGCTTCACAACAGGGTGACGATTCTGACTTAACCTGCCCTTCAGTAACATCTGGACCGTTTTTTCTTTTGAAATTTCCAATTTATACTTCTTGGTCCAACTTGCAAGATCATTAAGCACTTCACCTGCTCGATCTTCAATCTGTGATCTCGCATTTCCTTCAATAAATAGAACCAAGTCGTCAGCACATGTGCAATTTTTATAACTCCTGGAACATTCACATTTAAAAATTCATCAAAAACAATGTTCCAGGCAAAGGGGCCAATCACCGAGCCTTGCGGACATCCCCTAGACATGTCCTTAACAATTTGAGTACACTTAGTTTTAATTACAATTTGCCTATCAGAAAAGTAACTTCTAAATGCATCATACAACTTATTTGAACACTGTGTCTGCATGATTCTATACAATACACCTTTCCACCACAGTCGGTCGAATGCACCCTTGAAATCGATAAACACACCAAGTACATATCTATTCTCATTTCCCTCTACACACCTAACCAATTCATATGCAGCATCTTCTGTAGATAAATTCTTCTTAAAACCATACTGGTTTATAGACATCAAGCCTTGAATTTCATATTTAATCATTAATCTATTTATAATCAAACGCTCATACACTTTTGCTAACACAGATAACAAAGCAATTGGACGATAAGCACCTGTTTCATTTAATAATCGATCTACACTTTTAATTAACAATTTTACATGTGCACTCTTCCAACATGCAGGGAAAACTCCATCATCAAGACACTTATTATACATATCTACATACATCATAGGACATATCTCATAAGTTCTTCATAATCTCCACTTCAATCTTATCCAGGCCCAGTGATTTTCCACTCTTTGCCCGGTTCACTGCATCTTCAACAATAGAAAATTCCACTTCAATTTCATTGGAGTTATAATCCGCACATCCATTTAACATTTGTAACTGCATAAAATCCAAATTTTGATTATCTTCAGGAAAAAGACCTTCCACAATCATATCCACAGATTCTCCCCAAGTCTGGGATTCCTCGTCACCATGCCCAATCGTATACGTAATCTCCGAGAGACCCGCTTTATTATTAATAACTTTAAAAATAGAATTCCAGGGGTCCCTGCTCGCTCACAAATTTCTTCCATGAAGAGGCCTTAGTGCTACTGATAGCCCGAACATAATCACAATATTGTCGTTTAACAATATCATACAAATCACCATCACGTCTCAGTCGTTGAAATAAATGTCTCTTCCTAAAAAGTTCTTTTCTCATATCACTTAACTCGTTAGTCCACCATATCACAGGACGATTCACTTTTTTCTTAATTTTCATATGCTTAGCAGACAGTTTCTGTAACAACTCAGTAAATTTTTCCACATATTCTTTAGATGTAAAACTAGACCAATCCAATTGGCTTACCTTATTTCTATAATCCAAGTTAAATTCGGACCAATTTACATTTTTAACATTATATCTTCCAGTATCAAAATACACTCTATTCAAATCATAATCATCAATTATGAAAGAGATGCTGTTATGGTCACTCGTGGTGTAATCATCAAAAATACTCCATTTCTTTATTTTTCTAAATATAGCTGATGTAGCTAAAGTAAAATCAATGTAAGACTGACCACACACTGCAGAATAAGTTGGACAATGTCCTGCAACATTCACAACTTCTAATCCTGATCTAGCTAAACACTCTTCAATTATCAACCCTCTATCATCCGAGTTTCGTCCTCCCCATAACGGGGAATTGGCATTAGAATCTACAGCCACCACCAAACCACAGGAACCAAACATACCACAGAGTTTTTCTAAATACAACACAAGGTTCAATCTCCTCGGAAGGAGGACAATATATGGTCGCAACATAAAACCTACCACAATCACAAATTATTTCACAACATAAATACATTTTACTACACATAGACATCACTTTTGTTACAACCATATCTCTATTTCTTATAATTATTGCTGTCATAGGATTGTTCCCTTCCGAAATAATTCTATAATGTTGTGGATAACATCTAACTTGAGATCCTATTGAGTAAGGTTCCTGAAGTAAAGCGATGGACATACTTTCCTGCTCCATAACTTTATTAATCTGCACAGCGACTGATTTCGCTCTCTGTGCATTTAGTTGTAATATTTTAATCTCAGTTCCCATAATTTATTTTCCTTTTGTAGTTCTCCAAAGCCTTTATATATTCAGGACATTTTTTATCTACAGCCGTGTGATCAGCCTGCACATTCCTTCCACTACATACATAACATTTCGGTTCGTTTACTTTATTCTTACATTCTTTATATGAATGATTTAACTCACCACAGTGACCACACAGCACCTCCTTCTTACAATATTTAGCAACGTGGCCGAATTTCATACACCTAAAGCACTGTGTCACAGAAAACACTTCTTTAAACTTGCGTGCTGTCCACCTTATAAATAACCTATTTTTCACGTTTAATATCTTCCACATATCTGGTTTTAATTGAATCATCCAATTATTCATACGAGTTATTTATTCTTATTAACTGTCAGAACTTCAACGCTATCCTTGAACCTTTTCTCACTAACTTGATTGTCCTTAAAATTCTTTTGCCACAGCTGATCAAGCAGTTAATCACGCTCAATGTCTTCTTCTACATCAAAAATCACAACACGAGGGAATATAGGCTTAGGAATAGAATATTGTAAACCAAGCTCTTGAATTTTTGTACAAGCCTTTAACTTAACAATATCTTCTTCACTTTCAGCCTCTACTATTACTCCTCTATCTCGAATAGGTCTTATGTTTCTCACCGTAACAGAAGAAAGCAAGGGTCTCACCTCTTTTAAAACTTCCATTTTAACTTCATTACTAGTCTTATGCTTATTGGTGGAAGCTTTGATAATCATTACCTTCGGTGCACTTATTACAGCTTCTGTACTTTTTATTATAGTAGCGTAACTTTCCTTATCGTCTTTCTTTTTAAGCTTTTCTTTTAAAAAAAGATTTTCTACATGTATTTCATGCGCCTTTCTCCACGACATCCCACATATCCATTATCATCCTAATTGCAGCTGTCGGCACTTTACTTTCGGCAGCCCACAGGAAGGAATTCAATCTTTCTCTTGTTTTAAAAACATAATCAAAACCATCTTCATTGATCTTACTTGTATGATCCTTCTTTTTCTTTCTTCCCTTGACACTATGATCACCATCAGAAAATTCATCTCCTTGCTTTCTCTTTTTAGACCTTTTTGTTCTTGTGATACCGGTACAGAATTAGACCTTGCTTTAGTCGGAGTTCTTTGTAGAGTTTTGCCCGCAAATATCTCAATTTCAGCCAACTCCCCCGCTTGCACTAAGACATTTTGCGCAATATCATTTTTCTCTTCTTCAGTGACATTTGCCCGATGCTGCCAGCAGCTCCACCTCACTCACCTCCTCCGAAGAGGAAGAAGACATTTTCAATGTATAAATAAACTCACAATAAATATATACAATTAAAATTGAAAGTCAAAAATCGACAACCAATAACTATTTACAACAGTAAACGAGCAAGGAGCCAGATCCCAACTCAGTTTAAATGAAATATTAAAATGCACGAGAAAACTGTTCTCAAATGCAATTAAAAGGCTTCACCTCCCAAGTTAAACGGAAGATGGCCCCAAGGATGACTCACGTCAACCTAGGCCTAAACTGAAGGGCACGGAAATGCTCCAAAAAACTCAAGAGAGAAAATTTACTCTTAAGAATTAACAAACTCAAACTTATAATTTCAACTAGAACAACAAGCACCGTGTCCCAACTACGCAGTTGCTCACTTTAGCCAGGCTAGGGGATTCACCCCCAGCCTGCCCGCCCCGGACCACGCGGAGGTATGAGCAGTGATGCAATGGCCTTCAACCGGACAACAACTCCTGTGATCACACAAGAAATTTAGCACTCTTATAGCCAATAAGAATACAATCCGATGCCCCAGCGTGACCCCCGGGGCAAACCAGATCTATAGGAAATTTCCCTGATAACACCTGCAGGGCATCGCTAGATACTGTTCTACAAGCCCTTATTAGAGCTAACATCGCCAATCTCTGAGCCGCACTTAAATGCCTTCGCACAAAACAATGCGAAATAGCCCCGCCCCAAGCATCACAACCATAGGTTATTATCGGCTCAAACATGAAGTTGTATACCAGCCTGAGAGCCTTGCCTCTCAGACTCCACTCGTGACGAACCACACTTCTTACTCGCCCATATACTTTCTTAATCTTTTCTCGTACATATTTGGCATGTGGCACGAAGCTAAGTCTTTCGTCGAGTACCACACCCAAGTACTTTACTTGTGTTTGATACTTCAGAGGGCACCCCCTCAACCTCATGACAGGATTTCTATTAGCACTCAGTCTACCTTTTAACAGACTGAGTATTGTTTTTCTTGTTGAAATACTCAACTTATTGCCGTCCGCCCACAAACTTAATTTCCCTACTGCTCTTTCTGCTTTATTCTCCAGTTCCAGCCTGGAGTTTCCTTGAATTAGTAAAAGCACATCATCTGCATAAGCTAATACAACTGTATCTCCCCAATCATCATTAAGGATTTCGTCAAGGACAATGTTCCATACCACAGGGTCAAAAATTGAACCCCGAGGCGCTCCTCTTTGTATCTCCCGCTCTACGGACGTGCTTAATCAAGATTCTTGACTAATACCTTTCTGCCTGTAAAATAGCTTTGCATCAGTTTGTAGAGATTCTGCGGACAGCAAATCTTTCTCAATCTTGCCAATATACTTTCCCACCAGAGGGAGTCGAAGGCCCCCTTAAAGTCAACGAACACACCTAATACATATTTGTTTTCACTTTTTCGCACTCTTTCAAGGGCCTCAGCGATGGCATCTTCCATTGATTTCCCCTTTCGAAATCCATATTGTCTTCGCGAGGCAAGTCCTAAGGCCATATATCTGGTCTTAATTCTACAGATTAAGAGTCTCTCTAGCACCTTTCCCAGCACTGACAAGAGTGCTATAGGCCTATAGGACCCTGGGTCCGACACGTGCTTAATCAAGATTCTTAAAAGCGCAGTTTTCCAACATTCTGGAAACACTCCTTCACGTAAACATGCATTATATACTGCTAATAGGACTTGAGCGTGCTGTTTTACAAATATTTTAATCGTCTCAGCGATCTGATCTTCTGTCTGATCTTCGCCAGGTGCCTTCCGATTTTTTGCCTCCTAGACAGCCACAGTCAATTCCTCCACTGTAAATTCTTCCTCTGTATCTTGATTATAGTAATTATCATTGTCCTCCCGAATACGGCCTGGCAGATAGTATCATTCTGCTTATCATCCAGGGGAAACATGGAATCCAGTATTGCATTAACTGATTCTTCCCATGTCTTGGTCATTACACCAGTAATACAAATGGAGAATGTAACCGATTCTATTCTGAGTCTCTCCATAATAATCTTATAGGGAAGCCCCCAAGGGTCACGATTTCCTTCCACATTCACGAAGTCTTCCCAGGACTTCATTTCCCTACATACCTATTCTTGAGGTCTTTATATTCCCTTTCATAGAACGGTTCATCCTCAAATCCATAACGTCTCGCCTTGCTCCACCTGCGCCTGGCTGCATTTACTTGCCTTCTCAGCGATGTCGATCACCTCTCCCTCACACACCACTCCTGTACTGTACCTATGGCGGATAAACTACACACAGTGATATCTATGTTCGACTCCCCATTCACAGTGGAGAATGTTCTCGGGTTGTGTGGACGATTTTCAACCTCCAGGCTATTATTGGTAATACATTCTTCAAACTGAGTACATTTAACATCAGTCTCAGTGCCGTACTATAATTTCGAATTGGCATTAGAGTCCACACCCAGTATTATTGGCTTGCCTTCAAGCTCATTAACGACTGTATCGACATAGCGCAAATACAAGTCGAGGGCCTCGCTGAACTGGCAGTATATGATTACAACATATAATCGCCAAATGGGGCCGATTACCTCCACACACACTCCGTGCGTAAAGGACAAACTCTGTATCTTAGTTATTACTAAGTCAGGATTGCTCACTATCACGGCTGCTTTACAGCTCCCATGCTGCGCAATCCGATAGTTCATAGGATAACCCTTAACATTACCATCCAAAGTATAGGGCTCCTGTACGAAGAGCAGATCACAATTCTCCTCTCGTGTCCTCTGAGCAAGATGCAACGCTACTTGATACGAGCGCTGACCATTTATTTGCATGATTTTTAGTTTTGCATTAAGAGAATTATTGGTTGTACTATCCATGTACAGGTTTTTTCTTCAATGATTTTTTTGTATTCAGGACAATCTTTCCTCCTAATTGAATGGTCAGCACTCATACCCTTTCTCTTGAAATTCGCGCATCCTGCTTTCGAGGACAGTCTTTGAAGAGATGATCCTCTCCCGCACAATGCCCACAAGTCAGCCTGGGCTTTACAACTTCTGGAGGTATGGCCAAAGGCCTAAAACATTTCGTTAAAAATACTATGTCTCTAACTCTGTGCGAACTCCAATTCATAAAAATACGACCTCTTCCCACCAGGAAACTTCGGACATCCTCTGAAACCTCTAAAATCCAATTTTTTGTATAAGGAAAACCTTGGCAACGGACTTCACTATGGTATCTTTTAAAAATTTCACCTTATCAATATCCATTTCCTTTACATGCTTTGTGTAGAGCTGTTCCAGGAACTTTCTTCTATTTCTCCCTCCACGTCATATACAATAATATGACTGCCTTGTTTTCGAGGGATCTCTACCTTCATTCCTCCTGGCCTTACTTTTTCACAGGACAACAACTCTTGTGAGATCTTCCTTGGAATCCAATTCAAGGACCACTCCTTTGTCCCTGATTGTACGGAAGCTTTTTACTTTCATATCTTTCAGTTCTGGCCGTACTGTTCAAGACTTCGTTCTTGACGTCCTCACTGGTCTTGAACTTTTCACTGTCTGCTTTAATAAACACCACATGTCATTCTCTTTCCTTCTGAGGCACAAACTTCGCTCCTTTTCACTACTGCTGCGAATGTTTCCTTTACTTGGCCCACAGCATCTTTTTCTCGTAGCTTGGCTCTGAGAACTTTTTGTTTCGTGCACTCTCAATGCCTTTGATTCCAAGGCATCCCACATCTAGTATTGAGTTCATAGCTGTTCTGTTTACCTTGTTTGATTCCTTGAATAGGAATTCATGTAATTGTTTCCTTGCTTTTTTTTTTTTTTTTTTTACATCCTCAAAAGGTCATAGTCCCTTCATCCGTTTCGTCCTCACTGTCCACCCTAGAACGCTTTACTCCGATTCGTTGGGCAGTCCACAACCATCTGTGTTTCTAAATCACTCACTTCTTCCATAGAAGTTTCAGGCTCCTCAGTTTCCAATCTTTGGCGTCTCACCCCCCAAAGGGCGCAGTCCTGGGGGGGGGGAAGGAAGAGGCTTCATCCTGCACTCCATCTCCCAACTCCACAACTGCCAAGCTATTCTCTTCCGGAGGCGCAGCCATGAGAGCTCAACCTTATATTAAGACAATACTAAATATAATACAATATAAACAGCTTACCAATAACAATGTGCAAAACAATTCGCGCCACAAAAAAAAAAAAAAATAAATACAGACAAATAGTGTATCCACCAGGAGTACACTTACAGAATTTGTCGCAACTACCGACAAGTTCAAAGGCTTGAATTATTCAAGTCCTAACACCCCAGAAAGGGCACGGAAATACTCAGATTCCCTTTTTTTCCCAACCCTATTCAGTCTGTTTGACTATCCACCGGTAGTCAGGTTCTGCTCAGCCGTTGCCTGGGCACCCGCCCCGCACAACGTGGATGTGAGAGCCTTGAGCAAAAGTACCTCGCGCACTAATCACAAAAAAATCAAAAGTTGATAGTAGTTTCTATCACTTATGAAATCACTTTATTATCGCTTGTTTGAGAACTGTGCACCCGGGAATTCTAATTGCTCACCGGGCAGCTGAGAAAGATTCATCATCATCATCATATTATTCTAAAATGTTTTCCGAGCAAAAGCTCATCAACATAATACTCTTATTTTACTGTACATACTTTGGACCTCTTAGCCCCCTACCACAGCTAACACAGTTAGCCTTCGTGGTAGGGGTTTCCGCCCCTAACCGCGTGGAGGTGGGTCCACTAATATCTAGCATTTAAAATCTCTATGTACAATAAACTTCAGCCAAAAAGCCAGTAAACCTTAAATCAATAAAACTTTTTCATCTAAAATTTACCATTTTAAAAACACTATTTACAGCACTACCAACTAGGCATTCCTTATTCTAAAGACATCTGCTACAAATTTTAAAAATGCTCTATACACTGTCAAGTCCCGAAAGACCTCGTGCCGATCAATAATTCCACCCATCTTAATCCGTAAATCATTCCTAGGACTAGAATATAACGGGCACACTGAGAGCACATGATCTGAATCTTCTGCAGCTCCACATCGACAATATTCATTTTCGGTCAACCCGAACTGTCGCAATCGGACCCCAAGACCATGGCCCGTCACCAGCATTGTCTGGGATACCCCCAGCATTGGCCACGATTCCTGCTTTGCCCTTGTCTCCACACAGGGAATAAATCCGTATGTCACTCGCCCCGCCTCAGAACACGTCCACCGAGCCTGCCAGATCTGGAATATTTCATTTGTCAGCCGTCGATCTTCTCTCCTCACATCTACTCTACTGTACTCGTGAGTCGCGTCAGGGCACGACTTCAACCCAAATATTTCCATTGACTGATTACATTTTGTTCTATATAATAGGTATCGCTTTGCCACAACCAGATCTATAGGAAGTTTCCCTGATAACACCTGCAGGGCATCACTGGACACTGTTCTACATGCCCTTGATAGGGCTAAAATAGCCGATCTCTGAGCTGCAAACAAATGTCTGCGTACAAAACAATGTGTAATCGCTCCGCCCCACGCACCACAGGCATATGTTACCATCGGCTCAAACACACAATGATACAGGAGCCTAAGAGATTTCCCCCTCAGACCCCAATCATGCCGAACCATTCTTCTTACTCGACCATATACCTTTTTCACTTTGTCTCTAATATATTTAGCATGTGGGACGAAGCTCAATCGTTCATCCAGCACGACTCCTAAGTACTTTACCTGTGTCCGGTACTTCAGGGTATCTTCCTTCAATCTCACGACGGGATGCCTACTGGCACTCAGCTTACCTTTTAGCAACATTAACACAGTTTTCTGTGTCGAAATTCCCAACTTATTACTATCTGCCCACAGACTTAACTTCTCTACTGCTCTTTCCGCTTTTTGCTCCAGCTCAAGTCTGGAGTCTCCTTCTATCAACATGAGCACATCATCTGCATAAGCTAATATCACCGTATCGCTCCAGTCATCATTAAGGATATCGTCCAGAACCATATTCCACACCACAGGGCCAAAAATCGAACCCTGTGGTGCTCCTCGTTGCACCTCTCGTTCCACGAAAGCATACTTATTCCTGACGATAACCTTTCTGTCCGTAAAATAGCTTTGCATCAGCCTATAGAGATTCTGCGGGCAGTTCATCTGCCTCAATCTTGCCAATATGCTATCCCACCAGAGAGAGTCGAAAGCCCCCCTGAAATCTACAAACACTCCTAGCACATATTTCTTAGTGCTTTGCCGTGCTCTACTCAAGGCTTCAGAGATGGCATCTTCCGTAGACCTCCCTTTTCGAAAACCATACTGTTTAGGCGAGGCAAGCCCCATGGCTACATATCTACTTTTTACTCGAGCTATAATCAGCCGTTCAAAAATCTTTCCCAACACCGACAATAGCGCAATGGGCCTATATGACCTCGGATCAGTGACATCTTTATCCCTGTGTTTCAACAGAAGTCGCAAAAGCGCAGTCTTCCAACAGTCCGGGAAAACTCCCTCACTTAAACAAGAATTATATATTGTCAATAATAAGTGGCTATGGTGTTTAAAGAACACCTTCACTACCTCGGCGAAGATCTCGTCTCCACCTGGTGCTCTATTTCCCTTAGTCTCTTTAATAGCTTCATTCAATTCATCAAGAGTGAACACCTCTTCGGTCTCCAAACTGACATAGTCCCTATTTTCTTCCCGCACTCGGGCCTGGTAAGCAGTATCTTCGAGCTTATTATCCAATGGAAACAGGGAATCCAGTACTGCGCTTACTGATTGCTCCCATGTCGTGGTCATCACATCAGCAACGCATATGGAAAATGTAACTGATTCTAATTTGAGCTTTTCCATCACTATTTTGTAGGGAAGACCCCAAGGGTCTCGATCTCCCTCCATCCGCACAAAGTCCTCCCACGACTTTTTCTTCATTTCGCGGATTTTCCCCACATAGCTGTTTTTAGTGTCCTTATAAATCCGTTCATAAATCAGTACATCTCCATACCCCAATCTTCTGGCCCTGCTCCATTTACGTCTAACTGAGTTTACCTTCCGCCTCAGCCGACTCAGCTCTTCGCTCCACCAGGGAACCGATCGAGCATATTTCTTCCTTCTGGTCATTGATCCGCACGAGGCCCTCCGCAAGACTCTTGTCAAAACTTCCGCCTTAACCAAAGCGTTACCATTTAAAAGTGCATCATTCCCTTCCTGTAATCGTTCGTGGATACTAGCTTGAAATCGTTGCCAGTTCACTGACCTCCGTACTAACCTGCTGGGTGTCTCTATTATCTGACTCCGAGATTTCCCTTCAATATTAAATGTTATGGCCCGGTGATCACTCGTCGTCCACCCTTCCCTCACACACCACTCCTTAACTATATCAATGGCAGAGAAACTACATATGGTAATATCAATATTGGCTTCTCCATTTATAGTGGAGAAGGTGCTTGGGTTACGCGGACGATTCGCAATCTCCAGACCATTGCTAATAAGACAATCTTCAAACTGAATACCTTTCACATCAGTTTCAGAACTGTACCACAGTCTAGAATTAGCATTTGAGTCAACACCCAACACCATAGGCTTTCCTCCAACCTCGTTGGCAACCATATCCACAAACCGTAGATATGTGTCTAAGGTCTCGCCGAACTGGCAGTACATACTTCCTATGTACACTCGCCCCATAGGGCCGATTACTTCCACACACATTCCATGCGTGAAAGACAAGCTCTGCATCTGAGTTATTACCAGGTCAGGGTTGCACACAATTACTGCTGCTTTACAATTCTCACGCTGCGCAATCCGGTAACTCATTGGGTAGCCTTTAACAAATCCACCTATCGTATAGGGCTCCTGCACAAGGAGAAGATCAATATTCTCCTCTCGTGTCCTTTGAGCAAGTTGTAACGCCACTTGATACGAGCGCTGACCATTTATTTGTAATACTTTTATTTTGGTATTTATAATATTTATAGACGTACTATCCATTCACTGGTTTTCGCTTTAAAATTTCGATATACCTTTTGTACTCAGGACAGTCTCTGCTCCTAATCGAATGGTCAGCGCTTGCATTTTTCCTTTTGCAATTAGCACATTTTGGCGAATCTTGCTTCTTAGGACAGTCTTTGAAGAGATGATCTTCTCCAGCGCAATGCCCACAAGTTACTTTCGCTTTACAATTCCTAGAGGTGTGGCCGAAGGCCAAACATCTAAAACATTTTGTCAAAAACACAATGTCCTTAACACGATGGGAACTCCAATTCACAAATACTCTTCCCCTGCCCACCAAAAACTGTTGAATATCTTTTGACACCTCCAAAATCCAATTCTTAGCTTCTCGATCATACAGCTTGGCCACTGAACGCACCACTACGCCCTTCATAAAATTCTCTTTGCTTATCCCCATTTCAATGACATTCTTCGAGAAAATCTGTTCTAGCAATTCCTTTTCTTCTACCGTTCCTTCCACGTCGTACACAATGATCCGATTCCCCTTGGTCCGAGGAATTTCAGTTTTCAGTCCTGCCAACTGAACTTTAGCACAAGTCATCACCCTTGTGAGATCCTCCTTCGTATCAAGCTCTAGGACTACTCCCTTATCCCGGATAGTTCTGAAACTTCTTACTTTCATATCTTTCAGCTCGGGCCTAATCGTTTTCAATACTTCATTCTTCACCTCTTCACTTGTTCTTAGTCTATCACTGTCTGCCTTTATAAATATTACATGTCGCTCTCTTTCTTTTAGAGGCACATTAATCTCACTTCTTCTTGCCACCTCCGCAAAAGTTTGTTTCACTGGACCCATTTTGTCCCTTTCTTGAAGTCTTGCCCTCAGAACTTTATTCGCTTCATGAACCCGTAACGCCTTCGTCTCCAGAGCATCCCACATGTCCATAATTGAGTTTATTGCTGTACGATTCACTTTGTTCGAATCTTTAAAAAGGAACTCGTGCAACTGCTTCCTAGCTGCTTTGATCTCATCGAACGTCATGGAACATTCACCGTCTGCTTCATTATCACTCTCTACCCTAGAGCGCTTTACACGAGCGCTGCGATACATCAGTGGCCACAGTCACTTCCATCTCAGATGGTTCTTCTATGGAGGATCCTGACTCCACATCATACCTTTGCAATCTCACTGCTAATTGTCGTAGCTGCACAGGGGAAGAGGACCCATCTTGCACCTCCTCCGCCACACCTCCAGATCTACCAGGCTGCTCCCCCTCCGGACGCGCAGCCATGAGAAACAATCTTTTAATTACACAAAGTTAAACACTCACAATAAAAAGAAATACTCACTATACAAACAAAACACCACACTGTATTTACAAAACAAACACAAAGCTCGTCGTAATCACAACAACAAGTTCTACTGCTTGATATAGATCAAGTCCACCCTTTCAGAAAGGGCACGGAAATACAGGAAAACCTTTTTCCCAAAATCACCTATCCACGCTTGATTTGACCACCAGCCGGCAGTCAGGCTCCTCTTCGCCGTCCAGGCTTTGCCTGGGCGCCCACCCCGCACACCTCGGATGTGGGAGCCCTGTACAATAACCCGCACAAATCACCAAACAAACACAACCAAAAGTTGATAGTAGTTCTATCACTTACCACCAATAGTCACACTTTTATAGAACGTTTGTTAAGTCGCTGTGCACCCGGGGTATTCTACTTACTCGCGGGGCAGCTGAGAAAGATTAGGGGAACAAGGGGGAGCTGGAAGATACTGAACGATAGGTAAGGAAGTTTGAGCAGGGGTGAGAGGAGAACGGGAAAGGCAAGAGCCAGTGGGAACCCAGGAGAGGATGTTAGAAGGGACCAAACTGGAGGTCTCTATCACAATGGACCGGTAGGAACTCATCCTTCTCCGGATGGCCTCGACAGAACGGTGGGAAGACAGTATGCAGCCGCTGTTTGATATTTGTCTCGCTTGAACTTCGTCGAAGCCGGACCTCAGCATTGGCTAGACACATGACTTCCTCCTCGGTCCACCGAGCCTTCACACGTTCAGCCACTATATTTTTGTTTAATCCAATAGGATGGGCGCATTTGAAGTGCAACCCGCAACCTGATTTGGTGGAAAATGGTCGAGTACAGACCACACAGGTCCATGCGCTGGAAGAAAGACCACACGTCGGAGGACCACCGGCACTGACAGAGGATACCCGCCCCAACTGCGTTGGCACAGGATTCCCTAGGGTAGGTTACCATAAGACTTCCTCTTTTTCATTATTCTTGTCCAAACCGTGACCCTTGCAAACCAAAAGGGGTGGTAGCCCTGTTTGGCGTGTCTAGCGTATGCTCGTTAGCCAGTTGGTGAGGGAGGTGCTCGGTTAAGGTCACCTCTTTGGGTCAGCGGCACTTGATCGCCGGCAGTTTAGGGACTAGGTCATAAGGACGGCCGGACGCCTTACACCGGTAAGCTTATCAGAAGCCCGGCCGTTGTCTTTGGGACCCCATGTGTCTGGGCCCCTTGGACGTTCCTGACAGACAATCCTCAATTAGGTCTCCCTTCCCTGCCGGGTCTCTCGAGTGGCGACACACCGTACCTCAAGCCAACCACTTCCGGCCCGCACCACAAGGAAAGCATGCTGCAATTGCTCACTGGGCGCTGGGGGGAAACACATGGGCCCAGCACTCCCAGATTGCTTCACCATAGAAATACCAAATCACCACAGATCTTACTTATCACATCTTTTAAGAACTGTGACTGTCCTTCCTTCGCCAAGTTCTTTCACATTCTTCTCATAAATCTGTTCCAAAAATTGTTCTTTATCAACATCCATGTGCACATCATACGACGATTTTCACACTTTCTCCTCTAGGCACTTCCAAAATCATCCCTTTCTATCCTCAACCTCTGTGCCTGTCCTTTGAGAAAGAACTTCTGCAATAACCGGCGAGTCCACTTCACTGTCTTCTTACACTACAGAACTATCTTGCTCACTATGTCCTTTCTGCATTTTCTCACGCCTCACAAAGTCTAACTTTGGCGGGGACGAGTCTATTCTGGCCTCATTTACATCTCCTACCTCCATTTCAACTGGCTTTTCTCAGTGCTTCTTCCTTCCAGAATGCACGACCATAGACAAAGCTCGCTCTTAGTAGTATAATAAATAAAAATTGAATAAATTAGTTCAAAGAACACAGTATAATACTATGTATAATATAAACTCACAACTAAAATTAAACTTCAAATAATACAATACAATTTCACAACTCAAATAACAAATAGCTCAAATAATAGCAAATCAGCTCGATGTACGAGTCCTCTGCAATTAAACATACAATCAAAACACCAATCCAACAATAAAGGGCACACACTTATCCTTCTGTCCAACTACAAAGTCACTTTTGACTAAGGTCACAGTCAGGCTCCTCTTTGCCTGCCAGGAATCTTCCCCGAACTGCGTGGAAGTGGGAGCCTTTTCCTAGTAGCTTTCCTAGGTACACGACGAAAAAGAAATCGATAATAAATTCTTGAGACTAAACACCGCAATGCACCCGGCCTGTCTCCTAGGTCTCGGAGCAGTTGTCCATAGTAGCAAGTGTTGTCTGGCACAATTATAATGACGGACCATCTGGAGAGTTTGTGGTGCGAAGCACGTGACGCCTATAAGCTGCGTTGGTGGAAAATCGATGGCGGTCGGCATCTAGTCCTTGGATTGCCAAGCATCTGATTTACGAAACGGTCCGATAAGGTAGGCCTTTTGGAATGCACAAAGTTGGCGTTGATCTTAGACGTGCAGGGGTACACGCCATGAATATAAGTCCCATATATCGGGTTCCGATATAATACTGGTGACGATAGTTGTAGTGAAAACAAGGTCTTCTGTCATCAAGCAGGTTTGGTAGCGGTCCAAGAATTTTCCCAGTTCTTGGACCGTTGCTGTAGTCTGCTGCCGAGTGAAGATTTAAATTTGCGGGTGGCTCATTTAAACAACCAGTATTTCTCAGCATAAATACAATTGAAGTTAGCGTGGGCACTAGATCCATGATTCAGATCATAGAGAATTTCAGGAAGGTGGTTATATGTATTGTGAGCTAGCAGAGGGTCAGAAATGTGGAGGAGCTGACGCTTCGCTAGCCAACGCATCCGACCGACTTTAGTGTTTTTTTTTTCCATGTGATTGTGAAATCTTAACTTGTGGTCAAAGACTGTTCCAAAGTCGGTATGCATGGGCACATTTAGTATCTGGAATCCTCTAATGGTAGCTACAGCCTGTGTTGGATTATTTTTTAGTGAGAAGATAACCTGGGCAGATTTAGATGCATTAATTGAAATGCCTGAAGCATTTAAGATAGTTTTCGAGGTAGCTGAGATTTGTGCAGATGTTAGCGTTGACATGCCACCTGGATCGATTCGGGTTAGTATCTTGAAATCATTGGCGTAGCATACCACGTTGGGTGTGTTCTCAATGAAAAGTACGATGGCGGCTGTGAAAAAAAAATTACACAAATACCCCCTCTTGAGATACTCCTTCGGAAATGGTTCTTATGATCGTACGATCATAAGTCTGGATGGTTATGGTTCTGTTGCGAAGAAGAGCACTGATGAATCACAGTACATTCCATACATTTAAAAATAACGTTCCAAGATTATGATGAGTGTAGGGATATGGATGGCATGAGATGCTCCTTGGAGGTTCAGGTAAGCGATGGCCATCTCACTAATAATCGTAGTTTGGTGGAACAATTACTTTGAAAAGCTCAATATAAGACATGAAGGATTGTGGTAACCCTTTGTGTCAAAGGCTTCAATCACAGGCTTGAAGGATACCTTATCAGAAGCTTTTTGTAGATCTAATGTGGCTAAATACAAGAAACGTGCCTATCGTCTAGACTCCTGTATGAGAGGAAGTCACTCTCACAACCCCTGTCAGCTGGAGTGAAGGCTCACTGTTAATCAAAAGAAATACATTTCATGATTCTCTTACTCCGAAGAGAAAGACAAGTACGTAGCAAAGCTGAAAAGAGAGTAACAGGGCGACAGTCATCAGATAATGAAGTCTGTGTCAAATTCTATACAGCATCAACAGAACATGTGGGTAGAAACCAGCCTCAAGTAGAAAGGTACTCTGCTCAATCTTTATCATATCTTTCCCACAGGGAACTAATGAAAAATGTCTGATTTTTACATATTGATGGAGAGTCCTCTTTATGAAGGTGCTGATATCATCTAAAAGTTGCTGCAACCTGATCTTTGTAGAAGCCATCAAAATAACATAATTACCGAAGGCAATTCCATTTAGTCGCTCACTATGTAAATTACATCTTATATGTAATAGGGAATCCTTCAGGAGGAGATAAATTACCATATTAAAAAGAATCTGGATAAGCTTTCTCCCCCTTTGAAAGTGTAAATTAATAGTTGAATTTTCTTGGAATACACACAATGAATTTTTTTTGGAAAACCTCTTCACCTTAAGGCCTCTAGAACAACTTCTAAGGGCATCAAGTCGAAAGCCTTCTTGAGATCTAATGTTGCTATGTGGAAGGGTTTAAGTTCCTTTCTTGAGTCATATAATAACAGTGCAGACAATAACATTACATTTTCACCGCAACCATCTATTAGCATGAAAGCGTTCTGCCTGATATTTGTGGAACAATTCCATCCATTCCTGGAGTAGCAAAAAAAGGTGGGGAAGGAACAGCTAAGTTCCTTTGGGATAATAGGTTTATATGTGGCCTTTGAGAAATTACTATCACTACCAATACTAAGTGGGAATTCACCTACTCAGTGGGTGCCTGAAAGACGTTGGTCCAAATCACAAAAATTCCCAGAAAGTAAATTTCTGCTGGTAGAACTCTTCCCACCCTCAAGGATTAGATGGGCACAATTCTTGCGATATTTTTAAATAAAGCTCTCGTGTTGCTATATAGGCACATTTGCCATGCAATCTTCCACTTGAAATTGAGAGGGAAAAAAAAAAAAAAAAAAAAAACTTCTATTTTAACAGTATGTTGTCGTCTTCCAAGCCGTCGGATGGTAACATCAGATGCCATTAATACCGTTTTCACATATCGATCTAATTCTTTGAAGTCGATGCAATAGTCGATTTTTTAAGCAATGAAGCTTTTTAACATTCTGTGGTTATAGGAAAATTCTGGCAATTCCGTCAATGACTGGATAACCGAATCCTCGAGTTCTCTTCACCTGAAGTGACGTCAGAACTTTCCAAAATTTCCTGACTTCCTAACGGGACCATAGAAGTAGATCTCAAAACAGCCCAATCTTCAGTAGTGGAGGTTACGACATCAGAAGCTGCAAACTGAGGTGAAAATAAAGCCTCAACCTCAGGAGCACTAGATGGGCATAAGGAATCCATCCATTAGAGGAACTTATAGACATAGGAGATGCCAGGAGCCTCTAGTTGATATTCTAGAATCTAGTAGTCGTTGAAGTAAGAACATTGCTTTTTATCGACCTTTGATAGTTTCGTCTGATGAGGAAATCTACTCTGTAGTAACTGGTTAATGTTCTTTGAGTTCGATTCACATAGTTTCAGCTCAGCATGAGCCTACAGGAGGACTTCCTTTTTGCTTCACCTGGATCAGACCCAGTGGGTGTTAATGTTTGTTTGCTTAAACAGGGAGCGCACAAGCATGTACCCCGAAACCTTTCTTGGGGTGAAGGCTCCTAAACAGATGTCGAAATAAAGTGGCCAGAAGGGGCTGAATGTCGGGAAATAATTCACCTCAGAAGTCAGCTATCAGTTACATAGCCATAGTGGCCTAGAATGGCCCTGAATAGATGGTTTAGGGTCAACCTCATTTTCTTGACTGCAGAACGTACTAGGCTTCTAGAAACCCATTAGAGTGGCAGGCCAGAAAACCTGTTAAAGCGGGTATTCTTTCATATTCTGGGCTGGGCAGACTTTTAGAGTTAGACTACTCTGCATATGTAGCAGACGACAGGAGCCACTTTGAAAGGAGTCATCTTTGTTTGTAGTAAAGAGATTCTAGACCAATTGGGGATGTTAACCTTAATCAATCGGAAGCATGTGCTATTTGGCCAGGACTAGCCCCTATCCAGCCCAAGGACATTCCGCACACGTGGCTGATGACAAACCATTTCGATAGCCAAATTAGTCTTTGCATGCCTAGTATAAACAATAGGCACCACTTTTTTTTTTTTTTTTTAACTAAATTTCCATATTTGTAGGACTATGGTGACCAAAGAATGTGACATAGTAGCTGACATGGAGAGGACATCTCCATGTCAGCTACTAAAAAGACTGATATTTTGAAGCACAGACGTTGAAATAGAATTCAAGACCTCACTGTAATAGTTGATGCTGTTGGGCAATATCCGTAGGCTTGTCTAATTTGACCTTTAAATCATTATTGATATTATATCTATGTTTAAGACTATGGGAAATATCTAATTCTGATATGTGACAAACTTCATTATCCCAAGTTCAGACAATGCGGGGCTTCACAACTCCTATAATAGCACCTTGTCTCTTAATTTTCATGTTATACGATAGAGACAGAGGGCAACATAAGCCAGTGGCTACTGCTTCGCACTCAAGCCTGCTCTCCACTTCGAAGGACTATCCTTGATGTACGAGATAATGTTGGCAAAGCATTTATTCTCATTTTAATCAGTTCAATATACTTGAATCCAAAGAAGCAGGCAGTTGCCATCACTGACCTGATGTGTTTTCACTCTGAGAATTCTTGAAAACCTAACCATCATATGCTTCTTAAATAGCCATGTTAGTCTGTGCACACCTAGGATAACCAATAAAATAATAGGTACCTCTTTTTTCAATTATCCTCATGTTAAAAGGCCATAGTAGTCAACAGAACAATCCAGTTAGATGACATAGCAAGGCAATCACTCTACGGAATCACCCTGCAGCGGTCATAGTTTGATGTACATGCCAGCAAGTATGGATTCCTTGAAGGATACGGACGGAGATGACTTTAAAATCTGAGGTTGTAATACTAAGCATTTGCAGGAAGAAAGCAGAGACTGGGCAACCATGAAGGAAACTAATGGTTGGAACTACCGAGAGATGTCCCAGTTCACTAAACAATTTCTTTTAGGTTATCACTGCAGTCAGAATATCTCATCTTCAGACGATGGGACACATCCAAGCTACTGCCGTGTCCCACAACTTGGGCATCAAGGATGCAATATTATCTTTAGAACAGCCAAGGTCAGGTTTCGAAGCCCGTCAGTTATGTAATGAGTTTCCTTTAATATAGTCCAGCCTTTCTGGGAGAGACAGCAGCAATATTGACAATGAGATTGTGCATGCCACATTAACCTCATGCTCAATGAATTCGTGGCCACTAAACAAATGAGTACCATTGCTGTCCAAGTGATGTTGGGAATGGATTTTAGAGGAACCATTGAGAGCCTAAGCATCAAGGGAGTTGTGAAGATTTTAAAGGAGTTCGTTGATGCTAACAGTACTCCGTAGGAAGCAACAATTCTGTTTGCGCAAGAGAACACTTCTTCTCTTTGACTTCAGTGTTAGGGATGCGGCAGTTGACCTCAGCAGGATGAGCCCGACGAAAGTGGACTCGAAGAACAGTTCTCGTGGCAGATCTCACAAACCCAGTGACCTGAAGGAGCACCACACCAGGGCACAGAAATTATTATTATCCGTTTATTAACCACAAGAAACTCGGGATCGCCCCGGGCCGGCAGTGTGGCAGGAGGGTGTGAGATTTACATACTGAGGTGCGAGGAACCACATGTACAAGAATACATGCGTACTCGACCCGAGATATTTACATAATTGAACTTACATACGCTTCAAATAAAAAAAAATAATAAATAAAAAAAAATTTATAGCAATAGACATCAGAATTTAAAAAAAAAAAAAAATAAAATAAAAAAATGCAGCAGGCAAAAAGTTCAGGTGTGGGTGATCGTCACAGGTTCAATAGTTGGTAACAGTTCTTGAGGCATTCCTTTCTGTAGAGCTTGTCCTTACAGAACTTATCAGAGTTGATGACCAGTTTATTGTAAATTTGGAGGCAGTTGGCCAGAAACATGCCCTAAGGGAATCAATGTTTGTAAGTGTAAACCGGAGAGGGTGGCAGGAGTCGCGGCGTTCACCGCGACTCCTGCCACCTTGTCTTCTTTGGGCCAGAGATTCACGGGGATACAGGTGGAGCATCTATTCGGCCTGTGATAAGCCGAGCTAGCCCGAGTATATTTCTTGTCGTAATCTAGATTAGCTCGATCTGAAGTAGTAAAAGGTTGATCCACCATCCTGTTCATCCATCTGAGCAACCAATATTTCAGACTGAGGTACTTTTTTTTTTTTTTTTTAGGTGGGAGGCAGGAGCAGATGACCAAATTTCAGATACGTAGAGAGGGATCATCATATAATCAACAGAAGTAGTTAATTGTGCCACCTGAGCATAATGCCCATATGCACAAAGCAACGTTAAAATTTTGAAATAACTTTCTTAACGAAAAGTATAATTTTGAACGCAACCAATAAAATTTGTTAATAAATCCTCCACCTCAACCCTGTTGTTCACATGATTTACAAACTCATATTTGGTCTTTAGCCTGTCACCATAGAAGATAAATGAATATCTCCTATGGCTCCAGTTACCATCCCTTCCTCGAGAAGGAAGACATCTACTTAATTTAAGAGTTTGTCGTCTTATAAAAACTTTTTCAATAAATTCATTAAAACTTCTAAAACTCCTTTTTTTGAAAGAGTACTCTGATAAAGGGTACTCCTTCAAAATAAAGAATAAAAAGTACTCTAATAAAAAAGGAATAATAAAAACTAATATAAAGTACTCTGATTTAAGCCGAGAGCCACCTCAAGAACGTATCTCAAGTCCTGATAATAGGGACAGTATAGCATGACATGGAGCCCAGTCTCAATATCCCCACATGCACATAAGCCAGATTCTGACAAATCAAGCTCACTCAGCCTGGCCCTCAGTCCATGCCCAGTCAAGACGAAGCGTACCTTCAATCCAAACTGTAACCATGGTCTTGTTCTATAGTTTATTATTTGAACGGAGGGGAGAAAATGATAAGTTTCTCTTCCTTTAGTAGAATTTAGCCATATACTTATTAGTTCATTCTCAATTCTCCTCCACACGACCATGAACAGATTTCTTTCCAGCATCTCCCCATCGACCGGAGACCGAGGATCGTTTTAGAGATGCCCCGCCTTAGGCAGTAAAGCTAGCCAGAACGGATCACCAAACGATCCGCTAGCAATTTTCCTGCTATAACCCGAAGGTACTGTTCTACATATTCGAGTCACACCCAGAAGAGCAAATCGTTGGGCAGACAGCAACTGTTTCTTCACAGCAGAGTTTATAGCTCTACTGCACCAAGCTCCGGCTCCATAAGTTATTATTGGAACAAAAATACATTCATAAAGCACGTTCAAAGCTCTTTACTCTAACAACTCTACGAGGGCTTAATCTTCTGCTTCAGATATTTTGCATGCTCCGTAAAGAACAATCGCTCCTCAAGTGCAACCCCAAATATCTAAGGCTCTTCACATACCTTAGGGAGACATCCCCATTCCTCACTAGAGCAGTCTCGTTGAGCTCAGCTTACCTTTTAGAAGCATAGTATCTGTTTTAGTTGGCGATACAGTCAACTTATGATCTTTACACCACTCCAATAATGTGCCAAAAATTTAACTTCCTTTATCTTCTAAATCTTTTCTTGAGTTCCCTTCAATAATAAAAACCAGATCGTCAGCATATGCAATAGCATGAGTTCCCCCATGTCATGCTTCAAAAATTCGTCGAAAATCATATTCCAGATGTAAGGACCCAAAATTGAACCCTGAGGACAACCACGTTGAACTTTATACACTTCTCGTTCGTCGTTCTCACTAGTACACAGCGATCCGAGAAATAACTCCGAAAGGGTCTATATAAATTTTCAGGACATCATCATATGTATCGGATGCCAGATGTGCCGCCTGGGCAAATATGCCCATATGCACATTTTAATCTTAAAATTTTAAAAGATTAGCATTGCCATAAATGACAATGCAGTCGCTAAAATTTTGATAAAAATTTTCCTTTATTATTTAAAAAACTCCAATACCATGATTCGCAAACGGTCGTTAGCCTATCGCCACAGGATAATAAATAAATATTACCTGTGGCTCTAGTTTCCGTCCCTTCCTCGGGGAGGACGACCACTACTATTAAAATGTTTGCCTTCTTCTGAAAACTTGGTCTATAAAATTATTAAAATTATCCCTACTCTCAAAGAGAGTATATAGGGTACTTTGATCCAAACTGAGAGCCACCTCAAGAATGGATCTAAAATCAGAATAGTACGGACAATCAAGCATAACATGGAGTCCAGTTTCCCGTTCTCCACAAACACATAGCGCAGAATCAGCTAAGCCAAGCTCACTCAGCCCACGGCCCGTAAGCACAAAACACGCTTTCAAGCCAAACTGTAACCAAGGTCCTTCTTGTAATTAATAAGTTCTACGGATGGGAGAAAACGATAAGTTTCACGTCCCTTATCAGAGTTCGTCCAGCGATCCTGCCAAACTCCGACAAGTTCGTTCTCAATCCTTCTCTGTTCAGCCAGGTACAATCGACTATTAAGCATACCAGTGCTACCAGAGCATGAGCGAACGCCCAGAAGCTCTTTCTGAATGCCCCTTCTCAGGCAGTAAAAGAGGCCAGAACGGACTACTAAACGATCCGCCGGCATTTTACCAGATATCACTTGTGCTGCGTCAGTAGACACTGTGCGACAAACCCGGGTCACACCCAAAAGGGCAAATCTTTGAGCCATTAACAACTATCTCCTCACTGCAGAATTCAAAGCTCTACTGCACCAAGCCCCGGCAGCGTATGTCAATATGGGGACAAATAGACATTCATATAACATATTCAAGGCACGTCCTTTTATACCCCATTGTACTCTAACCACTCGCCAAAGCTTAGCATATAGGAGCTTAACCTTCTGTTTCAGATACTTGGCATGATCAGTGAAGAATCGCTCTTCCAGGTACAACCCGAGGTATCTCACATTCTGCACATACCTGAGGGAGACATCTCCGCTTCTGATTACAGGTGGCCTTGTTAAGCTTAACTTGCCTTTAAGGAGCATAGTAACAGTTTTAGATGGTGACACACTTAATTTACGGAGTTTACTCCAATTCAGCAAGTCACCGAGGATTTCACTACCTTTATCTTCCAGCTCCTTCCTGGAATTACCTTCAATTATGAAAACAAGGTCATCCGCATACGCTATGACATGAGTCCCCCATGCTATGCTCCAGAAATTCATCTAATACCATGTTCCAGACGTAGGGCCCCAGAATGGAACCCTGTGGACATCCACGTTCAACTTTATACTTTATTTCTTCAAAGCTCGTTCTAACTATTATACTACGATCCGAAAAGTAACTCTGCAAGGTCTTATATAAATTACCGGGACAGAGTGCAGTTCTAGCCCTGTGGAGGATACTACCCCAGCACAAGGCATCGAACGCACCTCTGAAGTCCACGAACAACCCCAACACATATCGAGTCCCTGCACATTCTACATGATTCAATAAACATGTTATTGCATCCTCAGTAGAGGAACCTTTTTTGAATCCAAATTGCTTAGTGGAGCTCAAACCTAGAGCCTCATACCTGGGTATCAGTCTATAGCACAATAAGCGCTCATAAACCTTCCCCAGGATGGGTAGGAGTGCTATAGGACGATATGATGCAGGCTCATCCATGGGCTTCTCTGGATTCTTCAGAATCACTCTCAAGACCGCAGTTCTCCAAGACTTAGGAAATGTTCCTTCCGCCAAGCATGCATTATACATACTCAGCAGAATATCGTTGTGCTTGGAGTAGAACTGCTTTATTACGCGGGTCTCCAGAAAATCCAACCCAGGAGCCCTACCATCTTTCATCTGGTTAATTGCCGCTTTTAGCTCATCATTAGTGAAGAGACTCTCAGTTTCCTGATTTATATACATTTCATTCTCGCAAATAACATTTTCTTGGATTTCTAAAATACTCCCTTCTCCAAGGAAAAGGCATTTAAAATCTGATTTAGAGTCTGACTCCACGTCAAAGTCTCTTGCTGGTTTTCTCTCCCATAACACTGAGTGATATCAGCCATATACATTTTATCCGTAATAACTTTGTATATCAGGTTCCAGGGGTTTTCATTCCCTGTACTTTTAACAAAGTCCCGCCATGCTAATATTCGAGATTTATTTTTTTGAATATTCTCGTCTAATACGGATATAATTCTCCTTCAGTATTTGGCACTCTCCATAGTTCCTTCGGGCCCGTTGAAACTGTTTTCTTGCTACACGTACATTTCTTCTTAAGATATCCAAATCACTATTCCACCACGGAACTCTTTTAACACACTTTCTTTTCCGCTTCATGGATCCACTACATGCACTTTGTAACATTTCTGTTACCACATCCACTTTCTTTTCAGCACTTAAGTCATCCCAATTAGATATAGTGTCCATCTGGTGTTTTACAATTTTATCAATATTGTCCCATTTGGCAGTCTTTATCGAGTACCTACTGGTCTCCACCCATACACGCTTGGCATTGCTCACCATATACTCATATGATATACATCTATGATCACTAGTTGTTACGTCGGCATGTACCTTCCAATTCCGCACTCTGGCTATTGAAGTACTGGAGCAGATCGTGACGTCTATATAAGATTCACCAACTACTGAGGAAAATGTTGGCGGCTGTATCGGGTCATTAATCACATCCCAACCTTTAGAAGCCAGGAAGTCTTCAAAATCTAATCCTGTCATCAGACATTCCTGCATCCCACAAGGTGGATCCCGCATTTGTGTCCGCAGCAATGATAATAGGTCTGGATCTCAACTTACTCTCTACCTCATCCAAATACCTCAGATAAGGCTCTAAAATATCATTATATTTGCAATAGAGGGAAACCAAGTACAGGGCTCCGAAGGGGCCGACAATTTCGCAACATATGCCAAACTTGTTGCATAGCGATGTAATCATTGTCAATCCAAAGCTAGGATTGACAACCACTTGGCAGCATATGGCTCATCTCCACTCTCTCCAGAACCCTATATGTACCAGGATAGCCCCTCACTCTGCCTAAGTACGAGTAAGGCTCTTGAACCAGCACTACATCATATGCCTTATCTTCCACTTCCCTCACCAACTGTGAAACTACATCTTTAGACCTTTGCGCATTCAATTGAACTATTTTAAGCAAAGGTAGACAATCACGATCCATAATCTATTCGCTTTTTATTTAGCTCCAAAGCTTTTTGGTACTCCGGACATGTCCTGTCTATAACCGAGTGCTCATTGGAATTATGTTGTCTCCAACAATTAATACATTTAGCGGCCTCATGTACTGTAGGACAATCCTTAAAGGAATGTCCTTTAACAGAACAGTGACCACAGTATATATATCATTCTTGCAAAACTTAGCAATGTGCCCAAAGGCCATGCATTTATAACATGGAGTAACGGTGACAATATCCCGCACCCTGCATGAAGACCAGTTCACAAATACTCTACCAAATGACAACAATCTACTGTGAACAACTCCTGGAACTTGAATGATCCAGTTGTTCACATTCTTGGACTTTGCTTTATTAATGGACACTATATTGCAATTTTCTTGGAAGACTTTCTTATCCATTCCGTACTCTTTCAAATTCTTCACCCACAGTTCCTCTAGCATCAAGTTCTTATCTACTTCTGTGTCCACATCGAAGATTAAGCGTTTAGGATTCTGTTTTTGAAATCTATTCAAACTCATACCTAGTTCTTGAAATTTAGCACATTTCAGAATCTGTTCCATGTCCTTATCGGAATCTATCTCAATTATCACTCTTTTGTCTTTAATAGCTCGAACACTTCTAACTTTCACACTTGCCAGAGCAGGTCTAACTTGGTTCAGAAGATCAACCTTCATCACTACTTGAGTACCGATCACTTTTAGATGTTATGACTGCTACACGTGTCTTAATGACAGAAGATTTCTCTGCTGCCACCGTAGCATAGGACGATTTATTCATCCTAAGTTCTGCTTCTTTAACACCCAAGACTCGATTTTCCATATCAAGCTTATTATAGGCTTCTTCCAATTCATCCCATATTTCTAAAATCTTTATGCAAGAATTTCCCGGTATCTTATTATCATCATCACATAATATTCTTAACTTAATTCTTGCTCTCTTTACGGGACTTAATTCCGAAAGATCTTCATCTTCGGAACTATCCGAGTCTTCAACTTGTATCTTCAAATTGTCAGGACAAAGGTTCTAGCCCTGCGAAAGATATTACTCCACCACAGGGCATCGAACGCTCCCGTACAGTCCACAAACAAGCCGAGTACACCCCGCCCCTCACTTTCAGCAACAATCTAAAACTGCTCTAAATGGCATCTTCTGTCGTTCGTCCTTTTCCAAATCCAAATTGTCTGTCTGATAAGAGATTTAAATTCTTATATCTTATGGATTCTTGACAGAACCAGTCTTTCAAGCACTTTTCCAAAAATCGAAAAGAGTGCAATAGGGCATCATCGTCATCTAAGATATTTTTTGAGCTTAAGCTCATCAACATTTGTAAATAACTTATATCACTCAGGGTTACAATTTGGACCTCTTGGTCCAAATTGTCCCCTCCAAAAGCTAATGTACTTAGCTCTTATGGCAGTGGTTACCGCCCCTACCGCGTGGAGGTGGGTCGTATGCTCCCATAGCTTTACAATTCTATTGCCTTAAGTGTTACATTTCCTCATTTACAACTCGTACATGGAAGTTGTTGTAAATTAGAAAATGTAACGTACCTTTGTATACAAATAAATCTTTCTATACGATTAAAACTTAATATACAATAAAACTTGTATAATAACAGCACTTTGTATATAACTTGGTATACAATAAGATTTGTATAATAATAGCTCACACAGAATAAAATTCAATGTAATATATACATACATCTATCAACTTATGTACACACATTATACATTTCAAACATTCCTTATTCTAAAAAGGCATAAACTACAAAAAAAAAAAAAAAAAACGCAATAAAATTCAAGTTCCTGAAGACCTCGTGGGGGGGTTCATGGTTCCACCCATCTTTCTTTGTAAAATTCCACGAGGACCCTCGTAAAAAGGATATGTAAGGAGCACATGCTCACAGGCTCACCACAAGCACTCCTATTACTTTCGCATAAGCCAAACTGCTGCAACCGGACCCTAAGTTCATGGCCAGTAACCACCACAGTCTGGTGTAAAAATAGCATTGGCCATTTGTCATGCTACTGTACAGTAAGAATACACTAGATAAACCGGTGTTCTTAATGTTACTCGCCCCTGCGGGTCTGCCAGATTTAGGTCATTTCTCCCAACATCCGCTTTTCCTCTTGTTTTAAGCCAGAGACTCCATAAATTCTCATCTTCCGGACATGCCTGCATAACAAAAAAAACTCAACTGGCTAGCTCCTCTTGGTCTTATATAACAGGGATTTTTTTGCGATCGCGAGATCTGTGGGAAAACTTCCCTGACAACGCCTGCATAGCCTCACTGGACACAGTCCTACATGCAATCTTGTATATAACCTTAAGATTGTATAAATTGTAACCTTTGAAATTGTGTGATAAATTAAATGCAGTATATCTACTGCTTATTCTGTGCACAAACATCCTCTCAAATGTCTTACCCAACACTGAAAAGAGCGACATAGGCTTATAGGACCCTCTGCATCTTTGTTCTTATGTTGCAGGAACATTCTTAGATGCGCCGTCTTTCAACAGTCTGGGAAGATGCCCTTTTTTATTTATTTATGTAATAAATAATTAAATTAATATATTACATTAGGTACAAACACTTCCTATTTACAATCATCGCATTCTGTGTAAGAAATTCTTTCAATTATACAGCTTCACTTAAAGCTATGAAAAACAATAAAAATATATACTATGTATGTATGTACTTGTTTTGCATGGCAACTAGACGTTTAGTCGAATCCCCCCTTGGAAAATCTGTTGAAAGAGTGCAGGCCTGCCTGAATATGCAGTGTATGTGTGTGTGGTTACGTGATGTGAAAATTTGTTGTTTCAAGACTCACCAGTGAGCGATCAATACTCGGTCGATCACTGTCCAGTGCCCATTCCTAAGCATGAAGAGCTGCCTGGTTCTATTAACTAGTGCTGCTGCACCAATTTGTCGTCCGGTGGAAGGAGTGCAATAACAAAGGAGCCCTCACAGGCTGCCCAATCTGATGGGTAAAAAATTTACTAAAAATCCTCTATATATAGCTGAATGCATGTTAAAATATAATTTTAAATACTGGATTGACTTATAATCTAAGAAAAGACTACACAACTAGTGTAAGCTTGTCCTAAAACTAGACCTGAACCGTGGCAACAGGCCATCAGCTCAAAGATTCTCAATCCCAGAGAACAAATAAATACTATATATATATCTTCATGAATACAGTCTACAGACCACATCTAGAATTAGTAAACAAGATGGGTCTTCTTTTAAATACCCTGTTAAAAAAAAAAAAAAGATTGGGATGCAGCAAAGTTGTTAGCATCTTGAATCAAAATATTGAGGTTGTCGGTCCTAATATGTTGAGTGATATTAAATAGTTCTTGTCTGAAGTCGCCATAAGCCGGGAAATAAAGTGGAACGTGCCTCCAATCTTCTACTGCCCCACAGAAACAAAGGTTCAGGTTCAAGTCCAAATTTGCACAATTTATGCAGTGAACCATGTCCGTAATTATATATGACGGTGTCATTTAAGGGTAAAACCAACCCATAACTTTTTTTATTTACAGCAAACGTTGCATCTTCAATGAACTCCCTAGTAGCGAGTCCTGTTTTACTGGATTGCCATCTATATTTCCACTTCTCAGTGAACTTTGTCTAAAGATTTTCTCCTGACGAATGTCCGTTGCCGGATTACTTACAATGTCATTTCCGGAGGAAGGCCCAAGGGCATCCTCTGGAAATGAATTTTGAAAATACCAAATGTTCAAGTAGGTAGACTTATCTGCCTATTTGAAAAATAAGATCTAAAACCTGATAGGGTAAATCATCACATTCTGCCTCTCGAAGTGGCCTGAGGGCGCTTCCCGGCAGAGTGTATTGAATGCACCCTCTAGAGCAGATAAAAATAACCACCATGTATGTTTTGTCTGCTGTTTTACAGTCACCAAATTTCCGATAGCATCTTCAGTGGAGGATGCCTTTCTTAAAGCCGAATTGCGAATTAGATATCATATTACTTATAGCCAAAACCTGCTGCATACTTGGCACTAATAATCTCGCAAAGCTTTCCAAGATTTCCTAAAAGAGATATAGGGCGATATGCCTTGGGATCCGTATCCAATTTTTCAGGCTTTCTGAGTACATATCTTTAATAACGCAGTCTTCCAAATATTGGAAAAGTCCCCACGAATAGACATTTTGCTGAATACATTCAACAATACATGCTGAAAATGTTGTTGAAATCTTTTGATTGCCGCATTTTTGACTAAGTCCATTTCAAACATTTTGACAGATTAATTTTAGAAACTGCAAGTACAAGTTAATCTATACTAAATAGTTCCGTGTCATTTGATGCCTTGTAACATCCATTATCGAACCTTATCTGATCTTGTTTCTATTGTGTCTTGCTCTGGGTGATCATCAGAGAAAAAGCCTCTATAATAGCTTCAACTGTGGACAACCAATCAGTAGCAGACTTCCGTTAGAGTAAATAGAATTATATATCTCAGGAGTTACAAGTTTGTCACGACAAATTTTGTATATTAATCCCCACAGATCAGAATTACTTGTGTGGAACACTAATTTCTGCCACGAGATCGTTTGGTTTCCATAATTGCTTTGAAATATTCCTTACGTAATCGACAATAGACTTATTTTAGTTGTCTAACATCTGTTTCTATTAAATAGATGTGCCTCTGGAAATTCTTCCTTGCATCTATAACCCATCTTCTCAAAACATAACTGGGGATTCCAGCATGGGGTGGGGCCAGGTCTCCTAACTTTCCTTTTAGTGGATTCAGTCAAAGCTCTTTAAAGAGCGTTTTGCACAAAGTAAGCATATTGTATAGCAGACTTCGCAGAATCTGCTGTGTGGATCGAGAAGGTAACGGACTGTATCTTGAGTCTCTTTATGATAATCTTATAGGGGAAACCCCAAGGATCTTTATTCCCTTCGACTCGCACAAAGTCTTCCCATGACTTTTTCTTTGCTATTTTGATCTCATTAACATATCGATTTGAGATCCTTGTAATTCCTCTCATAGGCCGTCACCGACTCAGATCCACAGCTTGTAGTCTTCTGCCACCTCCTTCTAGAGCTATTTACGTGCCTTCTCAGACTCCTCAAACTGAGTGCCTCTGGCATCCGTATCACGGCTATGCCACATTACAGATCTCGCATAGAGTCCACACCCAGCACAATTCGCTTACCTAGAAGCTCTCTCCATGTACTCTAGGAATAGATCAGGGGCCTCCCTTAACTCACAGTACATGCTCACAATATAGATCCGCCCATATTTAAATTTACGCTACACATCATTGCATCCCCTCCTGGTGTGTGAGAAAAAGATGAATGAGTTGAGTGTAAAAAAAAAAAAAAAAAAAAAAAAAAAAAAATATATATATATATAAAAAACTTGGAAAAAAAAAAATTATAAAATAAGAAAAAAGTATTAAACAAAAAAAATAAAAAAAAATAATAAAAAACCAAATAAAAGTGAGAATGCAGATTATGAATGAAGTAAATGCGTCTCTCCCACCCCCTCGCCTGGTGGGTTCTCCACTGCCAGCTAACGTGTCCCACCCCCGGAGCGGTATGGGCAGCTTGACCTTCATACCGGATTCGACACTGCTTGGACATGACACCGACGAAGACATTCTGCAGCTTTGCTGCCAACACGCCATTGACGATCTGAACTGGGTACTCTAACCTGGTTCCCTTTAAAACCCCATCCCCAGGCAGGAGACGGATCTGTCTCCTCTCCTCTCTGTCCCCTATACTTCGCCTGGTGGGCCATCTCCACTGACCTCTTTGGGGATGCCTACTCTTTCGTCCCTATTCTTCTATCTGTTTTCCCCCCAATCTTCAGTCCCCCCCTCTTTGACTAAATCGACCGAGTACACCCTTAACAATGCCGGCAAATTCTAATCAACGTCTAAATTCTACCGGTTTCGTGTAAATCTCTAAGATAACTAACACTATTAGCTTTTATCTAATAGCTTCACATATCTAAATTTAATAACATCAATTTTTCCCGACCTATTAGGCCTTTAACATATCTCTTTAGCGTTCAACCCCAAACCAGCGATTTCCTAACAGCAATCCCATTAAGCATTAATGTCAAACGCGTAATTTTTTTTTTTTTTTTTTGGTTCTAGCCACTGAAATCCCAGGAAACTAGGTGGCAGGACCTGGCAGAGCAATTTGTTGTGATACTGGATACACCCGGCTAGCCTCCACGTGGCAAGGTATGGGCAACGTCGGGCCCCCACTAGGGGCCTGGCGGCCAATAAGCCGGATAAACAATGGGCACAACATATCACACTGCACAGACACGGCCCACACACTTTCAAGTCTCCGGCTTGACAGTGTACTGTCCTCGATACAGCGAACACACGCGGAGATGGGAGAAATCTCAGGTGCCGTCTGACACGAACATACCTTATAGACCCGTTCAGTCGGGCCAATCACCTCAACACACTCCGTGCATAAAGGTTAATTTTTGTATCTGAGTTATTGTTAAGTCAGGGTTACATACCACTGCAGCTTGACAATTCTCATGCTGCACTGTCCCGTAACTCAATGGGTATCCCTTCACACTCCCATTCACGCCATAGGGCTCTTGCACCAAGAGGAGACCTCTTCTCGTGCCCTTTAAGCCAACTGCAAGGCAACCTGATAGGAATGCTGACCGTTCACTTGCATTACATTTAATTTTTCAAGATTTCTACTAATAAGCGTACTATCCATTAGTACGTTTTTCCTTTAAAATGTTCAATAAATTCTTTGAATTCCGGCAATCTCTGTTCCAGATTGAGTGGTCAGCGTTTCTCTTTTCGTTTGCAAGTCTCGGTGCACCACGCTTTCGAGAAGAGTCCTTGAAGAGGTGGCACTCTCCTGCGCAATGCCCACAAGTCAGGGTGGCTTTACAGTTTCTGTAGACATGGCCAAAGGCCTGACATTTAAAACACAGTCAAAAAGAGAATACCTTTGACCCTATTAGAGTTCCAATGGATATAAACCAGTCCTCTCCCCACCAGAAAACTTCTTACTTTTCTGGGACCTGCAGGATCCAGTTTCTAGCATCTTTATCGTAGACCTTGGCAACATATCTTAACACGATGTCCTTAATAAACTGTGCTTTATCCATTCCACTTTCATATTTTTGGTGTATAGCTGCTCCAGAAATTCATCTTTTTCTCAAGTTCCTTCGACATCATACACAATAACACGACATCCTTGCTTCCGGGGAAGCTCTACCTTCATCCCTCTAGTTTGTACTTTCTCGCACTGCATTACCTTCGCTAGGTCCTCCCTGGATTCCAGCTCTATCACTACTTCCTTATCTCTAATTGTCCAGAAGTTCTGGACCTTTATCGTTAAGTTCAGGCTGTATCGTCTCTACCTCAGGACGCGCAGTCATGAGCAAATATAAAACTCGCAATATACTGCATAATAAAACAAAAATAAAATGTGTAACTCTAAGAGCACACAGACAAAACAATATAATACTCACAATAAAAGCATATCTAAGAGTACACTCTCAAAATGTCGCAATTAATAGCAACGAATTCTACAAGCTCGATTACTCGAATCCTAAATTGTCCCTAGAAAGGGCACGGAAATGGTTAACTGCACTTTCCACACAAGTCCCACACTACACTAATCGTTCGACTTAACCAACAGTCGGGCTCTTCTTAGCCGACCAGACGTCGTCTGGGCGCTCACCCCGCACAGCGCGGATGTGAGAGCCCTGAAGCAGCTGATCCCACACGCACTGATTACTGAAAAAACAACAACAAAAAAAAGCACGCAAAAGAAAATCGCTTTGAGATCAGTGCACCCGTGGTAGTTTACTTACTCGCGGAGTAATGCAATAGGAAGTCTGCTCATTCAAGGCCTTCTCTAGAGATCTTCGGGAGTTCGTGTTAAGAAAACATTAATTTTGTTGGTGCCACCAAGGACGTAGCGCATAATGCACCTTTAATGCCTGAGAAATTTTAAACTTATTCTTTCCATTTATTAGTTTCTAGCAAAGCAATTTAACCCAATTAATGTTATTTAACACAGCCCAAATTCATAACACGAATTTAATCTGTCACTTAGCCTTTTGCTAGTGAATGACTCGCACCGTCCAATAGCTTGAGTTACCGTCCCTTTCACTGGGAGGCTGGCAACCGCCAGCCAAGAGACTCTCGCCTCCTAAACACTTTATCCACAAACAGGAGGAAACCAATTTTTATTCTTAAAAATTTCTTGGAAGGTATCACATCATGGAGAGTCCGAGTCTCCTCTCTAACTAGGCTCTTAAGTCAACATAATTACACTGAAGGACAACATGCGGACCAGTTTTCACTAGCTTCGCATGAACCTGACTGGTTCAGCCAAGGCCCTGCTTTAAATCAACAGTTTCAGAATGCAGGAAGACATATGTCTGCCTACCCTTCTCAGAGATATACCACCTCCTCTGCCACTATTTATCTCATCATTGATTCTGTTTACCTCTGCTGAAAGCTGCCGGCCAGGAGCCGCACCGCCTTCTGGGCACGACCGGATATTCAAATTTTCTACAGAAATATCTCTTACACCCATATTTCAAGCTTGACCGAACCACTAAAAATCCACTGACAATTTTCCAGATAGAACCTACGCTGCATCGATAGAAACCGTTCTGCAAACTCTAATCAGACTTGGAAGAGAACCTTTGCGCAGCTAACAAATGTTTCTTTACAAGTCTGTTCTGAGAGCTCCTATACGAAGCTCCAGAGCCATATGTCACAATGGGCACAAAAACACTCATACAACAATCTCCGGGATGTACCCTTTAATCCCTATTGGACTCGCATCTCCTCCGAAGCTTAGCATATAGTCTTCATTTTCAGCTTTAAGTATTTAATATGTTCTAAGAAACGATCTCTCCTCCAAGCACAACAAGTATTTCAGTCTTAACACACCTCAGAGAGACGCCTCCATAGTGAAAACAGGTGGCCTCGTCAAGCTCAATCGTCCCTTCAGCATCATAGTAATGGTTTTTCTAACGACACTTGTAATTTATGGACCGAAGTCCATTTTAACAATTGCTCAAAAATACTACGAGCTTTTTGCTCCAGATATTTTCTAGAGTGTCCAAATACCAAACACTGTCATCCGCATAAGCTATGACATCGGAGTCCCACCCCATCTCGAACTTCAGAAACTGGTCAAGGACTATTGACCACATATATGGTCAAAGTATAGATCCGTGAGGACAGCCACGCCCACCGCATGGACAACTCCCATCAAGCTTCCACAACCACACTCAGCCCAGAGAATTAATCTCACATGATCTTGTATAGGTTACCGGGACAACAGGCGGATCTCCCACTGCGGAGGATGCTCTCCCACCACAGGGAGAGTTTTTTTTATAATCATACTGAAAACTGGATGCAAGGCCCATTTCCTAATATCTGGCCATAAACCTAGCGAATAAGTCTCAAATGCTATAGGTTGGTATGATGTCTGTATATCCGTGGGCTTCTGTTCCTTTCAGGATTACCTCAGGAAGGCCTTCTTCTAGACTTCAGGAAAAACTCCCGCAGTCAAACAAACATTGTAAAGATCAAGCAACATTCCATGGTATCCAGCATGAAACGATTTAATTACCTTTGTCTCAAAGAAATCCATACGCGGAGCTTTCCCACTCTTAACAAGACTTATCTTGTTCCAACTCCAGCGAAGTGAAGGGCTCCTCCAACCCTATAGGAAAATAATTCAAATTTAAATTCACAATATCCCATTGCTCCTGTGTATGGAATTCGGGCCGGTCCAGGGAAAATAGGTTCCTCAATGTACACTTCAGATTGTTCCCACGTAATCGAATAGGATTCCAAGCCAGTCTCCTCCCTCAGAGTAAACATTACATCTTCAGATTTCTTCTTTTCCATAATGACTCTATAAACCGTCCTCCATGGGTCTTCATTTCCTAGTGCCTCCACAAAGCTATGTCAAATCAGTTTTGTTTTCTAATTTCTCTCAGATACAACCTCCTTGCCTTTCCAGTCTCCGAATCCTGATGGTTTCTTTTAACTCTTTGAAACCTTCTCACATTATCCTTCAATCTTCTAGACCACAACGGAACCGTCGTCCTTCCAAACACTTCCTTATTCACAGTTGACCCTCCACAGGCACAATACAACAAAGCTGTTAAAGTTTCAGAAAAACTGTTCGTACTTGTTCTATTAATAATATCCATGGTATCACTTACATAAGAATCAGAGATCCCAATTAATCTTTTTCATACAAAATCTACTGGTTTCCAACCAGTCTCGCCTCTGTCCCGCAATGGCATAATCAAAGGCGATGCACCTGTAATCACTAGTCTTAAATCCTTCATATACTCGCCAGTTTCCGATATTCCTAATCACAGAATCAGAACAAACTGTAATGTCTATATAATATTCACCGTGGACAGAAGAGTAGGTTGCGAGTTGCGTCGGATCATTTATTACGCCTCACCTCAAGGCAGAGAGAAATTCCTCTTGAAGAACACATCTGTCATCGGAACTCCCTCCACCCCAAAGAGTAGAACTAGAATCCACAGACAACTATCAGCTGGGATCCCAGGACCCTCACAACCTTCTCTTAAATACTATACGGTTCAATGTAATCATTGAACTAACAGTACAGGGAGACAGAGTATACCGGGCTTGTCTGACTAATCACTTCACAGAATACTACAAACTGAAAAGATAAACTGGTTATCATAGTAACCACTATTTGGGAATTTCTAATAACAATAGCTGCATTTGGCTCTTCGCCACTCAGTAAGACCCGGAACGTACCTGGATGTCCCCGCGCCTTTCCAAGGAAAGAGTAGGGTTTCTGGACCAAAATTATGACCTCTTTTCAGCCACCTTTACTATTTGAGAAGGAACAGTTTTTCACCTCTAAGCATTCAACTGCATGATCTTTATAATAGAAACATTATTACGACTATCCATAATCAATTCTCTATATTAAGATCTGTTAAGATCTTGCGCCTTTATATACTCAGGACACTTCTTGTCAACTGCAGTATGCTCAAGTGGTTGCCCCTTGTTATGACAGTTTACACATAGTTTTTCTGCAGTTATTCGACAATGTTTGAAGGAATGCCCACTGACAGAACAGGACCACAGCGCGTCTCTCTTCTGCAATATTTTGCAACGTACCCAAAAGCCATGCATTTCTAATATTACCCTACAGTGACGATGTCTTTTAACCGGTATGAAGACCAGTTTACATAAACTCTATTCAACTTAGGAGTATTTCTTATCAAAACAAGAATCTTTATAATCCAGTTATTTACATTCTTAATTTTTGACTTGTTAACACAAGGTGGACATTTTTAATTAACACTTTTAGATAGGTGGACACTTAACGTGTCCACCTCCTGTCTAGTTCATCCATAATCCTTTAGATTATTTAACCAAAGCTGTTCTCTAAACACTCCCTTGGTAATATCTTGTGCCACTTCAAAAACTAGCATTTTTGGATTCATTCTTCGTCTTTCAACTTTCATCCTAAGTTCCTTCAATTTAGGACAATTTTTCACTAATTCAACATCAGAGTGCTTTTGAACCTCCATAATAACTTTCTTATTACTAATTGTTCTTATTCATTTTACCTTTAAATTAGATAAGGCTGGTCTCACCACCTTTTGAAAGATCTTGCTTCACATCTTCGCTGAATAATGTTTTTCATTATTAGTCGTTACTACTATAAAACTTTCGCCTTAGCTTATTTCTTAACTCTTGTTTCCACAACTTTTTCTGCATAAGATCTTTTCTCCCTCTTCTTATCCTACAAGTTAGAAACCAAGACACTTGATTTTCTATCTGTAAGTCTACAGTACCTAATTCAAGTTCATCCCACAGTGTATGTATGGTCGAGCACACCACTGAAGATATGGCATGTCCATCATCAAACAAAACCTTTCTAAGTCCATCTCTTGTGCTTTTCAACTTCTGTATGCTTATCAAATCTAAATGTCATGTCAGGACTATCAAGATCCTACCTAGTTCATTTTGCTCCAGACCTAATCTTTTCTTTACTTCGATTTCTTTCGCTAACTGATTTGCCAGAACACGACACAGTAACATTCTGCGATGATATTTTCATTGCCACAGAAAATTCTTTAGCCTATGTATCTTGTGTCCTTTTCGGATTAGTGTCTGTGGCTACTTTCGTTTTCTTCACACTACTGATTTTTGTGTGTTAATGCGATCTCGCATGACTCGAGAATTTCTCCAACTATTCCTGCAACCTCATCCTCAGATAATTCACTCACACTTTCTATAAACTGAAGTTGAGACAGTGTATCATGTTCTTCAATCTGATTCCAGATCTCTTTTATATATATTCGAAACCTTCATATTTGGACCAATCTTTAACTTTACGCCTCCTCTTGTGTCATCCTCCTGAACTTTTACTGTCAGTTTGTTCTTTCTTACTTGCACTATTTCCAGTTCTTGACTTTTTCTTAATTTCTGTTAGATTCTGAGGGTTCTGCTGCAAGTTAGAAGATAGACAGATCATCAGCAAAGGCCATTGCGTTCACAATTTCACCCTCTATCCTAAAACCTGTGTTTTCGCAACTCACCCAAGAGGAGATCAATTGACGTAAAACCCGTGTTTTCGCAACTCACCCAAGAGGAGATCAATTGACATATTGAACAGCAGGGGTGAGAGGGGATCCCGCCGTACTCCTCTGTGGGTGCCACATAATGGCCTCTTCCTCTGAACCTCACAGTGGTGAGTGCGCACCCATATAAGTTACAAAGATACCTAGAAAAGTTATAGGGTATCCCATAACTATGGGCTGCTTCAATAATAGCTGCGTGGCTCACAGAGTCAAACGCTTTCAGGAGATCCATGGTTGCAACGTGTAGATGTTTAAGCTTTGAACGTAAATCATCCAGGATGGATTGTAGGAGAAACGTTCTCAGCTGCCCCATCCACAGGGACAAAAGCCCTCTTGTCTACTATCAATTTTAATAACCTTTTTCAGTCTTAGCAATAATCTTGTAAAATGTTCAACCATACTGATGACATTGAGATTTGCCTAATTTCAGCAGGAATTTCTAGTCTTTTTCTTTGGTATGAAAATGGAAACTGCTTCATAAAGATTTAGGCAATCTATCGGAATATAATAGTATATGAAATAGATCTAAGATTACTACTGGGATGTTTGTTTTTAGAGAGAGAGAGAGAGAAAGAAAGAGAGACAGAGAAAGACTTAACTCCTTACGAGAGTTAAAGTCTGATCGAGCTGGCTCAACATCGAGATAAGAGCACCAGCTCAGACAGGAACAGTTGCAAGGTACACATGTCATTGCTGATTAGTCCTGCTAGTCAATTTTTTTTCGGTACAGCGAATTTGTTCAGGTCGGTGTCAAGTGCCTGGGTTTGCTTGAACATCTGATGAGGGAGGAACCTGTCCGAGAGATGGAGTCGTGCTGAATGCGAGTAGAGCTCGGGATTGGCCCTAAGGGCAGCAGGGGGAATCCTCCAGCCACAGGTATCCCAGAATGAAGGTGTTGCGATGAGTTACATTATCCGGCCAGGGAAATGTTTTTAATGCTGGAAAATTACTTATTTCTTCCAATGACATCGGTGTATACGTTCAGCAATCTCCCTGTCCGGCACTTCAATTTTGTCATAGCGAAACATTGCTTTAGAACCAACTACGAGGTTCTTCTGGAGAGAAAAGGGTCTTCCAGTAGTCAAAAAAGACATCATGATCAGTGTTCCACTCTCCAATGTCAATATCATCTAAAATCTGAATAGCGCAACGATGACGATTCTTTTAGTACATATTTTGTGTAATCTCTTTTATGCTGCTTCTTGCTTAATTGTTCCTTGTTTTCATAAATCCGGATTCCACTACGAGGCGGTCATCTAATGGTTATATCTGCTCCAACCAAAACGGTCCTTATATACTTGTCTAACTCATCAAAATCTAACCCATCATCTAAAACCTCGGAAATATAGACCTTTAACAGTCGGTGATTGTAGGTTTCCTCTGGTAGTGTGGCAAGTGACGAGACCATTTCCTCGCTTAAACAATTTTTAATGTCCACCTCCTCCTCCTCTTGACACTCAAATATTTCTTTTTGCAGAAATTCAACTGGTGGTCATCGAGTTGGAAAACAGGCTGCAAAAAAGTAGGAAAGATCCTAGATGGAATGGATGGAGGCATCACACGAGAGTCGTCCCCAGAGTCCAATGTACAGACCCCTAAACAGGGGTACCACAGCAGGCCAAGGCATTGTATTTGATTTAAGGGGAAAAGAAGATGTTTGTTTTTATTTAGGAGTATTAGCAACCAAGGCCATATTGCTCCGTGTATATGTGGGGGTCATTCCCTGACCTTTCCGCATCCTCCGTATTTGGTGGGCACGGGCTCGAACCCCGGTCTAATCAAGAAGCGTATGCTACGTACTGCTGCTCCTGCCCACCTGGCTACGGAGGCGCCGGAAAGGAAGAAGATAGAGATGTAGCAATTACCGTATCTGTCTGCAGAAAGCTGTGAACCAACACAGCATTCTTTCTTCTTCCTTTAATGGCCTCAGTAGATCGGTGCGGGAACCGGGACTGTAGCAGTTGATTGCTGTTCTTATCCGTGAAGTCTCGCAGTTCCACCTCAGCATGTGTCAGCATTTGGACTTCCTCCTAAGACCATCGACTGAGGAGAAAGACTCAAAGATTACTTCCTCTCTCAGATATTCAACTGATGGACGTTGAGTTGGTACCAAAGCTGAAGAAGAGGGAAAGATCCTAGGCGGAATGGATATTGGAGGCGCCACTCGAGGTTTTTCCCCGGGGTCCGATGTGAAGCCAGGATCCATTACAGATTCCCGACTCCTCCCGGTCACCAGAGCTTCTTACACACTCCTTAACTATGGAAATTTCTTTTCTGGTAACTGGACACGGCTCTCTCAATCAAAAACTATCAGTTTCGCTTGCATCACACCGATCTCTGCAGCTTCGGGAATACAGAAGACTGGAGTCATCTGCTCTTTAACTGTGCAATCTACGACGAAGCTCCGAACTGACGTTCATATCTCTCTCTCTCTCTCTCTCTCTCTCTCTCTCTCTCTCTCTCTCTCTCTCTCTCTCTCTCTCTCTCTGCAGAATAAGAACCATCTCTCAGCTCTTCAGAACTTTTGCCTGCGAGGTGTTTGCTCGCAGAAAGAGAATCAACGCTAGAGTAGCGAACCAAAACAATCCACCAAACACACTTGTGTAAGCGGGACAATAGTTTGCTTCTCTATCCTGGATGACAAAACATGTACTTCAGGGAACACTCAGAAACTTCTGCGCAGTGCTGGACTGCTCATGAATTCAGCATAATTGCATCAGAATTCGATATATTTTCATCTATGGTTCATGTATGCAAGAATTGTCACTGCACTGATCCTAAAGGTCACCAGTTCCACATCTGAATTATCCTGGATACAAGAGTACTTATTGAAGACTTTTTTGTCATCAGTCTGTTATTTTTTTATTTTTTTTTTTTACTAGCACCAGAATTTTCCTCTTTACTATTTGTTTATTATTATTCCTTTATTTAATTTCAACACTTTTTTTATTTTATTTCAAAGAGCACCACGGGTTGTTTATTTTTTTATTTCTCTCTCGTTCCTTTCTTTTCCTCTGGAATGGGCCCCCGGAGGAATCTGCCCACCTTTCGGCAACATCAGGTGGGTCAGAGTCTCTTTTGAGACATTACGTGCTCTACTGGAACTGGCCCACCCTCCTGTGGGGTGGAGGACTACCCAGAATCATCTGTCCAGGTGACTGATGCTCTGGGTAGCCAGGTGGCCAGAACACAGCACACAAACTACGTCACACACATATCTGGCCCATTTGTAGTGATACAATTCTTCACATAGATGCGAGGCGGAGTTGAACAGACGTTCTAGGTGCCGCCCATTACATATACACAATGTCCATGACCCCGGTGGTACCAGATGCAGTGTACAGACTCGATAACCTTTCGGCTTCGCGTACCACAGCTGGCCAAGGCATTTTTGATTTAAGGGAAGGGAGAGAAGTAGATAGAGTAGTTTCAGCACTGGAGGTGGTTAACATTCTTCCTAGAATTAGATAAAATTGCCCGAAGCAATTGCAGTTGAAACTGTGATCCAGGCAGCTGTTCGGGTGGTAGCCCTGACAAGCAAATTTTTTTTTTTTTAAACATATTATCATGTGAAAAAGAGACATGAGTAACTCGAAACAAGCAAAACTTACAACATACATATTCCGTTATCTACACCTCATAGAGGTCATGTGGATGTGCATTTTCCAGCAACCATGGGTCCCTTGAAGAGCCCTTATAGATATCATTTTTAAATCTTTACGTGTTATACCAAGCTTTAACATTAGATTGGCCGAGGACTTTGACCATATGCCGCGATACGAAACTGTAATAGTGGAAACTGTAGGTATATTGCCTTCTTGATTTTTTGTTTGATTTTTAAGATCTATGTTTAAATCACATTTTTTCTGTTTAAGGCGATGTGAGACTTCTAAACCGTCACTTGCTCCAACCACTTGGACATCTAGTATATATATGTTTCATTTCCTTTAGTGCATATAAGATCGGGTTTTCTGATACCTTGTGATGTTAGGAATCTAGGCTCGACACGAGTCCTCCATCCCCTCTGGGTCAAACGATTATTAACAATTTTCAGAATAGCGTCATGGCGACTTACCCGCTTGTCATGGGACCTATGGCAGCGGAGCGCTATATGGGCCAGAGATTCAGCTGCAAGGCAGCCTCCCCTACATTGTCTATCCGATGACCTTCCTCTAGATGTTCTGGAGAGGGTAGGTAGAGCATTAATTCGGGTCCTGACCAGCTCGATGTACTCGTGGCCGGACAGGAGCCGGGTCCCATCTCCGATCCATCGATGTTGGCCCGAGACGAGGGAGGACTCATGTAGAGCTTTTCCATCCACAGAGTTATACAGTAGGTTCTTCCATCTTGTAGAATTGGAATGTTTGTTGTTAATCAACAGAGCCCCATCTTTGCACAATTGAGAAGTCTTATTCCTCTCTCTTGCGAAACTTGAAAGATTTGTCAATTGTCTTATCAAGGCAGAGGATGATTCCGCCAGTTTCTTTAATCTGTTTGCCTTGAGGACCGGAATGGTCCACCTAAATGATGGAACCCCCAGTCCTCCATCGTCAATTTTGGCATAGAAGTATGGAGTTGGCGTGTCCTTGGGATGATTTAACCATTTCTTGAGAAATGTTCTCACCTTTTTGTCCAAGGAGTTGAGTCTCCCAGCAGAGATTCGTCCTAATGTTAGTCTATGATAAAACCGGGGAATTATATAAGTTTTTAAAATAAATAATCTCTGCTGGAGTTTCAAAGGAGCTTTTTGAAGTCTACTCAACTCCTTATGTCCCCATAAAGGAATTCTAGACAAGTAATTCCACTTGTCTAGAATTCCTTTATGGGAAAGTATATCATCACCCAATAGAAACTTTGACGCATCAATCTTGATTTTCTCTTCTCTGCCTGATGCAACCAAGGAGACCGTCCAAGATTTATTAATCTGGAGACCTCTCACAGATAAATGATTTTTTGTATAGTCTAAAATAGACTGTAGGCCTCCTCGTGTGGTTGCAACCTCGTGTGGTCGTCAGCGAAGGCCAGTGCATTAATTATGGAATGTTCCATACGGAAACCAATATTTTTAGGAATTGCCTTGAGATCTATAACCATATTGAAAAGCAAGGGGGACAGCGGATCCCCCTGCCTCACTCCTTAAGTTGGCATAACGCGCTGGCCTTCGCCAAAGAACCTCATATCAGTTGAGGCCTCTTTATAAACATCTATCAAATAATTAGCAAATGAGAGAGGAATGCCACGATGATAAGCGGCTTCAATGATCGCATAGTGGTTGACCGTGTCAAAGGCCTTCAAGAGATCCAAAGTTGCTAGATGTAGAAGCTTCGAGCGTGATTCACTTAAATTGTGTAAGAGAAACACGCTCTCAGCTGTGCCATCTACAGGTAGGCAGGCCCTCTGCCTACTATGAATGAGAACATGTTTATTTAATCTTTTTACCAAGATCTTGTGAAATGTCCTTGTAAGGACCGAAGACATTGTTATTGGCCTGAATTCCTTAGGAGTTTCCGGAAGAAAAACAGTTTGCATTGCAAAGCATTATCGGAAGCTTATCACTTAACAAAAGAATATGAAAAAGATCCTTTAAGATTTTGATAGGAATGTTTAATTGGGACGGAGTCAGAGCGTCAGGACCTGGAGATGTATGAACGTTAGGAAAACATTCCTTAATTTCAATCTCAGTTATAGGAGAATACAATGCAAGGGCCCATATTAGGAATCTCATCATACTCATACATCCCCAGGGCCTCAACGCCTCCTCGTGGGGTCGTATCAGGTAGAAACATTTTCCTCCAATAAGCAAAGAATGTTTTTGAATCAATTTTCGGGTCATCATTTGAAAGATCATCTAAAATTTGATGAGCACATCTTTTGCGATTGATTTGATAAAGCTGTTGCGTTTTGGCGTATTCTCTTTTCCTAAGAGCTCTTTTATTTAGAGGTTTCACAGCCTTCATAACAATGTCTTTCCTAATCTTAGGCTTTATAATAATATCAGAGTTTTGGAAATTGTCCTTAATATAGTGATTCAGTTCTCTAATATTTAATTCCTCATTAAGAGCTTCTGCTAATAAAGATTTCAAAATAGCATGATTATAAGAATCTTCAGACATTTCAGCCGACACTATTATAGCATCTCTAAGTGGACCCTTAAAGTCTTGGACTTACAACGTTTCAAACACCTCCTCTTCTTTAATAAATTCAACGTGTGATGAAGTCCGTTGGAAAGGAGGAGAAGAATAGATCCCAGATGGCCCGATTGAATGCACTGCTCGAGGATCCCCTCCAGTGGCCAGCACAGGAACGGTCATCTTCTCAGCATCCCGACCTGCACCGACCCCAAGAGAGTCAGCCCCGGCAGTGCTGACGCCATGCATCTACCTCGGCCCCGAAGGGTGGGGTGACACGGCTGGCCAAGGTTGATTTCCATTAACAGGGATGGGAGAGGAAGAAGAGGAGAAAGATGGGTTCGTACCATATTGCTTCAGGCTCAAGACCTGCGCAAGATACGTAGGGTTTTTCCTTCTACCCTTCATGGCTTCAAGGGTTCTATGAGGGAACCGGGCCTGGAGGAGTTGGTTGATGTTTTTCCTCCTACCTAGCTCAACCTCAGCCCTAGCCAGCATTGAAATTTCTTCCTCCGTCCATCTTGCTTTACGGCGGTCCACACAAATCTGCTGATTAAATTCTTCGGGGTGGGAACGTTTAAAGTGAAGTCCTCTCCCGGATTTGGTTGAAAAAGATCTTCCACAAAGGACACAAGAAAAAGGCTCTCGAAGGGCGTCTGGTTCCTGGGGATGCCCATTACATATACACAATGTCCATGACCCCGGTGGTACCAGATACCGTGTACAGACTCGATAACCTTTCTGCTTCGCGTACCACAGCTGGCCAAGGCATTTTTGATTTAAGGGAAGGGAGAGAAGTAGATGATGGAGTAGTTTCAGCACTGGAGGTGGTTAACATTCTTCCTAGAATTAGATAAAATTGCCCGAAGCAATTGCAGTTGAAACTGTGATCCAGGCAGCTGTTCGGGTGGTAGCCCTGATAAGCAAATTTTTTTTTTTTTAAACAATTATGTTAAAGACATGAGACAAACAAAGCAGGATAGTTCTACATACATATTCCGTTAATGTCCCCTCAACATTGAGGTCCTGTGGACATGCATACGCCAACAACTATGGGTCCCTTGAAGCGCCCTTACAGATATAATTTTTAAATCATTTCTTGATAGTCCTATTTTTAACATTAAGTTGGCCGAGGCCTGAGACCACACCCCGCGATATGAAACTATTATTGTGGATACAACTGGGAAATTCCCTTCCTGATTTTCAACTTGCTTTTTAAGATCAGTATTTAAGTTATATTTCCTAAGTTTCAACCTATGTGACGCTTCTAACCCATCCCCAGCCCCAACAACTTGTGCATCTAAAATGCATGTCTGATTCTCTTTAGTACAAATCAGGTCTGGCTTCCGTACACCCTCGGAAGTTGAGAAACGTGGCTCAACACGAGTCCTCCATCCTCTCTGGGCCAAACGATTGTTAACTATATTGACAATTGCATTGTGGCGACTTACCCGCTTGTCATGGGACCGATGACAGCGGAGCGCAATGTGGGCCACAGATTCAGCTGCTAAGCAGCCTCCCCTACATTGTCTATCCGATTGTCGTCCTCTTGATGTTCTGGAGAGGGTAGGGAGAGCATTAATCCGGGTCCTGACCAGCTCAATGAATTCATGGCCGAACAGGAGTCGTGTGCCATCTCCGACCCACCTATGTTGGCCCGAGACAAGGGAGGACTCCTGCAGAGCCCTTCCATCGACAAAGGTGTATAATAAAGACTTCCATCTTTGCCAGTTAGAATGTTTATTATTGATTATCAAATTTCCATCCTTGGACAGTTGGAGAGCTTTATTCCTTTCTCGCCTAAAACTTTTTGACTCAGTTAACTTCCTTATTAGTTCTGAAGGAGATTCGGTAAGGTTTTTCCATACGGTTTAGTTTTAAAATAGGAATGGTCCATCTTAAAGACAGAACCCCTAAACCTCCATCATCGATTCTAGCATAAAAGAAAGGAGTTGGTGTGTCCTTCGGTAAGTTTAACCACTTCTTCAAAAATGATCGAATCTTTTTCTCCAAGGAGTTGAGTCTCCCAGCAGAGATTCGTCCAAGAATTAGTCTGTGATAAAATCTCGGAATAAGGTAAGTTTTTAAAATGAATAGTCTCTGCTGGGGTTTCAGAGGTGCTCTTTGAAGCCTACCCAACTCCTTGTCCAAATCAACATCAACTTTAGAAACTCCGGACACACCAAACTCCACACCTAAATAGGTCCACCTATCCATAATCTCCTTATTCGGAAGAATGTCGTCCCCTAATAAAAATTTGAGTCAACCTTTTTCTTCTCCCTACCTGAAGCTATTAGGGACATAGTCCATGACTTTTTAGAGTTAATTTGCAATCCTCTTTTAGATAAATAACCCTGACAACAATCAAGGATAGATTGCAGGCCACCTCTTGTTGTAGCCACTAAAATGAGGTCATCAGCAAAGGCCAGCGCATTAACAATCGAATTTTCTAGCCGGAACCAAATATTCCGAGGAATGGCCTTTAGGAGTAAGTCAATCACCATATTAAAAAGCAGGGGGGGAAGCGGATCCCCTGCCGTACTCCTTGGGTCGGCATTACGCGCTGGCTCTCCCCAAGGAACCTCATTTCAGTGGAGGCCTCTTTGTAGAAATTGATCAGGTAGTTTGAAAAAGACAAAGGTAGACCATGATGATAGGCCGCTTCTGTAATAGCAAAATGGCTAACTGTATCAAAGGCCTTCAAGAGATCCAAAGTTGCTACCTGCAGATGGCGGAGCTTCGAGCGTGATTCGTTAATCAAATTGTTTAAAAGAAAGACACTCTCCGCTACACCATCTACAGGTAAGAAGGCCCTCTGTCTACTATCAATTAATATGGGCGGTCATTAGGGTCTATTCGCCATCGGGGAGCGGCTGTGCAGGTGACAGCTTCTCCCTGATGGCGAAGAGACCTTCCATACAGGTCTATTTTGTAGAGGTTCTGCAAAAAGTCAACTTTATCAGGTGGAGATAGACGAAAGTCTAGGTGCCACCTTAGACATAATAATAATAAAAAAAAAAATGTCTACTATCAATTGTTAACCTTATTTAATATCTCTTTGCCAAAATTTTATGGAAGGACCGAATCAATACGGAGGACATCGTGATAGGTCTAAACTCGCTAGGCCTATCAGGATTTTTAATTTTTGGAATAAAGATAGTCCTAGCATGACACAGCATTATTGGAAGGTTAACATTCTTCCTAGAATTAGATAAAGTTGCCCGAAGCAATTGCAGTTGAAACTGTGATCCAGGCAGCTGTTCGGGTGGTAGCCCTGATAAACAAATTACAGAGAGTTACCGTTACTCCCTCCATTTATCCGCGCTTCATTGAATTTTCTTCACATTTGACATTCAGAGCCCTTGGCAGAAATCACACCGCATCAATAACACCATCACCATCGATGGCAATTGCAATATTCTGTTTTCTAATTAAAACAGATTCCCATGGTCTGTGCCAGTTCTGAGTTGTTAGTTGCCAGCCGAAACAGACATGCCAAGCATGCCACCCAATATGCCGCACAGCCTAGTTATTCACAAGAGGGCCCTGACGCTGGTCCAGGTTTAACTATTTCGTTATCAGACAGTTTCACCCATTCCCAGTGCAGTGCCATACCTGATGCAGACTCCAGCCTAGGCCTCAGTCAATCCTTGTTCCAAGGTTATGGAATCATTTTGCTGATTTCCCTTGCCTATATTATTCTAACGACTAGAGGCCGTTCACCATGGACTTTCTGATGATATTGGCACGGTCCGATCACTCACTCAGACTTTCAAAGGCTGACAGGAGTGCTCCCGAAACAACAGGAGGTGAGGTGCGACGCTTTACAGAGTTAATATCCCTATCTCTCTATAAACCGATTCCAGGAAACCAAACCCGTACAAAAAAAAAAAAAAAAAAAAAGTCTCCTGGGGCTCCCGTCAAGTTCTCCGCATTTGGTTGGAGGTATCTACAGAAAATGTGGATGCTTCCTGCTTGACTTCTTTTGTTACTGAAGAATGCTTGTATTAGAAACTTAATCTTTGTGCATCACCTGGGCTGAAGGCCATATCGAGTGTTTAGAGTCAAACAACGTTAATTACAAAATCATTTTGTAGTTGATGTTTTTGTAATTAACCAAGAAAACGTCATTTGACATTTTCTTGGTTTACCGGAAATTCGCTTACAGCCCAAGCTAACTTGTGAAATAACAGAGAGATACAGCTGTGACATGATATACATTGTTATTTGTATAAAGTAAAACTAAAGAACAAAAATGCAATTTTGCAGTTAACGTTGTTTGACAACTCTCGAATGCACTATTTAAAAATCTAGAAAATTTTTACTATGCCTATTAAGATGCAAACTTTAACAAAATAAGTAATTATTAAGACAGCTTAAAAGATGGACTCAACAAAACTAATCTCAAATACAAAGCATAAAAGAGCAGGCTTTTGGATCCTTGGCAATGAACAGCACATAGTGCCTATCCAGTACCTCCGATTACGATCGCATAGAGATAGGCCCAACTTGACCTTCAGCAGCGTAGTCTTTTGCTGCAATATTTGCAGTTTATCAATTTCGCACCATGATAACTTGCCAAATTCTACTCGCTTTATCAATCTATTTCCTAGAACTTCTATAGACAACTAAAACAATGTCGTAAGCGTAGGTGATGGCAACTGAATCATCCATGTCACTCGCTAAGAACTTGTCCAGTACTATCATGATCCACATGAAATAATCAGGTTTCAACTCCCGAGGGCAGCTACGTTCCACATAATGTCTCCTCCTCCAAGGTGGGCCATACCACAACTCTAAAGTCTGAGAAATAATCCTGTAGGATGTTATGGTAACTAGGATAGAGTATAGCTCTAGTTCTGCTTAGGATACCACCTCACTACAAGGCATCAAATGCACCTCTAACGTTCAAATAGGCCAAGTACATACCGCTCAGAATATTAAATTTGTTAACTGCGTTCTCAGCTGCTAATTTTTTGAAGCCAAATTGCCTGTATGGCAAATTTAAGGCAGTATAACTAGCATGAAAACTAGTTAGTCTTTCATAAATCTTGCTTACTAGAGGCAAGAAAGAAATAGGGCAGTACGAAGTTGGCTCATTCTATGGCTCCTCCATATTATTCAGTTCATAATTACCGTCAGAACGGCAGTTCTCCATTCATTAGGAAAATTTTTTGAGGCAACCAAGTGTTATATAGGTCCAGCAACGTTCCACAAAATGTATAGTGGAAGTGCTTGATGATATCAATTAACGAAGTCGGTACCCAGAGCCTTTCTATTTTTACTAAGATTGACAGCCAGATTTAGTTCTACTTGAGAGAATGGCAATTCACAAACAGATGAAACAATTTTTTCATCAAAAAGATCAGAATTGTGAAAGTCAGTATTTATATCAGCATTATCCTTAGGGAATAAAAGTGGTACTTACCATTGAATGTTTTATTCTCCAGCATTTGCAAGTCACTTTCTCATCTTGTTACTTTGCCATGTCATAGGAAATGATGCTAACTTAGCATGAACCTTTTACCTATCTTAAAAAAATAGAGTCATATGAACTTTTCATGCCAGAGAAGACTTCTTGGACTATAATATAACACATGAATAGGCACAATTTGGCCAAAGTAGCCCTTGTGTCCCCAAAACAACTAAAACATCACTGAATTAACATAGCATATTTACTATAGAGTTGTATGAAATTAAACAATCTTTGGAAAGCGTCATCAATTTTGAAGAACTGACTACAATATACACCAACTCCTTCAGTGGTGCAGCTGCATTACAAAATACATCTTCAGTCGATCATCCTATTTTAAAGATGAATAAAAAAAAAAAAAGTATTATGTCCCAGGTGCCAAGCATTATTCCAAGTAATCAAGAGAGCAATAAACCAATTCTCCTCGATGTGGGTACCAGTACGTTGTGACGGGGCCTCCCAGCGATGCTGCTGCTCCAGATGACCATTATTGGATCCAACTGCCCACAGCCTAGGTTATCATCATAGTAATCTGGTGTGTTTTCTGTGCAATACAACTGCTGGAAACAGAGATGGGGATCTGATAGATTCTAAGGTCCAACTCCACTTTGGCCAGTGCTTTGATAAGATGGGAGGTCCTGGATGGCTCAGCCAGGATCAATCAGCTAGTGAGTTGATTTGCCTACAAGGGTCAACCGTGTCAATGTCATGCCCCTGCCCTCGTGGTCCGAGGGACAGGATTCAGGTTGGCAGCACTGCAAGTATACTATCTGAGTGGCCCTGGCATCCCACTCTCAAGTGTATTATTACTTGCTGGGTCACTAGTGAGTGTCCCATTTAGGCTCCATGTAGGTGGGTAGAACAGGCATTGAACCAAAACAAAACTTCCATGAATCGTAATAAAGCAATTATTTCTAGTGCCCCAACCCGGTCCCTATCTTAAATTTAATGATGACTCAGATAACGTCACTTCTACTAAAAAGACAGAAAACATAAGTCATATCTGATTGATAAAAATTGACAAAAAAAAAAAAAAAATTGAAGATATATGTTTTGGAATGGTTTGTAGATTAATTCTGTCAGATGGCTTTACCTGGGTGCCACACGTGTAAAGACCAGAAGAGAAACATTCAGCACAACTCCTCTGACCCACATCTATGGGGTGAATGCCGATCACAGTTACCACCAAGACACTGAACTCGCCCCGTGGTGTCATCACGGTATGAAACCTCCTTGAAGTTTCTGAAGAGAAACTGTTTTGAATTAAAACCAAGTAGCAACAGCTGTGAAACTAATGCTCATGTGTAGGGATGGGAAACTTGTTCTCACTGCAAACATAATCCTGACCTTTAACAACCAGCGTATCATAGTGACATCAAAGCTCGCTATATTAATTGTCCACTGGTTTGATATGTTCCAAATCCGTTAAGGTTCTTTAAGTGCCAGAAATATGAACACTTCCAAATGGCCTGTCGTGGAACCCTTGTTCCACACAGGTAATTTACAATGTGCTGCAACGGATCATGAAACTGCATCACGTTCAGCGGCAAACTCCACGTGTACTAACTGCCAAGGAAAGCATCCTGCTTTCTCAGGATGCATGCCAGAGGTGGAAAGAAGGAAAAAAGAAATTCAACGACTTAAGGCAGAGCTCAACAGAACATATCAAGAGGCAAGTAAAGCAGTGAAACCCTTGAATATAGGCAAACATACCTATGCTCAGATTGGTTGGTTGTTGTAAGGTTTTAGGTGCATCAGCAGCTCATTACATATTAAGCCGTATATAATGTCTAAGTTACGTGTTTTCTATGGTCGATGTTTTGCTGAACGAAAAAAACCATTCTATCCTTGTTGACACCGACTAACTCAGCCATGTTGTGAAAAACGCCCATAAAAAATCCTCCCGTCATCTTACGTTCAGAAGGCAGCAGAGATGTTCCAGTATAAATACGTTTGGCTTTAAAATATTACGATTTTTACGGCAATTAATTTTTAACGGAACCTCGCATTAAGGAAGAGCATACATTAAAAGTGCATTTGTAAGTTTTATGGCATATAAAGAAGAGAAATTCTTATCTGAAGCTATAATTTCGGGCGTCTTTCCCAATTCGAAACGATGTTATCCAACATGGCTCCAAGTATTTCATGACTCCAAGTATGGGAAGTAAACAAACATTTTAAGGAAATGACGAATAAGAAAGATACTTTTTTCCCTCTTCTGAACGGAGACGCCATTATTCCAGCGGGTATAATATTCTCCGCTGCCACTAGTAAAAGTCTCCTACTGATTTATTTCTCTGGCACAGTCGTACAATACCAAGCCGTTCATCATTCCATTGTCGAGTGCACGTGAGATTAAAAGACCTCATCGCGGCCTTAATGCACAGAGGCGAGGAGAATATATTTCGTAAGTAATGCTGATGGGGAAAAAAAAAAAAAAAAAAACCACACAACTCCAACCTCCTGGTCATTCCCAGTTTGATACATTTCGACTGGCACAAGGACAGATTAAATGAAGAAACTTTTCTTCTATTCTCCGCTGAGAAAAATGTTCAAAAAATTGAGTATTTTTTTTCTTAAATCTTGTCCTAAAAGACGGACAATGGAATCGGAGCTGACCTTTCGTAGTTATGAATACGTATTGCACTTGAACTATGAACGCTCATCCACTGAATTAAAAAAAAAAAAAAAATTATATATACACACACAGTCCCGCGATATGAATGTGCAATTTTCAAGAAGCACAGCGCAATAGATTTTCTTCAAAATTTACAATATATATATATATATATATATATATATATAGATCCATCACTGCTTCAACTATGAATCTCCTATTGGACTTAAAATTTGTAATTATAAAACTCTAGCTACTAATTTAGGCAACTTACAAGCTTTAGATCTTCCATGTCACTGTGATGATCCCATATATGCTCCTTACGTTGATCAATATCATAAACATATTATTACTGGTAACCTGGACATTATTAACAACATTCCACTAAAGTCCGCTATGGAAAAAGGTTTTAATTTCAGACCAGTCCATAAGGCCAACCTCAATAATATATATAAAGATTAAAGATATTTATCTGAATATCTTGAATTTTTGCAACAAGTTAGCATATAAATATACAATACCACACGAAGCTTTCTATAATTGGATAAATGTCACATTTCAAGACATTAAAAAAATTATTTCTAAAACTTACTACCTTTATAATAATTCGCATACCAAGTATTTTAACCTGAATAAAGCCATCTCAGATTTACAACAAAAATTTATCATCACTCCGGTAGATAAGGCTTCTAATAACTTTGCTATCTTCTGCAAGCAATTTTATTACACCACCCTCAAAAAGGAAGTAGAAAGTAGTTCCACCTTTTCACGCTGTAATCTCGGCATTAATACCATCATCAAAAAAATTATAGCTTTGCATAAAAAATTGCATACCAAAATTCGCAATTCTACTTTGCCTTTCTTGTATATGATAGCCAAATTCCATAAACATCCAGTTGGCTTCAGATTCATCACTAGTGCCAAAAAAAGTGGCTGTTATCATCCAGGTAAACAATTTTTCAAATTGTTAACTACTATCCTTATTAATATCCCTACCACTTGGATCATTAACAACAACCACAGTATTATTAAAATTTTTAATTCCATTGCATATTCCAGCATATTTAGTATTGAAACATATGACTTCACCAACTTATTTACCTCCTTACCGCATCACCTAATTGTTAATGTACTTCATCAATTGTTCCTCAAATACAAAAACGTTATATCAACAGATGAGGTTACTTGGAATAACTACATCAACCTCTGTATCCTAAACAATTACATCCACGATGGTAAATATGCTTATAAACAATCCATAGGAGTTCCCATGGGTTCACAAATTTCTAGCATAGTATCTAATCTATTTCTCCATTATTACGAACATCTATTTATTGATAACAACCCGAACCTTAATTTTTATGCATTCCGCTATGTTGATGACTTTCTTATTCTCAACATTCATTTTGAAAATATTGCTAAATCCATATATCCAACTGAACTCACTCTCAATAAAGAAAACTTTGGCAACCAGCATGCAAATTTTTTGGATTTAAGTATTACTTTAAATAGTCCTCCTCTTCGTCATAATTTGGAACTATTTGACAAAAGAAGCGAATTTAATTTTAATATTATCTATTTAACAAATTGGAACTCGAATATTTCGATTAAGGTTCATAAAAATATAATCTACACACAAATTATCCGTTTAGCTAATATTAGTAGCAATCAATCACTTTTCGCTGGTGCTTTGAATGATCTCTATACCAAACTTCGCAATAATGACATTCCTATTAATTTCTTAAATTTTATTATAAAAAATCTCTCTGATTTCATTAAAGAAAAATTCGGTTTCACCATGTTCCACCTTGATTAGGGTTAATTCGATACTTGTATAGTTGTACATTTGAATGGTGGTATTTCCACCACTTGGAAAGTGATCACACATAATGACTTCTATTATAACTTCTATTAGAACGATGTTCGTGTTCTTTCACTTCCTAAGTTTTCTTTTCATTTTCGTAATTTAATATCAATAATTACTTATGTCCAATCTTATTTTCTCTATTTTATTTTGACCACAGAGGGCTCCCATAGTTCTTCTCTTCTGAGCAACTCCACCATCGTTGTCATAGTTTTCCCTCTGTTTGCATTCCATTCTTATTAATCATATTCGCGTAATTGTACCTTATTAATCATGATCGCATATTTTATTGTCATTTCTTAATTATATTTCACTCAACTTGTTTCTGCCAACTATCATAGGTATTTAATTTTCTTCCTTTTCATATTTTTTATTTTATTTTATTTCGTAAAATATACAATACAAGCTAGCGGTATTAATTTCCACTTCTACTAACACTCTCACAGCCAAGGCCCTCTCTATGAGGTTGGGTACTTACATCCCCAGCTTGCCTAGTATCCTTTAAACTCTTTTCCTTCGCTTTACTTCTTTCTACTTTCTACTCTTCGTCTTTCCGTCCGTTGAACTATTAGTGTAATACGAGGGTGATTCGGACTCTCACTTTCCTCATTCTCACTATCTTCGCCTCTGTATTTTTAACTTCTTTTCCCTCCCCTACCTTGCATTGCTTCCTTTTTCTATACCGCTACCTTGTTATTTATTTATTTATTACATACTATCGACTCAATTTATTTCCATATACACTGCGTTGCGTAATTTTTTAATTTTTTTAATCTAAATACACTGCGTTTGCGTTACTCAATTTTCTTAATTTTTAATCTAAATACACTGCGGTTACACTACGTTACTTAATTTATTAATCTAAATACACTGCATTTGCGGTTACACTACGTTACTTAATTTATTAATCTAAATACACTGCGTTGGGGCTACCTCACTCATGTTTATGGAGATGTATAAAAAATTTCTTATTCTTAATTTTTTTTTTTTTTTTTTTTATTTCCTTTTCATTTCTTCAGCTTCTCCATCAGCATGAGTTTGCATAGAAACACAGTGTTTGGTACATGATCAGGTGTAGCCCCCTGATGAAATACCTGATCTATGTACCAATTTTTAATTTTTAATTTTTATTTTATAATTTTTATCTCTATCACCCTCCCTCTTTTTCTTTCAGCTTTTGTACATATAATTGGCCTGTTAATTCGGCATTAATTCGGATTTAATTCTACTTAATAATTATTATTATTTTTTATTTTATTTTATTTATTTATTTTTATTATTTTTTTTTTTTATAGGATCTTAACATTCTTTTTCTCTTTTTTTTTTCTTCAACTAGGTTCGGCATTTTGTGTTTAATAACTTCTCCATCTATTTTTATTTTATTTTTTATATTTTATCTTATATATATATATATATATATATATATATATATATATATATATATAAACTGCCTAAACGTTAACATTCGAACTACTGCATATAAATCACACAATGCATCAGTGTCATATCCATTTTCAAAACGGAAGCACCAAATGACCAAAGAATGTAGGAACCGGGGTTTCCTACTATTTATTTATCTGGTTAAGTGTCGTTATACCTCGTGCTGTGGAACCCAATTTTGGTAGTTCTGTATTATTTTTTGATTTAAGTACAACTGGTTCCTCACCCTTCCAAAGCTCGCAAGCTACCCGACTGCTTTATTCTTTCTGTCACAGAAGATTCTGGGCACTGAGGATATATTTATTCTCCTTGGTACAAGTACTTGTACAAGTACTTGTACTTAGTACAAGTTTTTTTGTTTTTGAGGGCAGTGTATATTTCTCTTAGAATAATGAAGCACTTTATTTAAATTTCTAAATAAAACAAAAGGTTTATTTCCATATTAAAATTTAGACAGTATTATATCATTTATAAGGTTAACTTCAGGAATAATAAAAACTTGTTTCTACCTCCTTTTTACATTTTCTTCATACATATCTTTATTTATACCATTTAGTTAAAAGTTATAATCACCCCTTTCCTTCTGCAAATTGTAGGACACTACTCTTAATTAAAGTTAACTACAGGAACAATAAAAAAAAAAAAAAACCCCTTTATACATATTCACGTACATTTTTTCAATTAATCTACAATTTTCTTTCAAATCCTTTTGTATACGCAACACCTTTCCTCTAACAATCTCAGACTCAAACCTCTCTGAAAACAATCAATCATTTTACCATTGCAAAATACTGCTCCACTAGCCAAATATCTACCCTCCCCCCTTTTTCCCCTTTCACAAACATAGGGATACATAATTATATTCTCCATAGAGCACTTATGCAACAATCCTGAGCATATAATGTGTGTGTGTGTGTGTGTGTGTGTGTGTGTGTGTGTGTGTGTGTGTGTGTGATTTTCCACTTCTGATCTTTTTACGCGGCCGTCTTCCTTGTACCTGGCTTACAGACATTTCAAGCATTCCTTTCCTAGATTCTCCTGTCGAGAAATCGATGGTCTGCATCCATTTATTTGCTTAATATGATGAGGCTTGGACTTCCTAAGCATTCAGCAGGCACACTTCTCATTTTTAGCAACTATCTCTTCACTCCTCCCACCTTCACATCAAACACAGGCATTTCTACTGATCATTCTTTCGGACACGACGTTACATTATTTTTCAGATATTCACAAACCAAAATATTTTTTCGACGACACTTTCTCCTCCTTTTTATTTCCATTCTCCCGCCTTCCTCTTAACCAATCACCTTCTCTTCCAGCCTCTATTGTAATTCGTCCTTCATCTGAAATCTGTTTCCTCCATATGCTGTATATTTACCATATTGCGCCGTACATGTCCGAGTTGTGTGTGTGTGTGTGTGTACTGTGACCGATATCTGTTTTGCTGAAAGAAAAAAACTAATTTCGTGAGAAAAATCATGCTCGCCTGAGACCAACTAATTCATCTACGTTATGAAAATTTCTGATAAAAATTCCTCACGCTATTGAAGGGATTCGAATTCAGGTCTTTTCCACCCGGTGCGAGGAAGCCTGATTATACCAACTGTGTTACCCACGAGGGCGCTTACACTGAGCGATTGTTCCAGAGCCACTAACGGTTCTTAAGTTTCGAAGTTTATTAAAACTTATTTCATAGCAACTCTTCTATCAAAACGGTTTTAAGAGTGAGAAAGGAGGAAAAAAAAAAAAAAACCACTACCTTTCTTTATACTTTTCCTCATTAGCTATTAACCCTTACTAATCTTCTGTTGGTCACACCAGGCACTGCTCCTATCTCCTATTAGCTGGGCCGGAAACCTGACTGCGTACAGACATGCAGCAACAATAATGCCCAATATTCTTTATCATTCATTCTTTGACAAACAAAAACGTACGAGTATCATGTCCTCATTTATCACAACGAAGTGTCTAGAAAACATGGAATGTTCACCAAAAATGGCGAACATACTTACATTTGGTGATCTACTAACTGAAACCACTGGTCCTAAGCAATCAATCAGAGACCATGCTTAAACTCTCAAACTTTGGCTGGATACTTCTACAAGTTATCTCACATGCAACTAAATATCTCAAAACGAGTAATTGCAGAGTGGGACCTGATGTCAGAGGATGAACCAGTCCAGGAGCTGCAAGAACAAAGTTAAGCGAGCTAAGCATATCATGATCAGAAAAGATGGCAAGCTTGATCACACACGAAATATAATTACCGTTGCTACTCCAAATTTACTGTCCAATGTCAAAGCAGGTTACCTCAATTGCCGAGTAAGACCTTATATTCCTAATCGAATAAGATGTTATAAGTGCCAAAAATTTAGTGATTCGCAAATGGGTTGTCGAGGAGATTCAAATCTGTCGTAACTGCGAGTCCAAATCCCATACTCAAACGGAGCGTGATGTTGTAACATTGGATTTCCAACGTATAAAGGAAAACATCCAGCTTACTCCAGAAACTGCGGAAGAAAAAAAAATAAAGTAACTGTGGAAGGAAAAGTCACCTATCAGGAAGCCAAAATGAAACTAATGCTAAATACACCAAAACGCACGTGTGCACCAAGAGGAAAGAAATACTGGTCGACAGCAGCACAAACCGACCCCTCGTCGATAGCATAATTGATATAATCATCGTATTTTCTTCCCCACACAGGCCGGAAAAAAGTTCGAATCCTGTTTGGATTCATCCAGAAAATAGACCACAGAAAACACAATTTACAAACAATTACATACGCGCAATATAGCTAAGTTGCGGATGTGCCTAAAACCTTACAACAACAAGCACAAAACGAAGTCTCAGTTCCATCAAACATGTTTATTTCAGATTGAGCCCCGACAACATTATCTTCACAGCAGCCTTCCCAAGCAACAGTCGTGATAGAACGTGCTAACAATACTCCAATTACCGTTCTGCCAACTGTCCCAACCCATAGACTAACGGAACCTATAAAAATTCAAACATCAGATTCAACCAAGAAGAGTCAGTCTAACATATTGAACATGGATGTAGACGATACCATCAACCAGGACGAACCCATCTTGGATCTATATGCGGAAGATGATACGGACCGCCGACCTTCCCGAATAAAAGAAAATGAAACAGGATCAATATATAGACTAAATCAAACTCCACCACTAAAAACAAACAGATTACATCGTGCAAAGAAAACTGTAGAGGCCCACGTTTCAATATTGATGAACTTGCTACGATAAAGGAATTACAGACACTATTGAAGGCCTTTACATAAAATTACAGTACAAAAATATACTTCCTCCTGTAAACAAACAATTACTTCAAGAAATGGAAGCAGCATTTCATTCGATAGCACTTGCATTTCTTCCTACCGCACGGTTATTAGTAGTTGGCGACTATCTTACCGAGAGTTTAAGTCGGTTAGATACCAAGACAGCATTACCACATACTTCTTAAAATGTAAAGAATAGTTATGGGTTAATTCAACAAGTAAAAAGTCTAACAATAAATGGAATTACATTAGACTAATTTTCTCCTATGAAGAGTTGAGTTATGAAGTGAAGGAAGGTATTTTCTCTTCTGAGCTGTAACCTTCAGCATAAAATGTAGATAAGATTAATTTTAACAACATTTGGGATAACGTACTAAAATAATAAACAAAACAATGCAATTCTAATTTTTATGCAAAATTGTACAAAAGAATATAGTACAAGTAACAGTTCCCATTACTGTATATCTAAAAGCACAAAGAAATATCCCATGTGATTCAATAACGAATTTAAAAAGCAAACATTAAAATAAAAATTACATCGTAAAATTCAACGTTCTAACTCATACACTGTCAAAACGTTTCTCAACATTGCTTAAAGAAAACAAACGACAAAGCAACAAAAGAAATATTATGCTGAGTTTTTAATACAAAGTATATCCAAAGCTAATGACCTTCGTCCTTCTTGGAACCCATTCGCTCGATTAAAGATAAGATTCCACACAATAATCCCGCTTTATTTTAATAACATAAAAGCGTGAACTCTTATCGAAATCGTCCAAATATTTGCAGATTAATTGGAATCAGTTGTCTCTGCAGTTTCTAAAGAAATGGCCCAATCATCCATATTTAGCTGAGCACGACTTACTTCATGGCAAATATTAATGTTGATCTTATCGATCTAGAGGTCTGCCATCGATCACTTAAAGTGATTATGCCAAGGGATCCAACGGTACTCCACAAATATTTTGGAAACCCTGCTACAAAAATTTAACGGTTCCACTGTTACATATCTTTAAATATTTAAAAGAAGGTGTTTATCCCAGATGCTTCAAAAAAGCTCGCATAATGCCAATACATAAAAGTGGCTCCAAACTTGGTAGGATATTATGATTTGATAGGATATTATGATGTGGTTACAAAGGAACTGGATGCGAAAAATAATTTTGATATCATATTTGGATTTCAGGAAAGCTTTTGACACTGTTGCGCATGGAAGACTATTGTACAAATTGGAGCAGAATGGTATTAAGGGTAAGTTGCTACAATGGATAAAAGGATGATTAAGTGCTAGAAGACAGAGGGTGGTAATGAATGGGTGCTGCTCTTCGTGGACTAATCTTATTAGTGGAGTCCCACAGGGTTCGGTGTTGGGTCCACTGTTGTTTTGTATATTTATCAATGATATTGAAGGTATATCAGGCTTAATGTCGAAGTTTGCAGATGATACAAAGGTTGGCAGGGTTGTTAATGATAGTAATGGCAGTGTGCTACTGCAACAGGATCTAGATAATTTGGGCAGATCGGCTAAGAAGTGGCAACTGAAGTTTAACCGTGACAAATGCAAAGTACTGCATATGGGTAGAAGTAACCCCAGAGAAACGTACCAACTGTGTGATACTACACTTAAGGTGGTAGAAAATGAAAAAGACCTGGGAGTAATTGTGCAGGCAGATATGAAGTTTTCTGAGCAATGCAGACAGGCTGCCATGGCAGGTCATACTGACTGCATAACATCAACTGTAAGGTTCCCCGCCGGTCATATGGTCTGGGGATGCATAACAAGGAAAGGGGTGTGGCAATTAAGTTTATTAACGGAACGGTGAATGCAGAAACCTACACTGCTACCTTAGAGGGATGCCTGAAACCCGTTAATAGGGATCACCACACAGATGTCCAAAACGGTATTTTTCAACAGGACTCAGCACCTTGCATACAGAAACACTAAGTTTTATGCTATTTAGATTTAATTATGGGTTGTCTGGTCTCAAGGCTTAAAACATACTTACACCAATGTTTTCCCTCGTTTTCTCCCTTAAGGTGCAGTCATACCTCAGAAATGCTGGCATTACAATGCTGGACTGGTCCGGCAACAGTCCAGATTTGAACCCTACTGAAAATTGCTGGTACATAATGGCTAAAATTGCTCAGAAGAAGCCAACAAGTAAGATTCAGCTGCAGGAGAGTATTGTAAGGGTGTGGTACCACGAAATTGGGCAACCGTATATCCAGAAGTTGATTAACTATGCCAGATCGTTGCAAGGCTGTAACTGCAGCTCGAGGAGGAACAACAAAATATTGAGCACTTATTTTTCTGATTTACAGTACAATGCTATTACGTTAACTTGTCATTTCAGTTTGTACACGTAAATGCAATGAAATTGTACGTTTGGTACATTTTCTTTGTCATAATTGCCATTTGCATGATTTCCATTAATTACGCATTTTACCCTTTGGGGAAATATTTATGGCAATTAGGTATATCGGTGGAGTCTTTATTCGCTTTCATTCACAGATATATATATATATATATATCCCATCTAACAAATGCATTTCGGAAATTGCTGCAACCCACAATGCAGCGCAAAACACATTTGCAAAATTCACAAGTGACGCAGTTTTTTTGTCCGCCACTGTAAATATATTAACAGTAAATAAGGAAACCAAATATTGAGATTTTTAGATAAAATTATAGTTCCCCTCCTAGAACTACTCACATTGCTGAGTAGTGTTAAGACGCTCTTTTAGTTTAAATGTAATTGGGTAGCACGATAAGTTCATTCTTTTATAAAGAACCAGAACTTCTTGTCCAGCTTAAACAATACTGAAGTAATCAACTCAGGAGCACATCTCATTTTCCATTTGTACTTAAGTCATCTTAACACGCAGTTCCACTGGCAAACTGAATTGCAAGGGAAAGGCCATTACTACCAAGAGAGACAAAGAATATCTGATCGGGGAATTGATTTACTGAAACGCCAGGCGTAGATTATGTGGAGCCAGCAGGCTTTCTCTGCCTACCTAACAAAACACTTATGACGAACACACTACGAATAATTAAATGTTATATTTACACTGCAAATTAAGTTGCTTTGAAAATACTTGTACAGTGCGATCGGAAATAGCTTTTTAAATACCCAAGTAGCTAAAAATTGAAGCATTCATCGCGTTTAAATGGAAGACAATTGAGCGGGAAATAAAATTATTCGCATAAAGACGTCTTCTCAGAATGAAACTTATCGACAGCAGCAAGCTTGTCCATTAAATCATTGATTTGAATTTACTCAGATGGATAATCGTAGCTGCGTCAACAGAAATCCAAACAAAGAGTGCAAAGCCTGCGAACAATGGAGATAAGCGCCATGGGAAAGCAGCGTGAAACAGCCATTAATTGCCAATGTAATTCAAGAAAATGCTCAAAAGCAGAGCTTCTAAGGACTGCGTTCGTAAAAACTTACTCAAGCTACAATAAACAAACAAGCTTAAACAATATCTTCATCCACCAAAGCAGCATAAAGCAAATGGCAACGATAATGCTAAGATCAGACTAGAAACAAACGTTTCAACTATGGTATATTAGCTTTCCATGTAGCAGTCAATAAGAAGTGACCCTTGTTAGGTTATGAATCAGTGGTACACATGACTCATTGCTATCTACTCAGAGGTGAAGGACCCTCCACCACACTGCCAAGTTCACCAACGGTACAGCACCTTATTGTGAACTGTCCAAAATTCAAATTTTAGAGTTTTTCAAAATGTAATGAATGCTCAAAACAAAACAACTCTCAAAATACTTCTAGGCGACCGACAAAAAAATAAAATATTAGAAGCTTTCTTATATCTTAAGTTAAATGGCTACTTCCAGCACATGTAAAAGTTAATGTTACATCATGTGTACGAACTACATGATTATAATACAAAGTCATAGTATTTAACATCCACCGAGACAAGACAGAAATTCTGAAATGTTACCCTTAAATCCAACTGTTCTCTTGCCACTTACATTAATGAAATAATACAGAAAGTTCAGATCCATTTACAGCATTTCTCAGTTAAAAATATTCATTTATATAATCTAATCACATTTTATTATTAATTGGTTTTTTGATAATTAATCGTATTTTATCTTTGGACCATTAAGACAGCTGTGTAAGATTCTTTATTAAATGAGGACGTTAAGGTGTTATGTATTGTTTAAACGAATGTAAATTTTTTATATATGTCTTTAAAATTAATTTCTAGGCCTTATAAATGGGCAGAAACCGTAATGTGCTAATTAAATACATCTATCCATCAGGAGCGGGAGTGCAGTAGCACACGCCCTTTGAGTAGACCGGGGTTCAAGCCCCTGACTGCTGAATACGGTCGATCTGCCAATCCGCACTGGACCAGCGTGGCAGATTATGGTCCATTTCCCTCAGCATGAATTGTTGAGGAGGCCTCCATCCTGCAGTGGGTTGATAATGGCTGCACTTTACTTTTTTTTATCCAACGGCGATTCTGTGGTCGGAAAACAGCACGTTGATGCAAAAGACCAACGGAAGCTGACGAGACTTGTGTAGTGTAACAGAAAAGATACGTTAGCCAGTAAACAGTGGCACCAAAGAGGCATTTTAGAACGCACAACCCATCGTACCTTGTCACCCAAGGTGCATCCCAGCCGAGGAACGAACCGGGTTCCACTATATCCATATCTTCTTGTTAAGTGAAACCCGGTTTCACTTAGGAAGAAGATACGGATATAGTATGCGCGGGGCTACAGAATTCAAAAAACGCTGCCTGATCTGATGAAAACTATAGCCGATTCTCCCTGTTTCATGCGGTCGAAAGGACCAGAATATGGCCCGTCCTTCAAGTAGAAAATGTTGATGGAAGAGCAGTTTTCTCTGACAAACCAGAGTGTAAGATTGCAATGCTGTTGTCAGTCTTATTTTGGTTGACTGACAAGTTAAACAGACGTTTGTTGATCCGTAATCTTTTTACTTTTGGGTAAGATGAGGTTAATGGAAGTCTGGATATCCAATTGCCCGACATAAAAAAAAAAAAAAAAAAGGCAAAGGTTCAGAAAGAGTAATTATGGCGATTGGGGTTCCAAGGAGACATTCTACGCAGAAAGTGTAGAATAGCCGTCCCCCCCCCCCGCGCGGGGGCTATTCGACACTTTCTGCGTAGAAACTCCATTTAATAGACTTACAATCTATTAAATGGAGTTTCTCCAATTAATTATATTACATGCTGAAGTCGCTAGAATAACATTTCTGTAATATGAACTAAAACTATTAAGGTGTTGTTAGTGTATTTTAAGTACATTTACCAACGAAATAAAGCTTTGAATACTGCCGTGACATAATCCCTATTTCAAAATATTTTGACCTAAAAAAAGGGTACCATTCATAAAACAAATAGATATTTGGATATGGACTTAACTGAAGTTTAATATAACTAGTAAGTTTACAATAATTAAGGTAAAACATAATACAGGTAATTGTTTTTAAAATCAATCTGTTCTTGCAATGGAACAATGTCACAACCATGTGCCTCCACTAAAATTAATAACGGTCATAACTGTAGGAAGTGTACCAAAATCAGCATCGGATCAACGTACTTTTAATAAGGGGTTCGTTAAATTTTTTTAACGGTGGTAGCCAAATAAGAAAAATGTGGTCACACACCGATATTTCTATCACGAGATTTCGATTTGGTCATAATTACCGTTTTCTTGAAATTCAAAACTTAAATCCTCGTATGCAAAATCATCTTACCCCTTCATCCATGGTACCACTGCAAGCCATCGTTCTCCGGGACATTCTTACTACCAGAAAAGCTACTTAAACCATTGAAAAGAATAAAAACGATCCTATTAAAACTTCCCACTAGTTACATATAATTTTCAAGAAAATCAAAGCAGAGTAAAATGTGCAGCACCAAGCGTATATTTAATGCGTTGGTACAGAGTGGTTTAAGTATGTCAAGGTATCTTAAAAACGGTCACATGAAAAGTACCCAAGAGACAGAAGGAGAAACTGCAGGGAACGATATCAAAACCAGATACTGTTTCTAAGGTCTTGTTTTTGCGAAGGAAATATGAACTGAATCTCTTGAGTGGTAATCGTTAAAAAGTCACCGAACCTGTTTACAGATCGATAATAGCTAAAATGAGTTACGCTTTAAGAAGTCCTGATTAGCACAGCGTCCTCACGGGAAGCTACTGGGACAGGAGATCCAAAAGCAGTCTCACAGAACCATTGAAGCTGAAGTTTAACCATACAAAAAATAGGTTGTAAGAGTACACTTGCAAATTAAATGAAAATATTTATTTGAAATGAATTCAAGTAGGGCAGAGAAAATTTGGAATTAAGGTTTGAATAGCAAGGTTGGATACATTACATATTAAGGGTTGAAAATACTGGATTTAGAAATAGGGAGGATATACGCGTGTGAATTAAAATAGCAGTTAAATGGAGACCAAAAGTAATACGTAATACAAAAAGGGTGAACTGAGAGTAAACAAAACAGTGGCCTGTACTAGGGAAGGAGTGATCATTTGCAAACAAGCGATAAAGGGTTACTAAGAGCAGAAACAACAGAACCAAGTAATTAAAGAAAGCTTTGATCTAAGCTGCACTTTGACGAAAACAGGTCAGTGACGGCACAGTCTGGCGTTCGCGTCAAGAAAACAGAGCAACTGTGGAGGATTTTACGCAAGTTGGCGACATTTAGCAAGGAAAGTGTAAACACGAAAATAGCTACTTTTGGGAGGCGATCGACATAGATGAAAGAATTGTAGTTCTGGGGTGATAAATAAACAGTAAACAAGAAAATTACAAAAGAGGGACTTGGTTTGCTCACGAGGGAGAGAGTTGTAGTTTTTTTTTTTTTTTAGCAAATAGGAAAGAGTGAAAAATCTAAGTAATATATTGGATTGGCTGAAAGTCCTGTGGGAGGCGTTACAAACTTTAGTTTTTGGAGTGAGTTGTGAGTGCGGCTTATTGAGAGCTGTGGGAGTGAGTGTTAGATTTTGAGTGTAAATTTGTGGAAGCAAGATGAAGAAAAAAAGAGAGTGGGAGAAAACATGAGAACGTGTGGACTGTAAGTGATATTCGGGGGGGGGGGGGGGGGTTGCAGAAGTGGGAAACATGCGCGTTTAAAGTAAACGTGCAAGAAATCCAGTCGTCGGTTCATCGGCATGTCTAGGAAGCTACACTTGCGTCTAGATCCCATCCCGTCAACAATGAGCCAGTATGTAGATATGAGAGTCAAAATCTACGTGAGGAGTGTACAGTTCATGAGCCCCCGATGAAGAGATAAACTGTCAGAAAAATTTTAAACGATGTGAGAAGCCTGTCTGCAACGGAGGAAACCAGAGTGCCAAAGAATTGAAGTAGCAGCCCATTTCGGAACGCAAGTGTGTTCCAGTTTCATTGAAACCCGAAATCGGACTCATAAGCTGAACTCTATGAAACTGTTCGATAGCAAGTTTATTTCAAAGAAAATAATGTATAATTAAGTTCGGTTAGATTATAGATAAAGTTAATGACCATGAAATGATATAAAGGGGTTAAGGTAAGAAGAAAAAAAATATAAGGGAATTAATAATAAAATAAATCATAGGCGTAGTAGGAAGAGAATGTGGTAATCTATATTATTATTCTAGACAATGTGTTAGCAGTTAAGATTCTAAGTAACGTACGAAGGGAAGAAAAAGTTATTCAGTGACCTTGAGAGAAAATGGGAACCCCTGCCCTGTATTAAAAATGGGGAGTAACTAAGATAGAAATAAGTGATTTGCAGTAAGTACTACTGATGTAAGGTGATAATAGTAATTTATTTGATAGGTGATTGATAGATATTGGTGATTTGTAGTAAGTAAGAGAACTGATGTAAAGTGATCTGTGTAGACTTGTAAAGGAAGAGAAGCATCTTTTTCTAAGTAATAATTGGATTGTGTGTGAAAGATTACCAATAAGGAAAAGGAAAGGAATGGTTGTGTTAACTAACGTAAATTATGTATACATATGAGGAATAATTGAGAATATAGTTGATGTGTGCGGTGTGCGAGATGGCGAATTTTCTTGTATCATAGTTCCTATATATGCAAATTTAAATGTGGAATTTGCATATATGTAAATTGTTTTATATAAGTCGCACAAAAAAAAAAAGTTGTCTTTAATGCTCTGCTAACTTACCGCTTTACACACCCTAGAACAGTGTTTCCCAACCTTTTTCGAGTCGCGATCCCCTTTTATAACAGCCAAGTAACCTGTGACCCCCGCCACATTTGCATAAAAAAGGCATTTTTAATAGAAAACATTAAAAACACATTTTTCAGAATATAATTCTAACCTAATATTTAATGCCATGGTTGTACTTTCATCTGGGCAACCAGCTTCAAAATTCGAGGCTAAGTGTTTGTTAAAGCCAACCTCATATCATCTTCAACATAGTCTGTTTCTTGCCGTTGTTTTGATATGAAGAAGCGTTGAAAATCCACTCTCGCAGAGATACTAGAGGCAAATGAAAGCAAAACTCTAAAGACAAGCATGGTGACATTTGGATATGACTAAATGCATAGCACACCAGAACTGAAGAACGCCTGAAGCAATTTTTCATAAAACGAATTACGTGCCGAGAAATCGTTCCGCAGATCCAAGAATTCATCCTGTACTTCATCGGGAATGCTGACTACGTTCAGGGAAGCACCGCTTCCCTTCAAGATGGCAAAGCCAAAATTTTAGATAGTCTTCTGAATATTTACGTTTCTCCATGGGTACGGATTTAGCACGGACTGATGACGACCTACTGACGCTCTTTAGATTTTAGAAAGTCAAGCAGTAGCTAACACGCGCTCGACAGAGAGTGGCTGGTTTCTATCATGGCGCCAACTAAAGGTGGTTGACTATTGGCGAACTAAGTTCGCATTAGACAGCCCATCCGAAGGGACGTTCGACACTATGGTGGCCGAGCGTCCTCGGCCGGCTCCGGGAGGTCAAGCCGTACAGTCGTCAGACCAGGAACACATAACGGCCAACTACCAACAGACTACCTAGTTACTTCTACCCTACAGGTAAGCCCCGGTGGCGACGTAGGGCAAATATAGACGTTTTTCTTGCTGATTAGTAAGAGTGCCTAACTTGTGCGGGACACAGGTTGTCTGTATTTTGTTCAGGGCTGAAGCCAGGCGTCCAAAGCTCACACCTCCTCGTGGTCCGGGGTGGGCAGGTGGGGGTGAATCCCCTGCCTGGCGAAGTTGAGCTTATCGACTGGGGAGAGGTTTTTTCTCGTTATTTTTACTCAAGAGGAGGAGTTTTAATTTTCTTCCTCTTGAGGTGTTGCAGAGCATTTCTAACCCCCTATTAATAGGGCTAATTGTTTATTAATTGAAGTCAATTGTGTTTTGGAGCATTTCTGTGCCCTTTGGCGCTTATTGCCTTGACGGCATTATATTTCCTTGTGTTCTGGCTTCCGGGACCCTCTCCCGTTTGACTTGGGAGAGGTTGTTTTTAATTACACGGAGTTAGATTACTTAGTGTATTTTAGAATTCCATTTTTGCTGAATCTGATCGACGGATCGCTGCTCGTTTACAATATTGTGTAAATATTGTAAATAGTAGACTGTTAGTCATTCTTGACTCTCAGTTTTTAAGTGTATATAGTTTGAGTTTTATGTTATACAATTAAAAATTGTCTTCCTCTAGTTCTGAGGAACTTATGCAGAATGAAGAATTGCTGGCAGCTACAAGTGAGCTTACGGAAGATGAAAGACAAGAACTGACTACGGAAATACTTTCTCAGGCTCAGGAATTGACAGAGATAGAGATCTTGACAGGGCAGGCATCACAAAAGGTTCTAGTAAGAACATCATCATTGCCAAATGTTATCCAAGATGGGCAGAAACGATCGAAGAAGAAAGTAAAAAAGAAGGCGAATACTAAAACTTCAGATGTAAATATAAGTGATGGAGAGAAGCGAAAGAAGAGAAAGCGGAAAAGTAGTATAAGTGAAAGAACTGATAAAGATGGTTTTGAATTTATCCAAGCAGAAAGGGCAAGGTTGGAGTCGTTCCTATGGGATGCTGTAAGTAAGGTTCCTACAGCAGCAATACGAATAATAATGGAGAAATGGGACAATCTACAGAAAAAAGCACAAGTATATATAGAAAATATTTTACTTCGAGATCGATTAAAGAGATGTGAAGAATATAAAGAGAAGCCGAGTTATTCTTCAATAGTAAAGAGCAAAGTGATTGAAGATGCCCCTAAAGTGATGATTATAAAGGCAACAACGGAAAAGCATAAAACAAGTGATGATGTTAAAATGGATATTTTGACGCAAATAAGACCAATGTTGTCTAATCTTAGGGTGAGAAATTTATAGCCTATTAGAGATAGGAGTGTGATAGTTGAAGCAGACACGAATGATGATCTCTTAAAGTTAAAGGCGTGCTCGAAAATTCAAGACCTGGGCCTGAGATATACAATTCCTAAGCCTATACATCCGTGAATTGTAGTATTTGATGTGGAATCTGACGTTAGTAAAGATGAGATGATTCAACAATTGTGGTTTAAAAATTTCCAAGAGTGTGGATTAAGTGAAAAGACATTTAAAGAAAATTGTGAAATTTTGACAGTGAATAAGAACAAGATAACTCAATTAAATAATTTTGTGCTTCAAATAGGGCCAGAATTATGGCAAATGGTTAAAGGTATGAAGCGATTATTCGTCAGATGGATGGCCTATAAATTTAAGGAAATATATTCGATAACTCAATGTTTTAAGTGTTTAGGATTTGGACACGTTGCTAAATATTGTAGGAGAGAGGTGCGGTGTGGTCACTGTTCAAAAGAACATTCCTTTAAGGATTGTCCACAAAGAAATAAAGAACCTGTGTTGTAATTGTGTTGGAAAAAAAATGTTAGTGCGGCACATGCTGCTGTTAATAAGCAATGCCCAGAGTATTTAAAGGCTATAGAAATCCATAAAAAGAAAATCAATTATGGATAGACGAATAACGATATTGCAGTTAAATGCTCAAAGGGCTAAAGCAGTGGCGCTCCAGATAAACAAGGTGATGGAGCAGGAGAATATTGCGGTGGCTCTCTTGCAGGAACCATATATTTACAAAGGGAATGTTGTGGGATATCCAAAAGGTTATAGAGTAATTTGTTGTGGTGAAAACCCCAAGGCTGCAGTTATTATTAAAGATTGTGACATAGTTGTTACAAAAGTTTTGAAATTGTGTAATGAAACTAGTGTATGTTGTGAATTAATAGGGAAGTTTGGTAGATTGTATGTAGCTTCTGTGTATTGTCAGCCTTTTGGGGATATAGAACAAAGTGTGAGATATTTGGAGAGATTAAATGGTATGATTGGTTCCAGTGGGATTGTGGCTGCAATTGACTCTAATGCTAATTCACAGCTCTGGGGTGGCGAAGTCTCTGATGATAGAGGTATAATACTAGAGGAGTTCTTGGCCACCTCAGGAATGGAGGTGCTAAATATTTTAGGGCATGCTCCGACATTTTCAACAGTACATGGTCAATCATTTATTGATTTGACATTGGCAACGCACTCAATTGTGGATAAGATTAAGAATTGGATGGTTCATGAAAATTACACGACCAGTGACCATAACAGCATCTCTTTCAATTATGTAGCAGAAGATGTTACAAGAACTTGTTATGATATAGAAAGATATGGTGATAAATTTGCGGCGTGGCCAAGATTTGAAAGTGTATTAATTCATAGTGTTGAACTTGTTGATTGGGTTGGCCTGAAATCTGATGAATATGTTGATTGTCTTGTTAAAGTATTGAATAATGCTTGTGATAAAAGTATGAAGAAATTATGTGCAAAGACCTGTGTTTTGGTGGAATGAAGAGTTAACTGTCAAAAGAAAAGAAACATTTAGTTTGAGAAGGAAATTTCAAAGAGCAAGACGGTGTAGAGACCTTGAATTAAGTCTTATATTTAAAGAATTGTATAGGAATAAACGTAAGGAATATGTTAAGGCTGTCAGCAAATCTAAACAAGACATGTGGAGAAAATATGTGAATGAGCAGGGATCCCGAGATCCATGGAACTCAATATTTAAAATTGAGACTAACAAGAAATGCGTGTCTGATATTACCTGTACGGTTGGGGACGAAGAGCAAACAAAAAATTGGGATGAGTCGGTAAGCCGGATATTAGACGATCTCTTTCCAGAGGATGATGACCTAAGTGGAATTCATCAGGTCAAGATTGTTGCGATTTTGTGGTGCCAGAAGTACGTTTTTCTATGGAAGAAGTAGAACAAGCCATAAGCCAGGCAAAGGATGGTAAATCGCCGGGCCTAGACAAAATAGACGTCTCTGTGCTAAAAAGGTCTTTTAAATTGATACCAGAGATATACCTTAATTTGTATAATAAAATGTTTGGAGGAGGGTGCCTTCCCAGCAGAATGGAAGATTGCTCAAATTAAGCTTTTAGTTAAGGGTGTAGATAGAATGATGAATGAGACAAGTTCATATCGTCCAATAGCGCTCTTATCTGTATTGGGAAAAACCTATGAGAGGTTGTGTATAAAGCGTCTTATGATGCAGTATGACAAAAAATATGTCATCAAAATATCAATATGGTTTTAAAGCGGGATTATCAACTGAAGACGCGATATATAAGTTGGTAGATACAGTAGAAAGAAGTGAGGAGCGATATGTTCTTGGTATATTCATCGATTTTAAAGGAGCATTTGACCATCTCTGGTGGGGAGGTATTCTGTCTAGAATTAAGGATGTATATACTACAAAGTTATATTATGTATTTAAAAGTTATTTCTCTGGACGGGATGTTGTAGTTAAGACCAAATACTCACAAGTAAGTAAAAGAGTATCTATGGGATGTCCACAAGGCTCGGTGATTGGCCCCTATGCCTGGAATATGGTGTTCGATGAGTACTTAAATATGGAAGAGACTGGTGCTACAAAAATCGCATATGCTGATGACTTAGTTATTTTAATACAGGGTAATTCTAGGTCAATGATTGAGAGTAAAGCAGATGAACAGTTAAAGAAGTTAGAAGCTTGGACACTTAAAAATAAATTTCAAATTTCACAAAGTAAGACAGTCCAAATGCTAATTAAGGGCAAGCTAAGCATGAATAGGGCTCCTACTGTACGGCTGATGGGGACTGCTGTTCGATATGCCAGAGTAACAAAATATCTAGGTGTTATGTTAGAAGAACGTTTATTCTTTACCGAGCATGTTAAATATGTAAAGGAAAAAATTAAAATATTGTACGCCAAGCTCCGAAGAGATTGGGGGATTAAAGGCCGTGCCTTGAATCTCTTATATCAATGTTTGTTTACCCCAATAGTATGTTATGGGGCCGGCCGGGGCTTGGGTACATAGAATCTCTAATAAAGTAATTCAAAAATATGACTCAGGCGCAAAGATTTGCTTTGCTTGGTATTACTCGGGCATGTCGGACAGTGTCCTCTGACGCTTTACAGGTGGTCTCTGGTAGAGTCCCGGCACAATACGAAGTCTTGCTTGCTGGAGCAGCATATTTAATCAAGAGAAACATCAGGAAAACTGTTTTGGGTATAAATATTTGCCCTCAGTTGGACAAGGTATATTCAAAAAGTGATGTTAAAAATGAAAAGACAAGAATTATGGCTGAGATTAAAAACTTATGGCAAACCAACTTGGAAAGTACCATAAAAGGACGACAAACCTATGTTTATTCCGAGAATCGATATTATTGATGTGAAAAAGAAAAGTTGGTTGCAGTTTGGTCTGCATGCCATGTTTCTTGTAACTGGACATGGTCTGGCTTCAAGACTTTGTCAGTTAGGATTACGGGATTCTGACTTGTGTAGTTGTGGGTTGCCGGAGACTTCTGAGCATGTCATGCTGGCTTGTGTAAATTATGTGGATATAAGAACTGAGTTAGAACTCTCAATTGGCCTCTTGGAGAAGGAGAGACTATGTCATGTTTACCGATAAGCGACTGTTTGCTTATTTTAATAAATTTGTAAATAAAAAGTTTTTATAAGAAGACGTGAAGCTCAAGATAGTAGAGCCACGCCTCCAAGCGGCAGGGACGTCAACTCGATCGATTGAGTTTGGCGGAATAAAAGTTCAAAGCCAAATTCTCTCGCGCGAGGCTAAGTGGCACTTGTACAAGTATGTTTAGAGTTTTTTCTTTTTAAATTGTTATTTGTTTTGATTAACCCGTGTTTTTAGTTCTAAAAGATTCCGAAAATATTCCCATTTAAGACCAATCCACGGATAGGCTCCGGCCTAGGGAGTGGGGTTTCAAATGGAGGTTTAAATGTAATACCCTACAGGTAATAAATAGACCCCACAACCTACCTACTTACAGTAGTACACTGTGGGAAAGTGATATAGATCTTTGGCCACTGCTTCCATATCTACCAAAATTACAGATTGGATGGTCCAATAAGCTTGGACCACCTCAGACCATTGAGCTATAACTTTTACCTTAAAGAGACAAAGACAGCCAGGTAAAGCCGCCTCAAGATATAATCAAATAAAACTTAAAACAAAGCCAACTGGCAGACCTTCACAGATGAAATCCAAATAGAACAGCAGCAGACTCAGATCCATAACTATAGCCCAGATGAACACAACCTAAATGTCACAATTAAGCTTCAAAAAGCATCCAATCTAGCAATACCAAAAAGAAAACCGAAGAAAAATGCTGTTCCTTGGTGGTGCCCTGAACTTTATATACTCTGGCGAGGGTGCACGAGGCCAGAAAACACTTCCAGAGAGCAAGGGCAACTTGGCCCCAGAATGGAGTTGATGCTCTGAGAGATTCCTATAGGAATCTCATATACTGCTTTAATAAAGACAAAAAAGAAGGAATTTTGGCGGACCTTGGTGGGGACATCCGGTAACACCAACCCTTGTGGTGTGGTCTACAGGATTGTCACCAACAAACTGCCAAGAGGTGATCTCTACAACTAAGGCAGATGGAACCGCAATTCACACTTGGACGGACTCCATAAATAACATATTAGATCATTTATTCTAGTCTGAGAACCAGGGGTTAACCCAGGCTCAGAGTGACAATGGCCAGCAATGAAAATTATAGCAATATGTCAATAGAACCACCCTTCACCATGGAAGAACTTCAAGCAGCACTCTTAAAAACCAAAAACAATAATTGTCCTGGACTTGACTTAACTGAAATGGAAACCATTAAAAAGTTAGTTAGCAGAAATTTCTCCTGATTCTCTACTAAACTCATTTAGTCACTGCTTGGCTGAGGGTTTGTTCCCACAAGCATGGAAACTGGCTATAATTAGATTAATCTTAAAGAATCCGGGAGAAAAAAAAAATCCCACTGAACCTAAATCATACAGACCTATAGCTTTACTGCCTGTTCTAGGAAAAATAATGGAACGCCTACTCCTCTATAGACTTAATTTAGATTATACTGAAGCCAACCTAAATTCTGAACAGCAATTCGGTTTCAAGCAAGGATCCTCAACTGAGGATGCCAAGAACTATATCCTAACAGTAAATAATAGTGATCAAAAGTACATGCTGGCAATATCTATTGACTTCGCTGATGCATTTGGTACCTCTGGTGGCCAAGTATCCTCAGAAGACTCCGCCAGACAAATGTACCAAAAAATCTATATCAATGTATAAACACGTATCTTGGTAACAGATGTGTAGTAGTTCGCACAGTTCCAAGAAATAAAACGCCCAGTTACAAAAGGTTGCCCACAGGGTTCAGTACTAGATCCATTCTTTTGGACCTGTGTGCTTGATGAATTCCTTACAAAAGATTTAGGCCCTACAGACAAGGTCGCCTTTGCTGACAACCTTGTCTTATTGGTAAAAAAGGTAACACCAGAAGGGTAGTGGTGGAAGAAAGAGCAAACGTGGCACTCAATCAACTGCAGGAATGGGCGCTAACCCACATGCTCAAAATCTCGGCAGAAAAAAAAAAAAAAAAAAAAGTGTATCCTACTGAAAGGAAATCTAAATATAAGACGACCACCAGTGATAAAAAATAGGTATCAGCTCAATTCACATGGTCCAAGAATTGAAATACTTAGGCATAATTCTAGACTCCAAATTAACTTTCTATCCAAACTTTTCACACTTCGCTAAAAAAAAAAAAAAAAAGTCAAAAACTATGCTGGAATGAGCGCCAGAATCATCCGAGCCGATTGGGGTCTCAAGCGCAGAACCCTAGCACTCAATTACAGAGCATTGTATTTAACTAATCTCCTACGGTGCTGGCATATGGTTCCATCACACAGCCATAGTTAGAAACTAAATCAAAGAACAGTCTTATTAACAATTAGAGCATGCTGTACAGTTAGTATCCCAGCCCTGCAAGTTTTGGCTGGAACTCTACCACTGCACCTTGAAAATGCGAAAAAAAGGGCTATATTATAGACTTAAAAAAAAGGAATCCCATGGGTTTCCTAGGCATAATCCCAAGCCTTGCCAACGACATGAAGGCAGAGAAACGACAAATTACCACACGACTACATCAAATATGGCAAACTGGATGGGAGCAAGAGACCAAAAGGTGCTAATACCAAAGCGTTTTTTCCACAGGTGGCTATGGTTAGCCCAAAACCACCTAAGTGGTATGCTCCAGGACTTTATACCACATTTCTATTGACAGGTCACGGATCTCTTAAAGCTCAATTGCACTCTTTGGGACTGGCCGATGACACCCACTGTACCTGTGGCGAAAATGAGGATTGGGCACACGTTCTATATGACTTATCTATGAAAATCAACGTAGACAGTTAATCACAGAAATTGGACCCTTTCCTAAGGATCAAGACTACCAATTCATCATGGAGAAAGTCTTTTACAAGGTTTTCACCAAGTATGCTCAAACCATTTTTGAAATCCGCTGAACCTTGCAGAGACAGGCTCTTCAACCAGTCCCTGTAGCAAATCAATACACCAAATATATAACCAGCCCATTTCCCTCCCCATGCCCAGTGAATGACAATTTCTACATGACTGAACGTACCTGAACTGACTCAGAAATTACCAGGCCTTTACCAGAGTTGACACCCTGCCCCTGGGGACTCCTTTGGCTCATTTCCAGTGGACCATAGAGGTGGGAACGTACCCAAATGTGACTGATGGAAATAAAGGCAGGCTGGTACTGCCCTCATCATAGCATACGTCCAACCAAAACAGACCGAGTTCCCAAACATGACAACACTCACGGAAAGGATTTTAAAGAGACTGGTATAGACATGCAGCCACGGTTACCTGTCAGCTTAAAAAAAAACTAGTAAGCGGCAGGTTTCTGAAGTATGAATGAGAGTTGGAGTGAATGTAAAGGAGAGAGTATGAAAAGAAATGCTAGGAACGGAGAGTGAATGATAATTTATGCCTCTGGGTGTGTGAGGGATGAATGTGAGTACTGAAAGAGAATGTGGAAATTGAGTAAAATTAGCGAATGACTGGAGTCTGAGTGAAATGGGTTGTGTGAATGTAAGGGTGTAGAAGTGTGCCTGGATGAGTGAATGAATGTGGAAATAAAGTCTAAAGTAAGTAAAATATAAAGTATAAATGTCGAAAGCAGAATGTAAAAGCATGACAGGAAGTTTGTTAAAAAAAAAAAGAAAAAAAACTTGGCATTAGTATAATTGTTATATAAAATATGTGTTTTTTTATTATTAGTATCATTTAAATTGTGTGAGCTTTCTTTAATTTGTTGCTTTGCCTTTAAAGCAACGGTTAAACAAGCATTAAATTATTTTGCAATAATTGGACAGGAGAGACTGACAGCTTGGTGTCAGTTTTGTTTGTTTAATAACTCACCCCCTCCCTGGTGTGAATGAATGACAAAAAAAAAAAGTATTAAAATGTAAAACTATAAAATATTGCCTAGAAATGTAGGAGGAAAAAACCTATAAAAAAGGGAAAAAATAAAATTGTGTGAGCGAGTAATATAAACTGCATGTTCTGATCCAGCCTCTTCACCAGATGGATGCCCATGGGAACCTTATGGACAACAAAGTCATCCATGCTGTTGGCTGTTCCTAGCCGGCATGCTGTCCCAGGTGGGATACAACCATCAGCACAGCTCAGCTCCTGCCATTAGGTGTTCCTAGCCACACTCCCTTGTGTGGTCCTTTGCCTCCACTCCCAGAGTGGGAGGGGCAGGTTACCTCTGGTCTCCTCCACTTTCTGCTCTGGTGGGGCAGGCCTGCTCCAATGATTTGGGGGTCATCTCTATGGACCCCATATCCGTCTCTTCCCCCCAGCCTTCAGTCTCCCCTCCCCCTCTAACTTAGAACTGCTAGCGTTCGAATAATTGTTAAATTCTTCGAGCCCTACACCCAAAAACTTAATGACATCAAATCGCATAACTAGTACTCCTTTTGGCTGACCCCTATCTATAGCGGGTTTTTTATTTTATTTGTTTATTGAGGTCCTAGCCACTGAAATCTCAGGAAATTAGGTGGCAGGACCTGCCAGAGTAAATAACTATATACTCGTGTACCTGGCCTGCCTCCACGGGGTAGTGTGAGCAATGTTGGGTTCCATTAGGGGCACCAGCAGCCAATTGACCACAGGAACAACGGTACACGACACTACACATATACAAGATCCATACACTTTTAAACCTCGGGCTTTGATAGTGTTCTGTTTCGCACCTACAATGTATACTACGCAGAGATGGGGAACCCCCTGGTGCCGTTTGACACTAAACACTCCAAGAGGCAGCGCTCCCAACAAACAAGTGTATAAAGGATCACCTAACTAACCGAAGAATTGAGGTAGTAACACCTTTTCGAAAATTGGTGTGATGGGTCCGCAGGGGCTACCCTCAGGGGTTGGTCCTGAGGCCACTCCTGTGGAACTTTGTCTTTGATGACTTCTTGGCTCAGGACTTGGGCGAAGTGAACTGCCAGGCCTTTGCTGACGATTTGGTCCTGATGGTGGAGGCGGACTCCAGATCGGGTCTGGAGACTCATGCGAACCAGGCAATACAGGAGTGGGCAAAGCTACACATGTTGAAGATATCACCCACGAAGACGAGTTCTGTTCTACTGAAAGGGGTTCTCGACATACACAGACCACCGCAAATAAAGATAGCAGGAGCAACATAAAACTTGCAAAATAAATACGATACTTGGGAATTACAATCCACAGTAATTTATCCTTCACCCCTCACATCATCCACGTGAAAGAACTACGGATCCGCGTTATGGTACAAAAAATCCAAGACCAGTATAAATAAGATACCTGGACACAATCGAGCGTAGCATTATGCTCATCTCTCGTGCATGCAGAACAGTAAGCACGCACGCCCTCCAGGTCCTAACAGGAGTCCTCCCACTGGACCTGACTCGCTGCGGGCTGATGTATCACCCGTCTGAGGGAACACCCACTACAATCTATGAACTCACCCCAGAACCAAACAACCACGACAAAGCAGAAAAGCATAGAATCGTCGCTCACCTGCTACAGCTGTGGCAGGACAGATGGACAGCATCAAACAAAGGCGAAGTAATTCAAGTAAGCCACTGAAATCTCAGGAAACTAGGTAGCACGGCCTGCCAGAGTAAAATATCAACTACAGTACTGGGTACCTGGTGTGCCTCCACGAGGCTGAGTGTGGGGCTCCAGCAGCTAAATTAGCCAAAAGAACAACGATACACAACACTACACTTACAAAATACATACACCTTTAAATCTCTGGCCTTTGCAGTGAACTGTTACACCCACAATGAAAGCAACGCGGAGATGGGGGAAAACTCCTGGTGCTGCTAGACACGAATACACTTTTACACGGCCCATCGCGGACATTATTGAATTACATCGTTTGCAAGCATGGCGGCGTCAGCAAAACATACGGGGTGATCTTCAACTCACCTTTATTCGACAGTGTTATTCGCACATCGAGACGCCGATTAAAAATGAATTTTGATATTGAATTTTGCATCATAGTGAATATTTTTTCAAGTTTACTATTTGTAACGTAGAATTTTATTCTAATGATAACACTGCATTTGTATATTTTATTTTTAGGGAGTGAATCAAGGCCCAATGCAGCGGAAATTTGAAAACAAATATTGAAAGGCCCGCCATAGCAAATAATTAAAATAACATAAAATGTTTAATATATGAACATGGCGGACTTTTAATATTTTTTAAGTATCCGCTGCGGTGGATCTTAAGTCACTTCCTTTCATTTATCAAAAATCAGCAGAATATTGCAGTGTAGCCATATTGAAATAAGTGTTGAAAACCTTCGTGGTGAAATTTCCTATAAAAATAATTGCAACTAAAAGTAACCGCGGCGAGCCCCCAGAAAACACTTTGCAACCCACATGTCGGGAACCCGGGCCCTAGAATTTGGAATTTTCTTAAAATTCCAAATTGTGTCCGAACGTGACTTCTGTATGGCGGAAGACTACGACATCAATTAATTTTAAAGAAAAAAAATAAAATAAACGGGTGCGTACAAGGCTCGTCCGTGTCATAGTAATACTTATAGCAAACCACAACACTTCGAATACATCAGATGTCACACGAGAAGGGGAAGGCAACTTACTGGTAAGCTTTAAAAATGAAAGTATGAATGAATCAGTTTAAAAAAAAAAAAAAAAAAGGAAGTTTGAATTAAATTTTGTCAGTATAGAACTCAGATTGTCAGTAAATTGTGTGCTCAGCAGTTGGTTTGTTCACAAGATAACAAGTCTTGAGGGCAACCGACCAGTGCCTTAGATTAAATAACTCAGTTGCGTTGTAAAGTTGCTTCGATGACCTCCAGTGATCCTCTGTAACCATACCAGATATATAAAGATGAAATTTAACTGCTACCATCATTAAATTGGGTTCGAATCCAACTCCGTTCAGTTAGTCAGTAACTGTTATGATCTTCCAATGTGGACAAGACAAAAGAGAAAAAATAAATAAAATTATATATATAGTTAAGATTTTCATTAAGCTAAGCACTTCAAATCTTTGGACTTTTTAAACTACTGAAAATCCAACTGAAATAAGCCCTTACCTCCATTGAAAAGTAAGCCACGTTACTACAGTAGCATGACGGACACTATGAAGCCTTCGAAGATTTTCCCAACGGGAATTCTGTTCGAGCTGTTGGCAACTGAACACCCAGAAAAGTATTTCCAGAAAACATTAAAACACGTTTTCCAGAAACGGTGAAATACCAGTCTCACACGCCTCTTCGTTAACTCCTCCAGAGGTAACGAGACCCAATATTCATTCATTTACAAGGTGACGGAAGAAAACAAGGGAAAAACAGGTCGCACTAGAAAAGATAAACAGGTTTACTCTTACGGCGGAGCATATCCTCTGTGGCTTTTCAGCGGCCTGCTTTTCTAGGGGATAGACAATAAAAGCGGTCTCGGCAATAGATCCCTTGCTGTGTATGCACATTAACAGCGACGAAAGAAATTCCTTAATAAATGAACCTGAATTTCCAGTTGGCAGACGGAACTGAAGGCCAAAATAGGAAGTCTGGGACACCGGAGGTAGTCAGAACACATGAGCAAGCATCAACAATAGCAGCTGCGACCTACAGTAGGGCCAGCACTTTATCTTGTCAAGCAAGCCCCCGAAACATGCCATTTGCTGCATCAACAGTTCAATTACTTCAAGCATCTGACCCTGCAGATTCTGTCTACGATGCCAACCAGTGATAGAAGAAACCACACTTTTATAGTACGGGCAGTTCGCAATGAACCTTTTCTGGAAAGAGGTTGAAAAATTTGAATGCGATTTTCTGCCTGCAAAAATTAAAAACTTTCCTACGACTGTATGGTAACATCACTGAAGGCTCCTCAAACCTTCAGCACAATAGCGGCCGACAGCATCAGATTATCTAAACAGGCACAAGTGCCTATGTTTCCCACATCCCAACACCTTAATTTATATCAGCTATAGGTGGAAATAAATATGGATCAATTCCAGTAACTCACTCCGAGAATTTGAAGGAAACATGAGAACTTGAAGTTGGCAAATATTAAGTATGAAGAACTTGGTTGGTCTGTGCTGGCTTTAAAGCGATAAGCATGTTACTTGGACATCAATCTGGCTACACAACAATGCCTTGCTTTTTGTGTGAGTAGGACAGTCGCGCAGGAGTAAACACTGGGATTTCAAGGTCCGGCCAAAGAAGGGTAGTTTGTTGCCTGGATCAACGAATACAGGTCAAAAGCAACTGGTAGATCGCAAAAACTGTCCTACCACCCTTGCACATCAAACTGGGTTTAATGATATAGTTTGTGAAAGGTTTACCTCAGGAAGGTCTCTGCTTCAACTAGCTTTGTACTAAATTCCCATCGATCAAACAAGAATTTTTTGTTTGACCTCAAATTCGCAAAGTGATGAGGGGCTAAGATTTTGAGGGAACTATGAATAAAAGAGAAAAACAAGCATGGATTAACTTCAGCTCTGTTGTTGAGAACTTCTTAGGGAACAAGAAGAATCCAAACTACAAGAATATAGTTGAAAATATGTTAGCAAACTTCAAGAAACTGGGCAACAAAACAAGTGTCAACGTACATTTTTTACACTCCTACATAGACTACGTCGCAGAAAATTTAGGATATGATAGTGAAGAACAGAGTAAGAAGTTTCACCAGGACATAAAAAAAAAAAAGGCATGGAGATGAGGTACCAAGGGAAGAGGAATGTCAACATAATGGCTGACTATCAGCCATCATGTTGACATGCTTTTGATTTGATTTGGTAGTTGTTGGCGCATCGGCTTCTGTGGCCATATTGCACCTCCCAAGGTTTTTGCAGTACTTTGATCCAAGCCCGAGGCGGGAATCGAACCCGCGACCTTTGGGTTGCCGGGCAGGTACTTTACCCACTCAGCTAGCCCGGTTGGCATGTTGACATGCAGAAAAGCTATTCATCACGGAAGTATTAACAGAATGGATCCCAGAGAAATAGTTGAAATAAGAAAAGAATTGGATCCGGACCAATTTTTGTGTGTGGAATAGAGCAAGTGCCTTGCTGCTTATATCAAAACTTCTTTTGAAATCCTTCTTGTCGAAAAACCAAAAGGGCCTCAAAATCAAGGTATGCTACAAAAAAGCACTGAACCCTGGGGAACTACACTACTAATATCAGTCCGCGAAGAGCAGTGTCCATTGATAATCAGTCTTCTCCCACTCACCTATCCCTTTATCAATCGCAACTTGCCCTTTATGCCACACTGCTTCAATCTGAACATCAGCCTCGTGTGCAATAGTATCAAAAGCTTTTCTGAAATCCAAGAATACAGTAATGAGCAGGATTCATCCCCTTCCTTCTAGTGTTTACATAAGTATAGAAGTCTGCTGTTTTTCTTTGCATTATTTGCCGGTTTAGCGGATAAACACTTTGACAGAACTGCGTTAATTTAACGTTGTAGTGTTCCAGATATCTATTACCGTTAAAATTCCAAAAGTGTTACGTGCATGTACCCATTCCCTCCTAAACCGTTCTAACTTTCCTGTAAGTGCTTAGTTGCTCGTTAACTAAAGAGCTAAATTATCTGTGAAATCTTCTCGCTGAAGGCTGCCACACAACAGAACAGGTGTCTGCAAGTAGTAAAGCTAAACATTTTTCCTTCAAAGACAGGTAGAATGCTCTCAGCGTGCACTTTCAGCGGCGATTTAATTGAGCGCGAAGCACAACTACCACTTTATTATAAGAAACCTTGGTGCCAGCAGCTGTAAACGTTTCCTTTTTCGCTATGAGAGCAGTTCAAAAAAACTGTTGGGTAGGATGATGTCCGTGAGGGGAGTTGAAATCAAATAATAAGTAGTGGCTTCATTTTATTATTATTAATAATGTGGGCAGTAGTACCACCGAAGCAACCCACATGTTGAATTTAGACAGGGTATAAATCAATGGGGCCAAACATTTTATGCACGTCATGGAAAGTTGTTAAAAACTGTTAGTTAAGGCGAAATGTCATTTGCACACCCAGATTTTTTAAAACAAAAATAAAAAAAATTTTTTTTCAACTTAAAAAAAAGCTCGAAATGAACGCAGCCGTTAATAATATCATAAAAATGAATTGTTAATCAGGAAAGTTTCAAGAGAATGTGTAGGCATTTGATGATCCTCGTTTGCACTAGGATCTCCAACTTATGCAGAATGCGAAACCTACAGATTATTTGCCTAATAAAAACTATTAGCTAATATGTTTCTGTTCAAGTCAAGCTGTGCTCCTAGAAAACTGCTTCGAAAAGGCAAGTTTAAGGGCAGCGGGTGCCCAGCGTTTTTCATCTGCAATATAAAGCTATCTTCCTCTATATATATCTTTTATAGCAAAGATAACTTTAAGTCTCTCTCTCTCTCTCTATATATATATATATATATATATATATATATATATATATATATATATAGAAATTCTTTATAATTGTTCTTACAGTTAAAGTTGCAAGTCCTAAATTATGGCACACATCCGCATGTCGTTGACCGGAATGAATTCGCTTCAAAACGTCTAATTTAATTTTCAAATTCAGTCTTTTTCTTACATTTATAGTCTTCGTACTGCGCTCAGACGTTGTTTCTTTTTCATTCTTATCGGCCATTATTAACTCTTCGAAAATGTAACTGCGTTGGTTGCATTAATTATGATACAATGTTCAAGTAAACTGTCCATTACGCACAATGTTTAATACTGTACTGAGTGAGGACTAGACTTCGGATAAATGCATAACGCAAGTATTACAAGCAATATACTTGATCATTTTTTAAAAATGTTGATCTCGGACCTACGTAACAAGTCATGTACTGCAATTAAATTAGCGTGCGAGACAATTTCACTGAGCGTGGGAAAATTTCTCAAGTCGGCGTGGGAAACGTTTTAATGCTGTTTTGCTATTCATTTTCAAAATATCAACTCCATCAAATGAAACGATTTCTTAAATATGCCAAAAATACAATCTGTAAATGAGCATTATAGTGATCTGTGACAACGTTATAGTCAGATAGGGATTATAATATAAGAACAGCGTTATAGCGAATCATCGTAAAGCGAACCGCGTTACAACGGGGGTCTGCTGTATATATAAATAATTTAGCCAATTAAATTCTTAAAATTTACGGAGAACATCATACACAGGTGTGCAGTTACCTGCGTACCGCATATAATGAACCCAAAACTGAAAAATAAGCTTGCTAGTTTAATACATGATTTTAAAGCTTGTTGGCTTTAAAATCATGTTAGACATTCTGACAACAGTAGCACTAGCAAATGTTTCAAGAAAACAAGCTTATATAGCACCAGCCAAAAAAAAAACAACACTTCATCCAGCCATACATTCCAAGAATTTGTCTAGTTCCTCCATGAATTTATTCAAACCATCCACTTCCACAACAACGGATCGAAGCCTATACCAACAATCAACCAATCTCCGGCTAAGAAAAACTTCCACACATCTATTTTACAACCATCCTTCCTTAGCGTAAATTTATTCTCGTGTGTGCGTGGTCTGAGCAAGAGGAAGAATACCATTCACATTCAGCTTACTGAATCCAATCAAGGATTTAAACACCTCAATCCGATAACCCCCATAGGTGCCTAGTTACCTAGGTACCTAAATTTCAGATGCTGAAATTTGCAGAATTGAAGCCTTTATAGGTAAAAGCAACCTTTCGTTCCCTTCAATCTGGTTGTCTGTCTCGGTACCCATTCGAGCAGATTTACATCCTGAAGCGAGGCCTCAGATCTGTATAAGATACTCTAGATGCAGCCTAACCATGGCCCTGTACAAAAGGGATAATTACCTCCTTATCCTTGCTAGTAAAGTTTCATATATCATTGACAAAACCCAATGAGCTGCCCTGCTCAGAGAATTTCATATCATACTGCAGAATTACCCCAGGTCCTTTTTAATTTTCCACTACCCTAAGTGTAGTTCCACACAGTTAATAAGTTACGCTGATATTACTGCTACCCATATGCAGTACCTTGCATTTGTCAATGTTAAACTTCAACTGCCATTTCTCAGCTCGTCGACCTACTTTTTCTAGATCTTGTTGCAGTAGCATAAAATAATTACTGTCGTTAACCCCTCCCCCCCTTAATATCATCTGCAAACTTTGACAAATGAGTCTGATATACCTTCATCAATATCATTGATAAATACAGAAAAACAACAATGGACCCAACACTGAACCCTGGGAAACTCGACTAATAACATTAGTCCACGAAGGGCAGTGCCCATTGATAACCACTATCTTCTTCCACTTAATACCATCCCTTTATCCATAGCAGTAACTTGTCCTTAATGACACATTGCTCCAGTTTATACAGCAGTAGGGGTTATAATATAAGAACAGCGTTATAGCGAATCATCGTAAAGCGAACCGCGTTACAACGGGGGTCTGCTGTATATATAAATAATTTAGCCAATTAAATTCTTAAAATTTACGGAGAACATCATACACAGGTGTGCAGTTACCCGCGTACCGCATATAATGAACCCAAAACTGAAAAATAAGCTTGCTAGTTTAATACATGATTTTAAAGCTTGTTGGCTTTAAAATCATTATCAAAAGCCTTCCTGAAATCCGAGTACGTGATATCAAAATTATTGCTAGTATGAGAGTGGTCAATCTACACATTCCAGTCAACATCCGGAAAATTAAAATCCCCCATTATGAGACATTCTAATTTGCTGGCCCATTGTTTTTCTCTATAGCTGTTTGGTTTACTCATTAGGCCTAAAACACACTCCTACTCGCAATTTTGTTTTCCCAGTGCTTATATCACACCAAACTGTGCTAGTAGGTAGCACAGCTTGTAGAATCGCCGTCCTCCCAACACCGAGTGGAAAAGGCCCGAGTTCGAATCACGTCGATGAGAGGAGGCATTTTTATGGGTCTTTTTCACAACGTGGCTGAGTTAGTCGGTCTCAAGCGAGGGTAGCATGTTTTTTCCTCCCGGAAACTCGGGTTTTTCGTCCAGAAAACAGATCTCAGAACACGCAATTTACAGACAATATACTCGGAGCAACATGACCTTAGTCGCCGATGCTCCAAAAACCCAACCACACCAAACTAAGTGAACATTGTGCTGGTCACACATGTTGACCGAATGCAGTGAGTTAGAGTTATTATTATTGACACCTTTTTATTGGGGTTATTCCAAAAATTGTAACGAAAAACCGTCATGCGAAAAGCGATAGGAAAATTTATTCCAGTTTAATTTATCTTGTACTGAACCAAATTAAATGAAATTTTGCACTGAGCTTCATCTTAGCTCTATACTAGAGGAAAAAAAAAAACTTTCAAACCTCTGAAAATTGCAGTAGTTTTTCAAAGATAGTGGAAAATATGAACATGCGATCAAGGAAATTCTCACGTAATAAACATGATAATGTGGACGTATAGCATATCGCTGGAAAGCTAAGGCATTCAGAAACAGAAATATTAATGTTTTAAGATAAAAAAAAAATTTGAGGAGTCATGTGTTTAATCGACTTTCATTTGTGTTTACTGAAAAAAAAAACAAGTAATATAAAAAAAATTTTTAAAGTCAATTCCTACTTAGGTCAACAAAGAAAAAATTTTATTTTAGTTACTTTTTATTAAATAATTACAATTAATATAAATATGTATATACATATGACAGAATCACAATATTAAGTGGCAAAATAGAAAGCGAATTTCCTTGCAATTTTCCATTCTATATACGGTGTTGGACTATTATTTTTATTCACGTTTCATTTTCCATTTTGTTCCCTCCTTGACTCAGACTAGAACCCAGAATGAAAAAAAGAATCTGAAAAAGAAATTTTCCAGCGATCTACACGCTTCGCCACTGACGGTATTTATTCCTAAATTTATATCCTGCTAAATATCTTATATAAGAGAAATTTTCTCCCATATAAAACTAAAATTATTTAATATTTGAAAAAACTGTATTAACATCAAGTGTCATCCACTACAAGTTTAAAAAAAAAAAATTATTTGAACTTGAGTGGATGAATAAAAAGTATTTTATTGACGATTGAAAATTTGAACAAGATATATAAATATTTATAGGGAGAGTGCGAACTAATAGTAGGAATTGAAAAATGTTGTTTTTACGCGACTTCGGGAGGGATTCAAGCAAAAACCGATCGTTGGCCGCACGTGGTATTACTTTGTTTTGAAAAAAAAAAAAAAATTTGCTGTTTTTGTGTTAATTTTTTTTCATTTTAACTGAGATGTTACGTGACATTGTCTTCCCCGAATAAATTGCATTTCTGTTACTTGCTGCTCCGAAAAAGATTTGCCGGAATTTTGTTGTTTTACAGCTCCGACATACTGTTAAGTCACGTGACATCCGCCACGTGCAGTCGTCGAGAAGACGGGGAATGCAGTGAGCTGTTGTTGTCGAATTTAACGACACAATAGGCTACCAGGACCATAACTGTCTTTCTGATGGTGAATATGAAATAGCCTCATTAATATAATTATATTTTATGATATATTCCTATACGATTTAGGAAAGAATCTCCAAGAATCTGCAATAAATTTATTGATGACTGTATTAGCAATTGATTTAAAAAAGGTGTTTAAGCAGATGTTTTGGAAGTGGGGACAGTCCACTAACAAATGGCGAATGGTCAGTTGTACTTGACATGATGTACATTGGGGAGCGCTGTCATTGGTTAATAGATACAGGTGAGCTAGGTGCGTATGCCCAATCCTTAGCCTTAATAAAATTGTTTCTTCTCGTCTGCTTTTCCGGAAGCTGGAGAGCCACAGCTTTGGTTCTATTCGGCAAAGTTTGTTTCCTGGATAACCTCTCCAGATTATTGACTACATATTGTAACATGCTTTACGGATGATGGGTTTGAAATCGGTATATGGAACTTTACAATTCTGTAAAATAGAAGATTTGGTTTTTCATTTCCTGCTATCCCAGAATGCCCTGGGATACAGCAGAATGTCACAGTTTGGTTTGATTCATTACACACAAGTAATTTAGAATGGATTTGTTTTATTACAGGGCGGGCGAGAGAATGCAGTGAGTGGCCGGAGTTACGAACTGTACGTCACTGCTTTCACCCTCTTCTTCTCGACGCCATTTTGTAAGAGGTACCGCTCTCTGGAATTTTACCCGGAAGAATAGTTTAAAAATGAGTAACAAAAAGACCATTTTTGCCATGAAAATTGACAGACGATCGAGATGAATCTCTTTTGATTCATATAGAAAATCTGGGACATCTCATTACCTGTTTGAGAACTCAGAAATGGATTGCCGTTAAAAATTTCATTATGAACAAAGATAATCAGAATGTTTCACTGGGCGACTATCACGGAACGTCTCGGAGAAAAGAAAGAAATTAAGCTTTAAACTTTTTGTGCGTTCCGCGTAGACGATTTTTGCGACGTATTCGAATCACAAACGTGCGCCATCCGCTGACGGAAGTCGCGACAAGTAGCAACGGTACAGATTTCAATGGGAACGAACGCGGAAATTGCAAAAAATTACGCAAGGACAATTAATGTAACGATCTATAGATTCAGACGAGAATCCAGTCTACGCTGGACAGAAACTGGTTTAACGAATCCCAGTCAGTGTTTGATCTATCATAAAAATGGTAGAAACAATTTATAAACAAATTTTATTAATTGCATCAGGTATACAGGGATTAAAAACTCCATTTAACTGATATTTATTTTGCATTCGCGTGTTATTTTATTTTAGGAATATCGCACACGCAACTTCATACGCACTGTTCATCGTTGTTTCAATGTTCCCAAACAAGAGTTTCCGCCTCTCCAAGGTTAGGCAACTTGTGCAAAAAGGATAGGTAGAATAGGACCACGGTATGTCTGCCAGGGGCAAAGGTTCACGATGTTGTAGACCAGATATCTTTTAAGGGCATAAAAATTTTGTTGTACACGTTGGCACTAGCGACATTGAGAGTAGATCTGAAGACTTACTTCAGTGTACAGCGCAGTGTGAAAAAAACAAAAAAAAAACAAAACAGCCAGTTGCGGTTAAATTTGAAAATATCTGCAATTCTGCCCAGAAACGACAGGAGGGAGATATTTGTCAAATCAATTCGGCCCGGCTCAGATTGTGCAAGGCTCATGGGGTAGAAATTTTCTTAGAGTAGGCAGTGCGTGTTAACAGGAGAGACTGCTTATACAGGGATGGGATACACTTAAATAGAAAGGTTGAAAGAATATTTGCTGATGCTATCGAGCCAGTGTTAGCTGGATCGAAAAACTACCAGCATGAGGGGATATACAAAATAGATTAACAATAGCACAGGTGAAAGTGATTCTTGCACTTCTATTGAAACAAACAGCAGCTTTGAAAGCAAGGCACTGGGACTTTCAAGGACTGCTGGGAATCAACATGGAAAAAGTAAATTCATGGGCTGTGCTCGGGTGAGTAAGAATAGGAGCATGTATGCTTGCATGTACGGCAATTCTAAGAGATTAGTAAAGAAATTTGGTGAACATGAAGTACTGGTCAAGACAACAAATGCAAATATTGTCGGGATTTCAGATGTGGTGCCACTCAGATATAAGGGACAGAATTTGAATAAGGGGAGTACAATGTATACAGGAAGGACAGAAGAGGGGGATTATTCGAAGATTATTCTCTTACTTAAGCACATAGTATCTAATACAGTGCAGCCATTTGACATGAATGGCCAGTGCAACGTTAATTCAGTTTGGTGTGACATAAGCAGTGGCAAAAACAAAAATGGGAGTGGGAGAATAGAACTCATCAGGCCTAATGCTTGATGAGTACAACAAGCAGTTGTACAGAAAAATAGAGTGTGCCAGTAAGTTAGAATGTCTTATAACGGAGAATTTTAACTTTCAGATATTGACCAACTTGTCCGTTGGCCACTCACTGACCAGAAACACTTTTGTAGATGACTGTTTCCTACAGCAGCATGTCAAAGAGGCAACAAGAGGGAGTAATACTCGATTTGATTATCAGCAATGATTATTCATGCATTAAGATACTGCAGATGGCAGTGACCACAGTGTGCTGATGTGGGATTTACTTGAAAGTAATAACTACCATTTAGAGCAGTGATTTCACAACTTTTTTTAATAACGGCACCCCTAAAGTAATTTATTTTATTTTGTGGCACCCCTACTCAATATATATATAAAAAAATAAATTGTTATGATATTTATTACAATACTATAATTATAAAAATTACATTTCATAATACAAATTATATAATTTTATTCTTTATATGGAGGTACTAAGTAAGCATCAATTATAGATGACCACGAAATTAAAAAAAGATACTGTACACCTTTTTATAATGAAATAAACATAAATTAAAAAATAATAATAAGTTTAAGTAATTTAGGTACAAATTACGTGGCACCTCTGGAATGTTGTTGCGGCACCCCAAGATGCCGCGGCACCCGGGTTGAAAACCACTGATTTAGAGTAATGGGAAGGTTTTTTTGCTTTCGTAAAGGTTACTACAGTGGTCTCAGGCAGTTTTTAAATTCTTTACAGTGACACCAACTGATGATGTTACCATCAACAAATTCTAAATGGAAAGCATTCAAGGAATTAATCATAGAATGCTACTAGGCTTTCCATACTAACTAAGAAGTACTATTCAAGGTATCTGAATGTCAGATGAGACTTATAGCAGAGAAAAAAAATGCACAGGATGCATATAAATTATCAGGCGACACAGGAGCCTATGGCAGGTACAAAGTAGTCTGCAATAAAGTAAAAAAAGGTTAGGTAAGCGAAGACAGATTACGAGAAATCTTTGGGGAAGGATGCAAAGAAAAACAGCAAAGACTACTTTATGCATGTAAACTAAAAGGACGGGGATGAATCAGATTGGTCCACTTGACATCGATGGTCGTCCCACTCAGGTTGCTGACAAACTGAATAACCATTTTGCATCTACACTCACACATGAGGAATTCTTTACTGAAGGGGATGCCAGAAGTTTATTAATCTCCGAGAGGAACCGTCGAAGACAGATTGTTGAAGTTAAACATAAGGAAGGCACCAAGGATGGTTGGGAACTATCCAATTATATTAATTTTTTAGTTAGAAAGTAATCTGAAAGATGCGTATTTTCCCGTGATAATCTTTTAGGATTTCTTCCTTCCCTCCAGCCGTCACAATGGTCAAAGTTTTTGAAAAAAAAAAAAAAAAAAAAAAAGTGTCTACTCTACCCAACAGAAGTCCATGACACAAAATGAGGTGAACTTAGCAAATTAAAGATTTCCACAGATATCAAGAAGTTTAGCAGTTAATACACTGCCTATAACATTGAGATGCATAGAAACAATATTCGCTAAAAAATTCTCGTCTGGTATAAACTGAATAAATTAAATCTACAAATTATCAAAAGGGTTTTAAAAACAATTGCACAGTTTTAGGAACTGCAGGAAAGCTTGAATTGGACTACTTCCTCAAATAACATAATACGAACTGTTTTTGTACGGGGAGAACATTTCTTTTTATCAAATTTAAATGAGCTAGTAAATCTATTTACCTCTAAGAATAAATGATATGTATCCACTCTAATTCTCCAAAAAACCTACAGCATATTGTTTCTTGGAATCTCCAAATTACACGCCAACGAGCTGTCTCTTCAAAACAGAAAGTAGCCTTAGTTAAAAAAAAAAACCTCGCGCAAGAAGTCTGAATTCACGAAATCAAATGATGTTCCATGGAATAACTAGCTACAGATTACTTTCCAACCCACCATTTTAAGCGTTATTGGTCATTACGAACACAAGTAAGAGACTTATCACAAACAGTTCCACGTGCTATGAATAATTTCGACCAATAAGAGACTGTTTTAGTTTCACATAATGCAAATCCAGCGACAAAATATTTTTCAACTCCAATGGAAACATGTGCAGAAATTATACATTTCTTTCTGTTAGAAAGTCGATTGAAGTCCGGGGGCAGGGCAAGTTCTTCACATAAGGATGATTTTTTATCATCACCACCACCATCAAATCAATACGCCTCTAAGCTCTATACAGGGTGTTTCAGTTAAACGTTTCAGAACTTCTAAGAGGGGTAGGGTACATCCTGACAACTCGAAATCATATAGCAATGTGGGGTCGGAAATGCTTTCCTGAAGCGGTGTTGTACACAGAAGCACCATAAAGAAAAGAGACCGTAAGTGAGAAATCGTTTTAATAATACATGAAAAGAAGCAAAAGGTACATGGATTAAAGTAAGTGTTCGAAGTTTCTTCCACGGGCTACAATGCACGCCTCACATCTCCGACTCATGGACATCCGAACATTCTGGAATACTCCAGGCGAATTTCGAATTTCTTGAACAAGAACGCCAAGTTAGTAGGATGGATGATTACACGAACGCAGAGTTAGCCGATATGTATTTGGCGTACGGGGCTGCAAATTGTAGTGGGCCATCCGCACAGCGTTTGTACGCGGAACGATATCGGACGAGGCGTATTCCCAGTCATAATTTCTTTGCAAGACTGCACCAGAGGTTAGCTGAGAGAGGTTCATTTGAAAGAGCTGACAGGGACAGGGTAAGAACAGCACGGACTCCAGCCGTCGAACAGAATGTGCTGCAGCATGTACAGGGGAATCCAAGGACGAGTACACGAAGTCTAGCAAACGCAGTCGGGGTTTCCCATTGCAGCGTCTGGAGGATTCTCCGAGAACAAGACATGCATCCGTTTCACGTGCAGCGTGTCCAGATACAGCAACCGGAGGATTATGCACCTCGTATTGCTTTCGCACAGTGGTACCTTGGAAAATGTGCTACAAATCCCCTTTTTCCTGCTGAAGTGTTGTTTTCCGATGAGGCATCCTTTACAAGGGAAGGAATTTTCAACACGCATAACGACCATATCTGGGCGGTCGAGAACCCGCATGCAATACGACGTCGTGCAGCACAGATTCGATTTTCGGTCAATGTATGGGCCGGTATTATGGGAGATCACCTCATCGGACCTTACCTGTTACCGTGTCGTCTAACCGGACCTATCTACTTGATCTTTCTGCAGCAAGTATTGCCACAACTTTTGAGAGATGAACAGATTTCTGCATCGACGCAACAGACAATGTGGTTCCAACACGATGGAGCCCCTGCCCATTATAGCGGAGATGTTCGTAACTACCTGGATGTCACATTCGGTCAACAGTGGATCGGACGTGGTGGTCCCGTGCGTTGGCCTGCTCGGTCACCCGACCTATCATGTCTTGATTTTTATTTCTGGGGTCCTATGAAATCGCTAGTTTATGACACCCCTGTTGACAATGCTGAGGAGCTGGTTGCAAGAATCGCAGTAGCTGCCGAAGAAATTCGAAATTCGCCTGGAGTATTCCAGAATGTTCGGATGTCCATGCGTCGGAGATGTGAGGCGTGCATTGTAGCCCGTGGAAGAAACTTCGAACACTTACTTTAATCCATGTACCTTTTGCTTCTTTTCATGTATTATTAAAACGATTTCTCACTTACGGTCTCTTTTCTTTATGGTGCTTCTGTGTAAAACACCGCTTCAGGAAAGCATTTCCGACCCCACATTGGTATATGATTTCGAGTTGTCAGGATGTACCCTACCCCTCTTAGAAGTTCTGAAACGTTTAACTGAAACACCCTGTATAATAAAAAATTTCTACCAACAATGGAAATTGTTTAAATAATTTATTCGGCAAAACAAAACGTGAATAATAAATTTCTGTTACAGAGTTTCTCAAAATTTTCTAAGAACTTTACTCACCTTTACTTATAATCTGCACAACCCACCCATAAGATCAGTAGATCACAAACAAAATATCCCTTCCTTCAAGGTAAATTACTATTGGCGCACAGTACGAATTCTAATAGAGACAGATCTAAATCCGAAATAATTATCTATAATCGCATGGCTGGTATTACATACACCGACCGCCATCTTATCTCCACCATTCCTCAATAGCGGGTTGCAGTCGAAAACCCATGAAGAGTAACGCAACGCAGAGATTTCAAACCCCAGTATTTTATCACCTTGGCATAGATTTAACATAAAACGACTCAATGTGAGAGTAGTAGTGACCGTCATCTCCTGGAGAAACAGAAAAAATGAAAAAATAAATAAATAAAAAGGCTAAAAACATGACTCACTTGGATAAACTGTCATATTTGAAGCAGGTGGGCCTTGCACGAGATTTATCCATGCCGTCAACTTCGGTGAGATATGTTTGCAAAAAAAAAGGAACCGTATTTATAAGTTCTGCCCAAAATGTTAATGGTGCCACAAAAGTAACAAGAAACAATGTTATGAATAGAATGGGAACCTTTTAGCCATCTGGACTAAGGATGTGAATCAACAACATATGCTCACTGGTATGCGGGAAATATTGGACATAGAGTTTACGTATGCTTGTAAAGCAAGAATTTGGAGAAAGTGCTAATGAAGAGGCTTTCAATGTTAGTCATAGAAGGTTCGATCGCTTTAAATGCAATTTCCTATTACAAATAGAAAGAAAAGCAAATAAAAAAATGAAAATAAGTTTTTTTTTTAAGGAAAATAAGGCCGCAGTAACTGAGTCCTTGCAGAAATAAACTGGTGAGCTCTGTAGTCCGCAACTTCTAAACCATTCTGCATATGGACATCAATTAGCACTCTTCACCAATCAATCTGGTTGTCCTTCTTTGAACCTTTCTAGAAGCTGTTTTTCTTAAAGTGTGGCCCCCAGAACTGAACAGAATATTCCAAATGCTGTCTCGCCACTGTCTTATATAAAGGGGCATCCTTTTTCCTACTTGAAAGGTCCTGTACATCGTGAAGAGAACACCATATGCCATTCTAGCCGATTGTTTAAACTGTGTGAAATATTTCATGTCTGATTGGGCGCAGCGAATGAAGTTAACCTGTATAGACTCCGGCCCAAAAAGAGGCAACACGATTTCAAACAACTTGGATTTATTTTTAAGCATGGTAGCTCTGCACTTACAACTCTGTCAATGTCATCCTTTGTGCGTATTTTAGAATCTGTAGACAGAGTGAGGAGTATGTGCGCATGTGGTAGTCCACGTTTCTGGAACTCTATCACGTAGATGAGGGCTATCACAGTACCAAAACGAATCCGCTTGAGAATGTCGTCAAGCAGTACTGCAAGTTTTATTTTGAACACTCGCACAGTTATGAATGGTCTGTGTTGGGGTCGTTGCTTCCCTTCCATTGCATTCACAATCTCAGGCCAGGCAGGATTGCAAGATGCAACAAATAGATCAGGTCTCCCAAACTTTCTTACAATTGCCATCACATCTTAATAGTTTTGTTGCATGTACCTTGGGCTGCCTTGGAAAGTCGAAGGCAGAATTATCATCTTTCCTGCTCTCAAGTTTTGGTTCTGAGCTCTTGCTTCTACTGCATACAATAGTCCACGGTATATTTCCACTCGTGGATCTTTCTGATTATGGCGTAAATAGTTTAAACTAGATCCTTCAGTCTTCGCATAGGCGCCTACAATGTATTGCTGAAATTATTTCCCACTGCTATGAATTAGGCTAAAACCAGGTCTCAACGCAAGTCTATAAGCAAAGAATTGCAACTGTGTTACTCTAATACGTTTTGCGGTTCTTCTCTCTTCTGCGTGTTGTAGTTCCTCGTGCCAACCACCCTCTCCTCACGGGAACAGCAACGGATACACCATAGGGTCTCCATTCTTGTTTAGCGGTGCTGTAATTCTACCGCAGTCACCTGTGGGACATATGCATATGTCTCTACATATTGGCTGGTGGTTCCCCGTCTTCTCCAACAAATATTGCAGCAACCTCCGTTTTGGATGTAGGTGCATTATATCGTCTCTTATCTAAGTCTGGTCGTCTATAAATACTATGAGCACATTCACTGTTGGATTGGCTTGGGCTATTTGATGCATTTGTTTATATGACTCAGCAAATGGGTTAACTTGTTGCAGCAACTCGTCGAATTGTTGCATTACTTCGGCCATACACCCTTGGTTTGATTGCTTTTCAAGCCGTTTTGTTGTTGCTTCAGCAGAATGGAAAATATAAAGTTGTCCATATCCTGGCTTATTTGCCTCGTTTGGATATAGCAGTGAGACCAAATGGTAAATTTGAACGTGTATTCTAAAACGTCATGGCCCATTTCCAGGCGGTGATTTAATCTCTGCGCCCATTGATGCGAACACCATTGCTGAGTTGTACTCTCGTATATGTTCTCTGTAGTTATTTGCTTCACGTGGTGTATCCCCTGTAAGCAGCTCTCGTAATAGAGTAGGTGTCTCAGACAATGGGTGGAGTAAAACCTTTCCATCATGACAGTATTTATTCGATGTGTTTAACTGATGTCCCCTTGCATTGCAATACTCACAGTTGTAACACATAATTCCTATGTCATGCTCTTCCACATTAATTACAGCTTGTCGATTATTCGCATCCGTACTTCTATTTGATTAGTCCTCTTCTCATTTCCACTCTTTCTTCAATGTTTTCTGTCCGTCTTCGTAGTCGTAGAGTCTCGTTTCGGTCTCTTATGATTCGTTAACATTTCTTCTACGTTTTCTCAAAGTTCTTACACACTGTTCAGCCATTTTTACACTTCTTAAGACAGATAAAATAGCAGTTACCTTTCAGGCATATGTTGCCTTTCTTCAATCGAAAAACGTTAGTACAAAAATTAATAAAGAATGCCCGGTATGGTGGTCGTGCAAGGTGAACAGCGTTAACGGGTGCTGGCAACAATTAGCAGTTGTTGACAAGTAATGAGGCATAGACTAAATTGCGCCGTATATACTGTCTGTAAATTGAGTGTGTTCTGTGGTAGATTTGCTGTTTGGTGGACGAAAAACCCGAGTTTTCAGTATAATAAACCATGCTATCCTCGCCCGGGACTAACCAATTCACCTACGTGGTGAAAACGACCGATAAAAATTACTCGTCATCGATGGGATCTGAATCTAGGTCTTTTCCACTCGATGTGGAGAGGACGGCGATTCTACCAACTATGCTATCCGAGGGACAGCAAGTTGTGGTGTAGTCTCCGTTGTCATACTGTATTATACATGAAAATCTAGACTGAGAAATTTCTGCTCGCAATTTCCCATTAGGTTCTGCGCGGGTAGCACAGCGTCCTCCTCACACCGGGTGGAAAAGGCCCGGGTTCGAATCCCGTTGATGAAGCGAGGAACTTTAATGGGCTTTTTTCAATCCCTGGCTAAGTTAGTTCGTTTCAGGCGTAGATAGCAAGGTTTTTCTCCCTCAGAAACTGAGATTTTTCGTCCAGCAAAACAGGCAAATCGACCATAGAACACACGCAATTTACAGACACAAATACGGGTTAATGTATTCAATTACGGGCAACCCAAAAATAATAATTTGATTTTTTTTTTCCATTAGGTTTTATCGTTGGGGAGGCACATTGAAAAGCCTGTGGCGGTTGTTGCTTTTAAGTGTAAGAATAGATAATATTCATCACACTGAGTGCGCTTTTGGGTTATCTGTGCCACTGAGGTCCTGTCTCTGCTCTACGGATAATTGCAGGATGAATTTACGATAAAGTATTTTGTGTTGTTTTTGAAAGACTGGTTTCAGTGGCTTGTTAATACAAGATGGTGTGGAGCAGCAAGGATAGCTTTCTGTTGAAGAAGCTTCAGACATCTGTGATTCTTAAACGGCCAGTTTCAATTTTCGTTTCTTTGATTAGAAAGAGTCAAAGCCTATTTTCTGACCTGATTATTAAAGGAGATCGATGAGGAGTCTGTCAGATCATCTGTTAAGTATATGGAGGTGAGGAGCTTTAAAATATCCTCTAGCAGATAAAGTTACTCTGCTGGCAGACGGATATGAACATTAATTAGTCTGTGAGAACGCTTTCCGGTGGGACACCAATAGTTCAGTAGAAATAGAAAAAGCCTCCACCCCCCCCCCCAGTGTTTGTAAAAAAAAAAAAAAAAATCGCTTCATCCTACTTGTGAAATAAATATGAAGTAAAAGGATCTTAAGAACGCCAACAGGTTGCCTTTAACATGATGGTAAAAGGTAAAGTGCAGCCATTATCAACCCACTGCAGGATGGAAGCCTCCTCAACACTTCATGCTGAACATGATGGTACTCTTCATAAAACTTAAACAAGTTATCATCAAAGTTAAACAAGTTATGGCATCAAAAGGCACTGTGAATACTATCGCAGACAATAGAAACTCTGCTTGTTTTGGAATGTGTCTAGAATTTCACTTTACGTGATAAGTATTACACTGTACTGGTTTTACAGATATCTTGTGGTACGATTTGTTTGGTGGGAAGAGGCAACAAACATTTTTCAACACGTTTTCAAAGACACGATGCTTTAGCAATAGAACTGTGATGTGAGAAGCTAGCTGTTACTTTGGATTTTTGGACACGGTGTACGAAAAGTTCCTATTTTTAAATTCCTATTCTTGTTAATCAAAAAACGTTGTGAAAAGATTTCAGTAACTGAAATATGAAGTTTGTTCAATAAGGTTTATTTCAGTACGATGTTTATAAAAGTTTACTTTATTATTCATACAAAACTGCAAAGCTTTAACACGAAGTTAAACTTCACCTTAGGGAAAATCATATTGCTTTTTACTATATTTGACATTCTAGGATCCAAAACTGGTTCCAGAGACACTGGTATCCTTAAAAAATTTCCAGCTATTGAACGCTTATCATAGTTCCACTGACATACTTACCACAAGCTACATCTACAGCGATGAATAAAACAGCTGAAAATTTGGCTTTTTTGAATCCTTTCTAAATTTTTCAAGGTGAATGATGTAAATTCTTTTACTTTTCTGGCAATTGCTAAAGTTTACAACAATTTCTTCAACATTTTCGGTCAACTGAAGTATTATAAGCCCCGACCGTTTCAGATACCACTTCAACTGTATGTCTAATTGACAGCGCAGTCTCCCTACACGCTCTCCTTAACCTTTCTACTGTCCTCAGCAAGTCGAGTTCGGCATCATAAATCATCAAGATTTACAACTATGCGTGTGCGAGTTATGTATTTGATGTCATCCCCAAAGAAAAATTCCGGTGGGAGTAATTTGATATGGTCTCACCTGCCCATTCAACAGTTAGGTGAGCATTCCTCCAAAAGCAGATTTCCTTTAAGGTAAAAGAAGGGAGGCACCTCATCTTGTTAGAAAAGTTAGTCACTTCATTACACGAAGTAGAGGACCACAATCTTCTACAGTGCTAAAGCAACTATGAGGCGTCAATATATTGTGTCTGTAAATTGCCTGTGTTCTCTGGTCGATTTGCCTGTTTGCTGAATGAAAAACCATGCTACTCTCGCCTGATACCAACTATCTCTGCCTGTTTGCTGAATGAAAAACCATGCTACTCTCGCCTGATACCAACTATCTCAGCCACGTTGCGAAAAATGCCCAATTAAAATTCCCCGCATCGTTGAATAAGACACGAACCCAGGTCTTATTCGCCCGGTGTGGAGAGGACGGTGATTATAACCACTGTCCTACCCGCGAGGGCCACTTCTACAGCGTATCTAGCTACACTACAGTTGTAATGGACCCATCGCGGTAGCACAGTGGTAGTTAGAAAAAGGGATTCGAAATGGAATTCGACTTCGAATCCCATTCCAATCAAAACAGGAATTTTTTTTCCACACCGTCTCCCAGTTAGTAAGACTGAGCAAGGGCTGTACAGACAAACCGATTACAGAATATTCGCAATTTATAAGTAGTATAAACTGATACAGAACCGTAGCTGCTTTGGCTCAAACGCAACTTGTGATGTTTTATCTCCAAAACGTACGATCTTATAAGTTCGTTTCCTACATAACCCAAAAGTCGGCTTGAACATTTTCGTATTATGCATGGCGCTCATGTTCAGTTAACGGGATAAAACTTTCAAGACAAAAACTATGTGGTATAACTAATTTTCCTTTCAACTTTACCCCTTCATCTTTTCGAATAACAAGTTATTTGAAACTTTAAAGCATTTCGCAAACAGGTCTGCTGACGCCCAGGAAGAAAATGCTTTCACTACTGTCACAGACGTTTCCTTTCATTGCGCGTCATGTGATATCGGTGCCAATTTTCAACATCTTCTCATTGATAGTTTGTTTAAAATTTAGGATTAACAAGAACATGGACGACTTCCAAAAGTGATTAATCTCCCTCATCCTTCCCGCTCTGCTTGGTGTAACAGTGTTGCGCTTGGGCGTAGCATACTGATGAGAATGCCAAACATCCTCTCCTACATCCGCTCTATTTATAGAACCGCCTCACGTTCAGAATGCAGCAATGAGGTCTACTTCCACAGCTAATCCCCGGGGTAAGAACATTTCAACTTCACTTCTCTCTGAATATTTCAGAAGTGAACAGCTCGTTTTGGAGTTTTGCTCACGTTCCTGCATGCAGCATTAAGATGCCTTCTTCGACATATATCCGGAAGTGATTGGAGGTTCCAGAAAGGTGAAACGTAGCTCGCTACTTGCAGGCGCCTCGGGCATCGCGAATAAGGTCAGCATCCTATTGCCTTTTTACGACTTCTTCACTTACAACGAATCATTTCCTACGTCCATCCTAAAGAAACCGAACCGAAGAAAAATATACAGTTGTAGTGAAGAGGGGAAAAAAACAGATAACGCCGAGAAAGGTACAGAAGAATACAGAAAGAACTGCTGCAGTTTCGAAAACGGAAAAGCTGTGAACCATTAAGAAGAAAGGTGACGCAGCAAAAACGATGAAAAGGCGACGTAAAATCCCAGACAAAATGCGATACAAAACGGCAGGTGATAAAAATTAAAGTGATGAATGGTTTGCTGGAATGGAATCTGTTCCCCCTCAGCACTTGGAAATGCACTACGGAAGTCAAGGAAGGGCATCAGCATCTGCAGACATCTGCTCAAAACAATCCAAAGTAATTCACTTCAGATGCCATCCCAGCACAGGGCAGACCTGTTAAACTTGAAAATCACTAACGCCACCATTTCCCTGCGTCAATTTCTATCTCACCCTCCGTTTTAATACGTCACTTTCCATCTTGATCTTCTGTCTATTACAACTGCTCCTCCGCTGCGCTAATTAGTGACACGCAGACAGGCCTTCAAGTCAGACTACCTGCTAATTGCGCACTCACTTCCATAGATCGATCTTACCATCGCAGTACCGCTAAACCGTTAATAAACCAGGTTAGTGTTGCATAACCTCGCGCGTACATTTGCTAATCGCACATCCTACAGACGCCTCCTGGCGATTATAAAGTTAAGCAAAATTTAAACGCGTAGTAGTAATAGAACAATAAAATACAGTATGCGCTACTGTAGGTAACTAATTTAGAGGTCAACCACGTGCACCTTATGGATGTACCAAGCGTCTCAAAAAATACACTGCTCGACAAAATTAACAGAACATGTCGAAAACGTGGTGTAACTCGTGCAGCTTGCCATGAAGCGGGACAAAATTTGGTAAAGTGGTATACCACAGAATAACGATGAAGTGAGGAGGTAGCAAGAAATTTTAGATAAGTATAAGAGACATTTACATAGGGGTTGTATAAGAATTACCAATAAGGTCATATTACAGAAGTCGCTACAGGATGCTCGAAAATATGGTCACATGACATCACTACGGCGTATGATCCCCTCCAACAGCTAAACAGGCCTGACAGCAGTTAACAATGTTCGATATAAGGGCGTCTACAAGCTTCTGTGGCAACAAATCCCATTCTTCCAACAGCGCAGACCATCGCTCATCAAGTAACCGAGGAGTCGACTGTCGGCGTCAAATGCAATGCCCAAGGGCGTCCCACACATGTTCAATCGGATTTTAGTCTGGCGATCGTGCTAGCCACGACAGTCGTTGCATATCTTCAGTTTCAACGTATTCCTCCATCGTGTCGTTTTAGCTCTGTGTGCAGTGGCGTTGTCGTGCTGGAAAAGAAATTGTGGGCCAACCGTACCCCTAAAACGTTGCACACAGGATTCAGGAGCTGTCCTCGATACCTCTGCACAGTTACGGTGCCCCTATCAAAAACATGAAGAGGAGTGAGGCCGCTGATCATTATTCCGCCGCCACACGAGAACACCGCCTCCATCGTAAGTGCCCCTTTCTCTGACGTTGGAGGGATGGTACCGCATTTCTCGTTGTCTCGGATGAAATAACGTCTAGAATTTATTTGTAAGCTGAAATGGGATTCAAAGAACAGAACTGTACCTCATTTGTCAGGGCTCCAAGTGCACTTGGAGCCCTGACAAATGAACATGTGCAGTCGTGCACATGTTCATGGCACCAATTTAGACGAGCTCTGCGGTCGTTTGGAGTTATTGGGATATGCGTGGCACATTAAGCCAAAGTGACACCGCTTGCGACTGCCCAGCTTTAAGTCATCCAACGGCCCGCCATCTCAAAAAATCATCTAAACGACGATGACTTGCCATCCTGAGTACTTTTTTTGTTGTTTTGGTTTTTTTTTTTTTTAGGAGCATTAGCAACTAAGGCCATATTGCTCCGGAATATGCGGTGGTCATTCCCTGACCTTTCCGCATCCTCCATATTTGGTGGTGACGGGCTCGAACCCCGGTCTAATCAAGAAGCGTGTGGTATGCACTGCTGCTCCTTCCCACCTGGCTACGGAGGCGCCTCCTGAGTACTGGAGATGTGGCTGTTCCACTGAACAAGCTAAAAAACGGGAATGAAATGATGTGGTCGCGACCCTGTTTATACAGCATGCATAGTTTGCGGCTCTGTAAGGTGATATTATTGTTGCTATTGGAGTTTAGAAGCATTCGCGGTAAAAGCTTCGTGTATATTGCCTGGAAATTGCGTGTTCTGAGGTCGATTTCCTGTTTTGCTGGACAAAAAAACCCGAGTTTCCAGGAGAAAACACCATGCTATCCTCGCCCGAGACGGGATTCGAACTCAGGTCTTTTCCAATGTGTGGGGAGGACAACGATTCTACCAGCCGTGCTACCAACGAGGGTAAGGTGATAGAGCGATTTCTATTGGATACTCGGAATTTGCATGCCAGAATGCCTATTATATCGAATATTTGCCTTCGACGACACTGTTCACAATAAAATATTCATGAAAAAACATTTTGTTCTGTTAATTTTGTCGAGCAGTGTACTTTAAGCTGATTTAATAAATTAAACAATCGTCGTACTCGTAGCACTTTACTTATTTAAATTGAAATATAATCCCTATTTGACGATTCAGTTGAGATCAATATAATAAGCAAATCGTAATAATTCATGATTTTTTATATGTTTAGTACTTTGATTAAAAAAATGAGCAAAAATAACTTTTACGCGCGACCCGAGACCATTTCGTTTCACTGCATCCGCCATATTCCCCATCATTCCTTTAATCAGCGCACTGCAACATAATAACACTCATGGGCTGAAACATTATGACCACCAATGGAATTGCGTGTTGGGCCGCCTTTTGCCGTGATTACTGCCTGCACGCAAAACACATCAACTTACTATCTATGGTGAGAAGACGAAGTTTATCTTATTGAAGGGGAAACTCCAGATACGCAGACCACCACTCATAAAGATTAATAATATTCGAATTCGCCTCTACGAGGAAATTAAATACCTAAGTCTCTACATTGACACCAAGTTAGCCTTCTATCCTCACTTTAAATACCGAAAAATCAAAATACAGAAACATGCAGCTATGTTTAGAAGAATCAGTAGAGCGGATTGGGGCCTAAAACAAAAAAAAAAAAAAAAAAAAAAAAACCCTCTCCTCAATTTACAAAGCAGTTTTCGTTCCGATTGTCAGTTACGGTGCATCAAAGTTGCACTGGACCGAAAAAAACGCAAGCTAGACTCCATACAGCAATTTATGCTTCTATCGGTAACCAGGACGAGCCGCGCTGTCAGCACCCTCGCGCTTCAAGTTATCGCAGGGTATATGCCCCTATACCTTGAAGTTGCCAAAAGAGGCCTCTTCCATTGGCTTAAAAAAGGCATACCTACACAGCTACTAAACCTCCAACCGGACCTGACAAACGACCACAAACAGGGAAAAAGACGAATTTCAGATCTCCTGAATTGCCTCTGGCAGGAATCCTGGAATTCAATCCACAAAGGAGAAATAACAGAGAGGTTCTTCCCTTCAGTCATCTTAAGCTTTCCCAAGCCTCCTCTGTGGTACTCACTTGGATTGCAAGCAATCTTTTTATTAACAGGACGGGATTCATTCCAGAAAAAAACTAAACTGTATGGGTACCGAGTCACGTCCCTTCTGCCATTGTGGTGATGGGAAGTCCTGGGCCCATGTTTTTTTATAAGTGCCCCTTAATGAAAACCGCCAGTTACAACTGTTTACAGCTGTGTGAGGAACTCTCCGCAATCAGGAGAAAAATCTACTGAATAACGAGGATACATATAGTGTATTCACTCGATTTGCCCAGGCTGTCTTTTCACCACAAGGCGTGTCAAGCTCACCGCTGCTAGGACAGTCCAGAATATTCCCCACTCCATGCTAACCTCTTCGGGAGTATCTTCTTCTTCTTCTTCAATGCTGCCGAATGGCGTTTGCGACTTCGTTTTGATATTGTTCTCTGTCTAGCGCTGCGTGTAGAATTTGTGCTGTTGTCATGTGAAGCCAGGTGTTGATGTTATCTAGCCATGCCATTTTCGGTCTGCCTGGGCGTTTCTTGCCTTCGATCTTTCCCTCCAGGATGAGTGGTAGTAGGTGATATTTTTGTTGGTTCCTAGCGATGTGACCTAGGTATTTGCATTTCCTGCTGATGATGGTTTTGAGCAGGTCCCGTTCCGTGTGCATGTCCTGCAGGACCTGTGCGTTGGTTATCTTGGCTGTCCACGGAATTTTCAGCATTCTTCGGTAGAGCCACATTTCGAAGGCCTGGAGCTTTTTTGTAGTGGCTGATGTTAGAGTCCAGGTTTCTACACCGTAGAGCAGTATTGGCCAGATGTAGCATTTCAATGTGTGTAATTTGAGCATGATGTTCAAGCTTCTGTCGGTGAGGAGGGTTCTCCATTTGAAACGCAACAACAAACACAGGAAGACAATCTCCACATATTAACATCTGAAGTGGAACATGCCATCCGAATAACAAAGCCAGGCAAGGCATGTGGACCTGATCAGATTCATGTGGAACTGCTGAAACAACTAGACTACAGCAACATCCAACAACTAACGAAATGGTTCAATCAAATCTACAACAACAACGACATTCCATCCGAATGGCTCCAGTCCATCTTTGTGGCCCTACCAAAAAAGGCTACCAGCCGGAAATGCGAAGACTTCAGGCTGATCAGTCTGAAGTCTTCGGGAGTATGACAACTGTAAATCCGTGCTACGAATACTATGCTGCAAACCCTTAATGGGTAGGATACATGCTGGCATTCACTTTGGGGTTCGGGATCACTGCTAGCTCTGAACTGGGTGCGGGATCAACACTAGAGCGCTTGGCAAATGGAGTTCGTTCGCACAGGGGCACCTGCACTTGCAACAGATCTGTGTTCATCTTCTGACTGCAATTTACTGATGAGAATACTTCCATGGCGTGGAATTCAGCTTTCTGGATTATATTTCATTTATTAAAAAGACTTTTTTTCCAGACTGGCCATCACATTGAGATTGTATGAACTGACTGCAATTTCTCACTAGCTACTTTTTGTGGCGGGGACTTCAAATTCACATTACACGAACTCAGGGCTTCAATGCCTTATAATGGAGAGGTTTTATTAGTGGCTGTGGGTTTGTAATTATCTGTACAGTATTGTAAATAGTGGCGGAGATGCCAGGAATGCTGACTGGGAAAGCCTAGTGCAATAAATAGAAAATAAAAATAAAATAAAACCCTTATCACTTACCCACATTATTGGAAACAGCGCAAATCTGGATGAGACAGTTACCTACTTTGAGTATACATGGTTATGTGAACTGCCGTGAAGCCAACTGACCCAAATTATTACACAGAATCGTGATATATGAATAGGCACAAATTGGCCTAAGTTTCTTTTGTATCCTTAACCATCCAACCACAGAGAGAGAGTTTTATCATCTTTATCGCTACTCCACTAAAATTTATTTCACCGGTCGCATGATAAGAAGGAATGTCAAATATGGTTCGCTACGGGAAAAAGTTCGGCAACTCTGCGCTAGGGAAGGGGCGCCTCTCTGGATAAATTGCTAGCTTTCTTTCTTTATCCCAGAAGTAAGAGACACACATAATTCATAAACTGCATGTGATCTTTAAGAAAAGAGTTTTCAATATGCTTCACAACAGATAGTTACATTCTAGTCCACATAAGTTTACCTAGAAAAGTGCAATACTTTTGTTAGAGTCAAAAACAGGTGTTCTAATATAAAATTATCCTTCACAGTCTACAAGGGTGGCCATGAAAAGGATTACAATAATGCTGGCATCTGGCTATACCCAGAACATAAAGAGAGCTGCCATAAACTTATGTTGGGTTGAGTACTATTTTTCGTGTGTCTGTATTTTGCCAAACGATGGCTTAAACTAAAGATGTTTGTGCGATTTCTACAGATAAATTGTATTCTCTGTATATCCTGCAATTGTCTTATGAGATCCGAAGAGTTTTTACAAGTACAACGATTGCTGTTAACAATGGACTATTTGTAGCGTCAGGTAGAATTAAACACGTGACATGCGAATTTTCCTACCGGGACGCCGCTCCCAACTCTTCCTTGCTTAAGCTCGAATATTCCAACTTGAAATTCTATTATATTAAAACCACTGAGGGTGTGGAGAGGAATCGGTTTCTTCTTTTACAATATGCTGTTTTCAGTTATAAAGATATTATGTGGCACCCTATTTATGACGAAACAATACCGAGAAATTTAAACTACATCCATCACTGCGCATGACAGAGAGTGCCACTGATGTACAGGCGTTTTCTATTAGTTAGCTGTTAGCTAACTAATAGAAAGCTAACTAACTTCCTTTCTCTCACGCAAAAGGAGTTGAAGATTATTTGAAAGGTCGCAGATCACCTTTCAGCGTAATCCGTACAATAATCTAGGCGTTTCGTGGTTGCTATGATACTGAATGTGACTGACGATAACCCCTAAAAATCTGATAATCGTTTACGACTTTGATTTACTCCAAACACGTAAAAGGTTAGCCATCGCCAGAGAATTCTCGATCTCGCAACACAATAGAGCCCAGGAATATGTAATCAATCTCTCCGGTAAAATGATTCTCTTTTAACAGTTCAGTTAACGTGGCCATCACTCAGCGTTCCATACAAGATGGCTATAATTAATTAAACTGCGTCGGATAAGGATTAATCACACGCACCTGAAATTTAAAACGGACAATATCCCAGATAACGTAAAAATGAAAAGCATGACAAATTTGCTTTAAAATGTACACCGAGTATCCACTTTATTAGGTACAAGTACCCTTTCGTGAAATGAAGCTCTCCCTCGGTAACAGCATCACATATTCGTGCCATGCGATATAAAGCAGATGGGCAGGTACGTAGGGATGCTGTATGTGTAATTCAGTGCGATAATCGGCAAGACTACAACGGTACGTTCAAAATGACTTTGAATGCGACACAATAGTCGGTGCCAGTCGCGCCAGTTCCGACCACGGGAGAGCCAACGGTAGCCCTGCAGTAGGAAACAGCTCATTTATGCGAAGGGAAAACGGAGATTGATAAAAACTTGTGCAGGGTTACAGGAAATAAGTAAATTATCGTTCTTACTGCTAAGTACAGTACAAGTACTAGGAAAAATAACACTAATCACGGCCGGTTTTAAGTTTTGCATTAAGCCGGCCTCGCTGGAATGAAGTGTTGCTTCGCAATCCAGCGTAAAGTGATAAATCACTGCCGGCGGTATTCTGTGTGCGAATCAAATCTCAGCTTCGAATCAACGCACCGAGGTCTTTATTTCTGGTAACTACTGGGATGAGAGTGCCACAAACTGAAGGTTGAATTACTGCTGCTCACTGAGTGAATAAATCATTAGTGCAGATTTAGAAGGATTAAAGTTTAACCCAAAAATCTGCAAGTAACTTGAAAGAGCAGTCAAGCTCTCTGTGATCGAAGAAGCAATTGCCTTTGGGTTTGCTAACAGTGGAATTAAGGTCGGCAACTTTATGTCATCGGCTTATATTAAAGCATCGTCTCAGAGACACATAAAAGAAATAAGAATGGCTGAGAACAGGAGGCCAGAAAGGACTCCTGCAGTCCCACAAGGGGTAAAGTGGGACGTCTTCATTGTGAGGTGGATACTATTCTCAAATAAAGCGATAAAGAAAGCTAGTAGATCGCCATTAATCCTGAAGAAGGATTGCAGAAGACTGAGAAGGGCTGTGATGTCCGGGCTGTCAAAGACAGCTTCAATATCACCGTACACAATAGCCAATTCGGATTTCATTTTGAAGACCTGATGGATGGATTTCTGTGCTGCCATGAGATTTATATGGTTGATTTAATTGCGACTGCAAAGTGGAACCGTTTCGATTTCTGTAATATGAGCTGTTGGCTTAATGCTGGAAGGAGCACCATTTCTAGGAGTTTGAGGAGGGTGGAAGAAGTTGAGATTGGTCTGAAACTCTTTTGACTTGTTGGCACTTGAACTTTAGGCGGTGAGATCACAAAGTATTCATTCCACTGGGCAGAGAATACTCATGTGGAAAGGACCGAGTTGTAGGTTGACAGCAATGCATCCAGGGGTTAAGGTACTTAATAATGAGGGCGTCTCCGTAGCCAGGTGGGAAGAAGCAGCAGTGCGTAGCACACGCTACTTGATTAGACCGGGGTTCGAGCCCGTCACCACCAAATATGGAAGATGCGGATAGGTCAGAGAATGACCACCACATATCCCGGAGCAATATGGCCTTAGTTGCTAATGCTCCTAAAAACCAAATAACAACAACTTAATAATGAAATGAGGTAACTTATCTCGGTCTGCCGTACTAAAATAAGCAGGGAGTTTATAGCATTTATAAGTTGCTGTCTGGTGATAGAAATAATGGAGGAGTCAACAGTAGGAACAAACTCAGAGTGCTGAAGAGATAGTTCTGCAGAAGCGGAATTGGCTTTGAATCTGGCAACTTGGTCCATCCGGTTATATGATAAAGATCTGAATTAATGGCGCTGTGTCTGGAAAAAAAGTATGGTGCTTTTTTTTTTTTTTCTTTTCTTTAGACAAGGTAGCATTGATGTAACTCTTTGTGGCTATGCCTTGAGTCGGTTGAAAATAGTTCTTGCTCTGGAATACAGGATTCGATCTTCGGTTGTGCCAGAGATTTTCTACTGCCTGTGAAGGTACTGCTTATTTTCAAAACTGCAAACTAAATCTTTGATCTACCAAGTTCTGGTCCTTGGAGAAATTTCATACGGTTTTGGCTGACGCATAGAGAGTGATTGTATTTATTTATCTTGTGATTAGATCAACTGCGAGGATTGGGTCTGTGAAAGGTACTAGGATTAGTTGGGTTCAAGTTAGTAATTTCGATATACCGCATTTTTCGTAATATAAGAAGCTGTTATTGGTTTAAGGATTTATTAGGCGCATCGGCAACTATGGCCATAGTGGTAAGTATTTATGCTATTTGTATATAAAACGTTCCATTCTCACTAAAGAGATTATCCGTAAAAGACACCCAAGGTTCTTACGAATTTCAGATATCCTTTTATTCTCATTTAACACTTTTGTCTGGATTTCATGAGGTCACCACTCCGCTTCCTCTACAGAAAAGCAGCTAGATATTGTGGATAGCCCCTCCATTTGTAGGTTATGAAGTTATATTTGTAGATTAAAGTCAGTTATATAACGCCATACACAGTTCAATGATAACAGCACTGAGATGCACAAAACCTCATGCTTTGAAAATTCAGAAAAGATTAAAGTATATTTGATAATAGTGAAATTATAGCTTTTTACAAGACAAAATTAGCGTTAAATGACAAGTCTATAACCAAACCAGAAAGTACTTTCGATAAAATTTCGGGTGTTGAAGTAATTTTGTTTTCATCAGAGTTCATTTTAGTAAACTTATTTGAAGAAAGCACTTCCTTTCCAATTACTTCTTCAGAAACCCTAGATCGCATATGGAATTAAAAGAAACAATGATATCTGAACCCTGAAATCCTCGATGCCAATCGAACGATTTGATTTTTCACAGCTTCAAATGCCAACAACACTGAATTTATTACTTTCAAAAATTTGGAGACTGGCACAAGAAAACAAGATTTTTAGACAAATGCAGGTTTTTCTTTTCTAAGTCCACACTGCACTACAAATTAAATTTCACTAGTAAAATATTCATTTTATATTGAAATACAGCCAAAGGGTTGTTTACCAGTACAGTATGCTTTTATTTTTATCTAATTCATTTTATTTTTATTCAGTTAGACATCAAATGATTTCGATGGCTTCAAGGAAGACAGTAGAGCAAACTTGACACATCCTCAAAAAACACTGAGTCAAAGCTTAGTTTATAACAGTGACACTACTGCTCAGACTTGGCTGTCAATAGCATTATCAAAAGTGTACCAGAAAACGATCTGAATTCAGTATTTTTCAAAAGCGATTCCGTTCAAAAAAATTTGTCTCCGAACATCGTCCTTGTATGATGAAGTGGATCGAATCCAAATATGATTACATGTAATTTAAAAATTAAACAATATTTAAACTTAACACTTCCGGTAAGTTGGGAAGCTTTCTATCTATTAATTCTGTTTGGGATAGCAGACTGTTTGTTGCTGTAAGGACTTAAGGAATTCGCCGCTGCAAATTAAGAATTCATGATAAAAAGTCGCTGGTCCCCAAATTTACCTAATTTATTCATGAAGTCATTCAGCTTCTGCACGAGTGTACGGAATATTCCAAGTTGGAACACTTCATTGGATCGTATTAGAATACTAATCGCGTCGGCAGCACAACGTGTAAACTTCAACTACACTTTTATCTTCGTGCATGCACCTTATGGTAGTTTTATCGCGTTAACCTGTATTATCCTATCCATCCTGGCTATATGTGTTCCATTGAACATCATCTGTAGTTTTAAGGCATCAGTTCTACTTAAAATCGATCAATTCATTAAATTATAAAACGTCCACTGATTTAAAAGACGTCACTCTGGTCCTTTTTACTAGAGTATTCTACTCCTGTGAAAAAGTTAGTCTCTTTTAGGTGGTCTCACTTCCCACATACAAATATCGAGAATGCGGGGTACTTACGGGCACCCATCTCGATATGTATCCATATGCAAAAAAATTTGGATCCAAAATAAGAAAGAAAAGTGGAACACGTGACCGATTCTGAACGATTACGAAGTATGGCTGTTGGCATATAAAAGAATAGTTATGGAATCTTGAATGGTAAAAAAATAATAATAAAAGAATAAGAATAACCCTACATCTACATAGTACGGATTAGCATTTTAATGGATTCGTGTCTTCTTATTCCTATGCATTTTCTATTATTTTATTATTTTTTAACATTTACCATTTATTTTTTAGCATTATTTTACTGGATACGTGCCCTTCTTATACAAAAACTCCCCCCACCCCTTTTTTTTAATTCAACCACCTCCAGATTGTTTTTTTTTTAAATACTTTTGAAACATCCTTTATAATCCACTAAGACAAAACCAGTCACCTTTCGGCATATCGAATGGAGGCTCAAATAGAAATAATCAATTCCCACAATTACAAGAAAGATATGTTCAGGGATTTTACGAATGGTAGCAGTCCAAGATTATACACTTGAAAAAGAAACTATTCCACCTGCTATCTACCTAAATATGAAAACAGACAAGTCCTACAAACAGCTACCACCCAATTTGGCAGATAATGCGTTAATGGAACCACCTACGTTTTAAATGTACCCACATCCTAGCATAAAAAAAATTACTAACCTTCGCTACAGAGCATAATTTTACATCTCATTTCATGAGCCACCCAAACGGAGAACAAAAGAATAAATTATCAAAAAAAAAAAGAAAAGAAATTCATATAAAGCATAAGAGAAGTTTCATTCCAATTGCTTTTCAGACAAAAGCGATCAAATTCACAGGTGTAATTTAAATTTGAAAATTAAATTGGAAAAACAAATAATCAAAGCAACAGATGATGGAAGCATTACATACTCAGTACCCACTGTATTAGTTGCGCCAAAAGTTTGCATGTAGGTAGATATGATCAAGTGATAATTAAATGCTGCTCGAACTATATATCCTAGGAGAGGAAAAAATAAAAACAGACTGCTATTATTAAATAAATTTTCTGTTTATACTCCGGGACGACCACACGGTCAGAGGAGTTCACAAGGTAGAGATAATACAAGAAACAGCACCGTATTCAGCAGTCACGGGCCACTCAAGACACGTGTACTTATGCACCAGCGCGCCTGACCACTCGGCTACGGCGGCCTTATTAGTAACTAAGTTACCAGAGATTAACCACATCGACCCATGTCTATAAGTTGCGTGAGTTCTCTCTGGCAAGTTTGATAGCCTGTTTTCTTGGACGAAAATCCCGACTTTCCGGAGGGAGGGACCTTGCTATCCCCGCCTAAGATCGACTAACTCAGTCGCGGAGTGAAAAGAAGCCCATAAAAGTTCCTCGAGTCACTGAGATTTTTTTTTCTTCACCCTTGCTTGCCATTGCAATTGGCAAGCAAGAGCAAAAAAGAAAAAAGTAAACCGGCATCGCAATGATCACGCGGTATTCGCCGTCAGAGCCAAAAGGAATCGTGGGTCCGATTTACATCCACTATTACCCAGTCTACCAGCACTAAAGCTGTCTGGAACAAAATCTGAAAAATGAAGGGTAAATATACATCGTACCATACACCGGTCCTAGAATATAATGGATGTGTTATTGAAGACCCAACTGCAATAGCCAATGCTCCTGGGGAAACCTTTTCTACTATTTCATCAACACCTTCGTACACCCCAGAGTTCCTGGTCCAGAAAGACAAACAGAAAAGCAGCCAATTAACTTCAAATCGCAAATTTCTAATCCTTATAATAGACCATTCATCATAGACGAGTTAAAAACAGCTCGAACTCTGACCAAGGCAAGTACTCTTGGACCAGATCTCATCCATTATGATATGATTAAACATCTGCCAGCAAAACCCATCAACCAACTGCTCTCTGTATAATAGAATCATTCTAGAAGAGCAGTTTACGGATTCCTGGTAATAAAGCAATTGTGCTTGACTTTCCTAATCCAGGAAAAGATCCCAAAGTCCCAACTACCGTTCTATCGCTCTGACTAGCTGTCTGTGCAAAATCCTGGAGAAAATAGTCAACGCCCGCCTTATATAGTATTTGGAGGCAAATGGGCTCCTCTCCAGAGTGCAGTACGGCTTCTGAAGGAATAGATCCACTTCGGACCATTTAGTTCAGTTCGAAACATCCATTCGAATGCCTTTTTAAAAGGAGAACACCTGGTATCCGCGTTCTTCGATATGGAAAAAGCGTATGACACAACGCGGAGATTTGGAATTTTAAAAGACCTTTATAGCATCGGTCTTAGAGGTCATCTCCCAACCTTTATTAAAAACGTTTTATCCAATCGTTGTTTCCAAGTTTGTGTGAGATCTACCATCTCTCGGCCCTTTTGCGAAGAGTAGGGAGGACCCCAGGGATCATTTTAAGTGTTACGCTTTTTTGCCATCAAAGTGGATTCCATCACAGAACAACTTCCTCCAATTGTAAACTGTGCCCTCTTAAGTTGATGATTTCAGCATTTTTCTCAATCCTACAACAGAGTTATCGAGAGACAACTGCAACATACCACTGATCACCTCAACTCATGGGCAATGAATAATGGCTTCAGGTTCTCCCAGCAAAAGCCCAGCCCGTTTGCATACATTTTTGCAGCAAGCGCAACCTTCATCCTGAACTGATTTGTGACTTGGACAGAATGCTGTTCCAATATTACCTAACACTAGATTTTTTGGGCTTGTGTTCGATAGAAATTTGACCTTCCTGCAACGCATTCGTCAACTACATATGTTACATATGAAGTGCACGATATGAACATCCCACGTGCAGCCTCTAATTCTTGGGGTGCCGATCGATGCACCTCTATCATGTGTGTAAACGATAGAGTACCCACATGTACACGATAACCTAATTTACAAATTAGATTACGGTCCCAAGTATACACATCTGCTAGACAGTATACTCGGAAGGCTCGATTCCATCCGCCATCAGGCGATCTGTATTGCCACTCAGCATTTCGAATATCTGCTATCCAGAGTTTTTATATCGATGCAAATGAACCATCGTTATCGCTTCGTCGGAAGTTCTCTACAGTATGCTTTAAAATTGAAATCCTTGCTAGAGCACCCCATATAGACACCCAGTTTTGAGCCACGTTGGGAAAATCTATAAACACTCGCCGACTCCCAATCATCCATTCAGTATTCGTATTCAACGGCTACTCGAAGATCTGGACATCACGTTAAACAATGTTTCCCCGCCACCAGGGCAACATCGTCCACCCTGGCATGCTCGTATCCCACCGTGCAACATCTCTCTTAACAACTGGGAAAAGGACAGTACACCATCTGCTGCCTACCTGCAGCTCTTTTCAGCACACCGATCTGAACATTCTGACTTCTTGCCAGTCTACACAGATGGTTCACAGTCAGAAATGGCTGTAGGATCTTCCCGGACACTACGATATCTGAGCAGATCTTCCCTCAATGCAGCAGAGCTGCAAGCGGTTGACCTAGTCTTTGATCATATGCAAACTATCCACCACCAAAAAAGTATCATATATACTGATTCTCTCATTTCTTATCATCGATGAGGTTTAATCCTCATTCAGTCCTGTCCCGGATACAGCAGAAGCTACACTTCGTTTCTCAATCTGAATTTGACGTTCGTTTCTGCTGGATCTCTAGCCATATCATAGTATCTTGGGAAATGATTTGGCAGACAATGCAGCCAAATCATCAACACTTTTTAACCCTTGCCTGCTAGTCCCCTATACAGACTACAGACAATTAGTAATTAAGAAATTAGTTTACCAATAGCAATACTCATGGGATGGGCAGGCTGCAAACAAGTTATACAAGTTTAAGCCTATAACCGAACATTGGAAGTCTAGTGTGTGTGCAGGAACCGTAAAGAGGAAGTTGTTCTATCTCGGCTGCGCACAGAACATTGTCACTTGACGCATTTGCTATCTGCTAAGCGCCTCCGTAGCCGAGTGTTCAAGAGCGGGAGTGTAGTAGCACACGCTCGTGGAGTAGATCTGGGTCAAGCCCCTGACTCTAAATAGGGTCGATCTGCCAACCTGCACTGGGCCAGGGTGGCAGATTATGGTCCATTCCCTCAATATGAATCGTTTAGGAGGCTTGCATCCTGCAGTGGGTTGATCATGGCTGCAGTTTACTTTTTTACCTTTTAAAAGGCAGACGGCCGTCCCATGTGTAGATATTGTGACACTATTTTAACAGTCCAGCATAATTTAAATGAATGTACATATTTTAATAATGATCGTGGTTTTGTTTTATCCATCTGTCTGAGCCTTATACACTCAGACAGATTTTATCGAACAGTGACGATTTGGCAGATATCTTTAAGCTTCTACAGCTTATTAATTTAACTGTTTTATGTTGTATACTCTTTTATTAAGTAATTATACTATTTTATTCTTATATTTTATATATTTTTTGACTTGGCGCATTATAGCCTCAGACGCTGATGCGCCATAAAACTCTTAAACAAACAAACAGAGGTTTAGGAACGACTTGAGATGAAGAGCTTTCTTTCACTTATCACTTTGCCCACGTCAGGGCCAAGTCCTTATCTGTCATGTGAGTCGTTAGGCACGAGCAGTGCCGCAAGAGTGACCAAGTGGAATAAGGGTTAGTTTGTTAGTAAAACATAGAAAAAAAAAGAAACGAAAGGTGATTTTCATTTCTGGACCTTGCTTATTGCTTGTACGGCACAATCTATAGGAAAAGAAATAAACGAGAAACAGCCTCTTAGACAAATCGCTTTACATACTGCGCAAAGATTCCCTTGGGATCCGGGGCCATAAAAATGCAGTCTTCCAAGAAATAATGCGCTAGAATCGACAGCTGAACAAGCATAGACGAATCCTGAAGCAAACAATGTTCGTCTTCTGGGCAGAAGCGAGACTACATTTTGGGGTCCTCCCATCCAGATATCTTAAATGACCTCAAATGATCTTTAAGAATCATACCAAAATCGTGTCATTTGACCCCCCCCCCCGCAATGGTGGCAGATATCACCGTTTGGGGGGACACGGGAAGAGAGACAGATAAATGTTGAGTTTTATTGATGTGTTTTTTTTTTTTTTTGTTCTTTTTTTTTAATCCTGCATCAGGTCAGGTGCCCGATGTTTTTGTTTTGTGGGTACTAGTGCGGATCGGGTTCGGTTCCAGTTGTCTAATACAAGGGACCCGCTCAGGATTCTACAAAGAACAATGGAATCGCTGTGACTGTTCACAGTGAATGATGCCACTGCCTGTTTCCCAATTATACCTCAGGTGGAGTTCAGTGGTGTCGGTGGAATGGAGTGGACTGGATTCGATAAAAGGTAACCGTGTGAATGGGCCTCTGTAAGACTTATTAATTTCGTTCACTAACAATTGCAGTGCCACAGTCTGGAAAGAAAACTGAAAAGTGCCTCTTGGAAGTAAACCAAAGAATATAATCTTTGGCGAGGATCCCGCGTTAATTTGTATATCAGAACACAGACTGGTATTTGAACTCTTAAATTAATGGCTATAACAAGCGGCATAGTGGAAGGAGTGCACTGCAATATCCCCCCCCTCCTGGTTCTAAACAAGGGGAAGCCTGAATAGTTTCATAAATATCATAAAAAAATAAAACTTTCAATGCAGTATAATATTGTATTAATGTAAATATACTTGGTTCTACTTAAAGGTAAGAATAAATAAATAAATACGCGTGTATATATATAAATACTGTATATATATATATTTTTTTTTTTTAATGGGCCCAGATGAGTTTTTAGGAGCTTAACACAGTTTCATTTACCTCTGTGTTGCACCAAAACACTCTTCACGGTAAACTTTACTTAACCTTTTTTTTTTTCTTTCTTTCTTTTTAAACAGCAGGACTTTGCAGTCATTTTGCAATACTAAGCCACCGTACCGGGAGGAGTGTAGCAAACGGGACACCTGCCTCCGACGCAAGGTTGGAAGGGACGAAATAGTTAAGGTGCGAGTTCATGTATAAAAAATGTAGTTTGATTAATTGGAGAAGTGGGGATACACAACTGAAAAACTGTCATGGAGGCAATAATTCTTCGTTGCTAAGCTAATTGTTGACCAAAATTAGCAGCTGTTGCAGTTGTGAAACGATTACAGCAGCTGTTTCAACAGTAAAGTAATTCGTGGCAATGAATCACCATGAGTAGCTTTAATATCAACATTTCTGTTCGTAAGAGTGGCCAAATCTTGAAGCTGTTCCGATTGATTGTCATCTTGAAGACCTGTCCATGGGCCAAAATGTAGCGATTTGAATGTGCAAAACATGAAATGCTGAATGGTTCGCTCTCTTTATACTCCATCTCGACTTAAGGCAGAGGAATTTACAACTAGTCATTTAGATTCAGAAGGATATGATCATTAACCATATTTAGTAGTCACATGATCTCGAATTACGCAAACTCAAACAGGTGTGCTACTCTCCCGCGTTTCCCACTCAGCTACATTGTTCAAAAAGCTGACGAGGAAACCCAAATCTAGAAATATTTAATAATTTCGACAGCAAAACGTACGACATTTTACTATACCAGGCTGTCAAAATAAAATTCTCAAAATAATTTTTTTTTTTTTTTATCAAAAATAGAGAAGCGGCGGTTGGAATGACTTGTTTTGGAATAGAAGGAGCCACGCGTTTTTGGCCTGGTGTGCTGTCAATCAAGGACAATGACACATGCTCATCCCTGATTGGCCCAGAATACTTTACCTTCGTTAGATGAAATTATTTCAGATAAATCATTAGACAACAATTTTTCGTAATGGTAAGACGTCGAAGAACATGAATACGCATTGTGTCCGTTGCTCTCTTCTATTAACATTCCGAGACAACCAACGAGATGCGCAACTCGCGCATTGATAACAAGCAATGACAGGTACATTTTCTGCCAAAGATCAATTGTGGGAGCAGACTGTTAGCCGTTAAAAAATCATTATTTTATAATCTATTCTTTCAATCGAGTAAATTACTAAACAGGCAGAAAAATTAACGAAAAGATTGTTTTCAAACTTCATTCACATCAAAAGCGCATGTTTTCTTTGTAGAAAAAAGCTTTAAACTATGCCCAAATCATAATAAATAAATAAACTACGTTACAGTACCTTTGCACATGCCAAAAATCCTACTGAATTATAAATTGCTTAATCCACTTAGTTCTGACGTCAGCAGCAATTTTTCACTGATCCTCATCTGTTTACTGATAAAATAAGTTGAAAGACGTTAGCCTCAGTTCTTTCAAATATGCACGTATTTATAATCTTTTTATAGATACATTTTTCTATATAAATAATTCAACTATTAGTCTTATCTCTCATACGCTAAGGGTCAGCTGTATACCAGAGGCAATTATCGTAACACAAATAACGAGGGCATTTCCGATCATTTAAAAAACGAACGCAATGACAGCAAACGCTAACCCTAATCAGAGTCCGCCCCAGTCGTTTCATAACTGAGAAGCAACAAGTAGGAAGACTGCGAGAAGTGCCACCTATCAAACTTTTTCAGCGCGTGCTTCCGGTAACCTTGTAAATAAGGTACACTAAGGTACCTTTCACTAAATCTGTTGGCTGCATGCGGCACTACCAGGCGGAACTCTTAACCTGTTTATTCCTCGCGTCGTCTACGCCCCGAGCGAGAGAAAGAGAGAGGAACTGCACTCCGCTAGAACACGAGGGAGAGGTAAGTAATGGAAATACTTTCTTTCACGGTGTAGGTGAAAATTGCCGTCGTTTCTGGGAGGTCACGTTTGTTGTACCATACAAGGGCAACCGACATACAGCAGCATTTCTCGTCTGGCAGGGTGTCAGACGTGCGATGCTTTTCGTAGCCTAAAAACAAAATAAGTACGCCAATCTCAGACACTCCTATCAATCGGTTTGAGTTTTGATTTTGCTATTTCGAACAACCTTACCGCAACACCATCTTTCAAAAAGTTCAAACCATAATGGAATTTAATTTCTTGACCTTTCAGGTAAAATTATCGTAATCTCGCCGGAAAGAGAATTTTTAAAAGGATCTCATCTCCTTTTTTTGTATTCAACTTCAAACGCACAAAGCCAGGAAAGGTTTTTTATTTATTTATTATTATTATTTTTTTTATTTTATTTTTTTTTTTTGTTCTATACAAAAGTAGGGCAGTCAACGGACCATTATTTGTCATGCAGTGCAAACATGCTACGGTCCATTATATGGCATGACTAGCAACATCAGTTCCTATTCTAAAACAAAAAAAGGCCGTGTCTTTTTTAAATGGTGTTTCGTTAATAACGTAAAAGAAGTGCAGTGAATCATGTTTAATTACTTTTGGTGAATGTAAAATGAGTCGGTAAACAGATGAGATTGCAGTAATAGAGAGATATAAATGTAAAATCACCTTTTAAGATGACAAGAAGAGGATTCTTCGACCCTTTTAGAATATATTTAACTATCAGTTGGTAATATGACAGTCAATGAACTAAAAATGCTAACGAACAGCAAGTGTTGGAAGGCAAGGAATGTTCTCGTCCTCATCACAAAACACATACGAATATTTCCTGTCGAACACATTTCGTAGGAAGGACTATATGAAAAGTTACCAAATGGACAGATGACAATATTTTTGAGGAATTTTTGATCAATATAAACGCGAACTTATATTACGGAATTTATTTTACCTCCTTTTTCTCAAAAATCAGTGGATGTTTTAAATCACTTGGGCTTGTTTTCTAAAGTACCTTTGCAGATCTCGAAGCGTCTTCGAAATTGATTAACTGTGACTCATGGGGCTCTTCCCCACCGCCACTAATTTTACGTGGCCAATCGCAACATCATTGCATTCATTAATAGGGTGTATTTAGTGCTTCGGGCGCAATTTCTGACTTTACAACCTGCAAACGAAATATTTCGTAGTGGTTGCTTTTAATATTCAAGTCTCAATTTGACTCTAATTCCGCTTCTGTGCATTTCCTCCGTAAACTACTTATTTCTGCTCTATCATTTTGTCGTCTTGGCGCATATCCTACTAAGGCTGTTCTGCAATCATCTTAGTTCTGGCGAAGTTTACATCACAGGCGAAAGATGTCAACTCATTCCTTTTCCCTCCTTCGATTATCCCATTCATTGCATCATCTCTCCACATCACTTGGAAGATCGTTCCATGTGATTTCGCACTGACAGAAACCCCGCAGAGTAATAAATCTGTTTTCAAAACAAAGACATCGAGATAGACGTAAAGCTGACGTTGGAAGCTAAATCCCAGAATCTGATGAAACTTGAAGTACACGAAGATGTCGACTTTGCACACGTCACCTTCGCATTCCTTTTCAGAAGCTTTCAGATACAGGTAGTTCCCCACTCCCTTCAAAACCTAACGTCGCCATAGCAACTGCTGGCCAGTTTTGTTTCGCCTCGTAATAGCGCGAGATATTACCAAATCGTATCTTGTTAACCGGGTTCATTCATCAGAGCTTCACAGAGAAAACTCTGGTAATTAGATTATTTCAACATCCCATCAGCAATCATTATGACTACTCCTCGTTAATGCTCAGGTTTCGTGACCTTCCGCTATTGCAAAGATAAAAAATAAATGACGAGGTCCTGTTATCTTTTTAAGTATTGTGGGGGGATGGGCTAGACGTAGTTGCGCCATCTCTTCAGTATCGAAGAGATGGTATATCTGCATCTAACCAACAGCTAACCACGGTTCCCCAAATAAATAACAAATAATATTGGCAACAGTTGCTGAATCATTCAAGACATATCACACTGGAACACGAGAATAAATATGAACTCTTATCAAAGAGTGGAAGTAATATTCAGAAGAAATATTGCGCTTCCTGCCCACTTAAACGTCAGTAATATTATATCAATTAATGCTATGATATCTAAATATGGCCATCAACTTCTTCCACAGTTTATTTTAATGCATACGCTAAACAAAAGGCTTTCATATGACGAAAAAACTAAAACAAAATAAGAAAAGTTCTTATATTAAACAAACAAATGAATCGAGCTCAATTTTAAGTTTCCTAAAACCGGTGACAAATTTCAAAATTTTATTCATAAAATGAATGTTAAATCTATTACTTAACGTAAGAATTCATTTTAAAGATCCCAAAAAATAGTTTCAAAATTGCCTTTCAAATAAATAAAATTTGAAAATACGAAAGATGATCAAAAAGTCCCCGGACTGTAGTATAAAAATAAATAAATAAAAGAATATTTATTTATTTTAGACAACTAGGATCACGAAGATCGGTGCATCGTGCCTGTACGTTTCGTGTATTCTACGGACTGCCTGCTTGCCTTTTCCTGGATGAAAAAAACTGGAGTTTCTTGGAGGGGAACTATGCAAGCTGCGCTAATAGCCGACTAATTCAACCACAGTGTGAAAAAAGCCAATAAAAGTTCTTCCCGTCCAGACTTAACTCGAACCCAGGTCTTTTCCACACTTTAACACATCGAACTCTGCAATGTGGACTTAATCCCATTCCCACTCTTGTGACAACAAGGACGAAAGTGGAATCGCATCTGAAATACCGCAAAAAGTTTTTGAAGCCTCATTTTCTGTGCACCTGGTCCAACATTTGTTGGACCAGGTGCACAGAAAAGCTACACGAATAGTCGCATACCCAAAAATAATTCCTTTAAAACTTTATAGCGAGCCAAGTGAATCTACCACTGAGAATTTCTATACACTCGATGGTTAACTCCATTTAGTATGTTCAGCAGTTTTTATGGGTCTACAAAGCAATGAAACTTTCATAATTTCGATGCACCTTTTAGTTAGAGCAATGGTCCAAACTTCTGTACCACTTGGAATTAAAAGACGCTGTATTCGTAGCATACCTAAACACTGATTACTATTGAACACAACGAAATATTTCCTAATCTCGCAGCACACTTGAAGAAGGTTGCTGCAGCCAAATTGTCACAGCGCACAGTTTGGGAACCAATAGTTTAGACAATAAAAATAAGGAGAAATTTCGGGGAGCCAGATCTAGAAATACATCCGTGCTGTTCTTGGTCAGGATGGACGCATATACAGACTGGTATGAGCAGATCTGCCAAAATACCAACAGTAAGTTTCTCGTGTTTTTTCGGAACTTTAAGTTGGTGTGTATGTGTGTGTGTCAAAAATGAATTTTACTGAGCCAAGCTATCAATTAGCATTGCTAAACAGTTCATTCAGTATGCAGAATGAAAAGCGTGATACTGAAATGTCTAAAAAACAGAACACTGCAGAATGAATACCGTTCATGCTCCAATCTGAATGTGTGGCACATTCTAGCCAAGATTAAAAAATTTAACGAATTTTCTGTTTATACTCCAGGGACGATTACCCTGGAGTATAAACAGAAGGAGTTCCCAAAATAGAGAGGGAGTAAAGGAAACAGCACCGTATTTAGCAGTCACGCTGGCTTGAACCTCAGTCACTCAAAGCAGTTGTGCTTACCACCCTCGCGCTTGACCACTCAAGCTACGGCTCGGCTCCTTTTACATAGAAAGTAGGGAACCACGGGGGGGTGCACAAACGAACCGCAGAATACTTATAAGCACATTCTACGATCGGATTGCCTGTTTTCTAGATGAAAATCCGAATTTTTCGCCCAAAAACTCTGATTTTTCATCCTCCAAAATTTAACCCAAATTGAAACCAAAAACGTTAGTCACACACACACACACACACACACACACACACACACACACACACACACACACACACACACACACACACACACACACACACACACACACACACACACACACACACACACACACACACACACACACACGTCTTACAGCCTTAACCTTTGGCACAGAAAAGTCAAAACAACAATATCGCTTTCTGTATTCACGTATATCTTCCTGTGTTTTATAATTCCTAAAATTAAAGTTTTGAGTTCAAATAGCACGCACATGTGCGTGTGTGTGTTTACGAGTATTAATCGTCAAAGCAACTTAGGCTATGACATATCAGCATACTTGTGTATTTGTGTATTCTTCGTCGATTTTTTCTGTCTGCTGGACGACAAAGCCGACTTTCCGGAATAAAACTCATGCAACTCTCACCTGACACCGACTAACTCAGCCTCGTTGTGAATATACAATATAGCCATAAAAGTTCCTCGTTTCAATGACACGGTTCGAACCCAGTCTTTTTCTACTCGCTGCGGAAGACAGAGATTTTTATCCACTGTGCTACTGAGGGCTGCCCAAATAGTAGAGATTTCATGTCATATTAGCGACACAGGAAAGTTCACAGGATTTTTTTTTTTTTATTTTGCGCCAAGGCAACTAAGGCTATTAAATTCGGTGTATCATGCTTGTAAGGTGTTTTTTTTTTATGTGTATATGCGGCCCCAGCCAAACTGTGGAACACCGTACAGATAAAGACTAATCAATGTAGCGGTGTATATGCACTGCAGCAAGCTTGAACAGACTAATTACTATCCCCGGCACGTGCAGTCAGGCGAGGGACTATTGTCTAGAACTTAAAGATTTAACTCTTCAACTACGTACTATATATACACTTCAGTAGTGTGAATATTGAAAAGGAAGCACGCAAACTAGGAGAAGAAAGAAACAAAGTGAAGGAGGAGAAAACAGGAAATACACAAAGCATAAACAGCAAGCAACCGTTCATACACCTTTACAACCAGTCCAATTTCCTCTTCTCCAGATGTCTACTAGCCATAGTACAACAAATTCTAAGCTCACGCATCATCACTCAGATAACAAATGGTAGTCCAGTTATAATTAGTACTAGTCCAGTAATCAGCCGCTGCCTCCTCATGCTCACAGAAGCACTATCTCTGACATCCGTGTCCAAGACTCTTCACACATTGCAGTCTGCGTGGTGGCCTAATCCTCACAGGAGCCCAATGCACTTCTCCCATATCACATCGCAAACAGAAGACACCCAACAGTCTGAATCCTAGGCACAGTTCCACCAAGTGGTTCACACTATTTAAAGTACATTATTATTATATTAGGGTTATTCGTAATTGATTACATAAACCTGTATTTGTGTCTGCAAACTGCGTGATCGCTGGTCGATTTGCCTGTTTTGCTGGACGACCCCCCCCCCAGTTTCTGGGGGTGGAACCTCCCTGTCCACGCTTGAGACCGATTAACTCGGCAACGGAAGGAAAAAAGACAATTGAAATTCCTCGCGTCATCGACGGAATTTGAACCCGGGCCTTTTCCACCCGGGGTAGGGAGGACGGGGTCGATACCACTGTGCTACTTGCGCAGACTATTTAAAGTACTACACTACGATCTAAGCCATAAGGCCGAGAAGCGATGTATTTAAAGTACTAAAAAAATTATTATTATATTAGGGTTACCCGTAATTGATTACACAAACCCGTATTTGCGTCTGTAAATTGCGCGTGTTCTCTGGTCGATTTGCCTGTTTTACTGGACGAAAAAAACCTTGCTATCTACGCCTGAGACTGACTAATATTTAAATTACTGTCATTTCAACATATTTCTGTAGTTTGTTCAATTTCCAGCAGGATCCTTCTTCTCATAAGCACCTTACGAGCAAAATCCTGAACCGCTACAAAGTTCTCTTTGGTCATTAAACTATTGCATTCACAACCTGGCCGAAGTTCCTCAACATCTTTCATTTGGTACACCAGTTCTTGTCTAAGACCCTGGTATTTTTGACACATATAGAGCACATGCGACCAGTCTCCACCGCACCACAACAACAGACAACTCTTTCTGTCATTCAAGAGCGTGCAGTTTGGCGAAGAACGATCTATATCCTGTAAGAAAGAAGATGGAATACAGATTCCGAGAAAACCAATAAGGCATACCCTTACCTGACCTAGTAATTCAGGTGTAAATTTCCTAATTATTAGACCCTTATCAGAATTATTCCATCTTTCCTGCCACATTGAGATTAATTCATTCCAGATTATCTTCTTTTTCATACTTATTACTATGGGTAAAATATAATGCAATTAACAGTTTCTCATAAGTTTTCTCCTGTCTAAAATAAAAGCACAGGGTGCGAAACACTAGGTATAGGTCCAATGGCAACCTACTAGTCAAAACCTACAAGGCCATATTAGAAACTGTACGACAAGCCATACCCATTCGCAGCAGCATTAATCTCTGAATTGCAAAAATTTTGCGCAGCGCACATGTAGTTTCTGAAGTCCACAATCCACCCATATATGTGCATGGACTAATTCAATGGAAAAGTTCGGTGGAACACAAGCAGTTGCTCGACATCTCAAAGGCTTTCGATCGTGTTTGGAATAAAGGTCTTCTAAACAAACTTCTATCTTATGGTTTGCCAACTGTTTTTTGTAATTGGTTATCCAGTTTTCTCTCCGATCGCTCACTGAGAGTGATGGGTGATGGTAGATGGCTCTCTGTCTTCTAACTTCTCCACTAATGCCGGTGTCCCCCAAGGTTCAGTTCTTTCCCCCACTCTTTTCCTCTTATATATTAATGACCTTCTTCCATTGACTGGAAATCCTATCCATACTTCTGCCGATGATAGCACATTGCATTCCACTTTCCATTTTGAGAAACCTTCTCCTGCTCAATCAGCTTCAACTACTGGAAAATCTGCTACCAATTCCTTAAATGCCGATCTCCAGGTAATTCTCCAGTGGGGCAAAGATTTCTAGGCAAAATGATATATTTCTTTTTTTGGGGAGGGATTACCCCGACTTCTAATCTCTCTTGGCACAAGCACATTACAAATATTGTTTCCTCTGCATCTAAAAAAACTTGGTTTTCTCTTTCTCTCAGCGTTACCTTTCTTCCAAACAGCTGTTTACTCTTTACAAATCGCAAATCCGCCCTGCCATGGAACATTGTTCCCACATCTGGGGGCGGAGCTCCCAAAACCTCTCTCAGGCTTCTTGATTCAGTTCAGAAGAGGGCAGTTAGGTTAATTAATGATTCATCTCTAACAGAGTCCCTCCACTCGCTGTCTCATAGACGTGCTGTTTCTGCTGCATGCCTCTTCTACAGATATTTCCATGGGCACTGTTCTTCTGAGTTGGCTTCTATAATTCCCGCTCTCTTTCAAAACTGTCCAAACACGTGCCGCCACCAGCCAACATCCATTTACTTTCCAACTTCAAACTCACAGAACCAACTTTTCATCTCCCTCGTTTATTCATTCAACTGCCGTTTTCTGGAACTACCTTCCTTCATACGTATTTCCTGAAAATTACAGTCTACAGAAGTTCAAGTCCAATGTCAACAAATATCTTCTTTCGTCTTCTCAACCTCGAACCCAAGCACGGTACTAAGTACTATAGGTTCTCATACCTCTCGTGTTTGGGGTTTTCATAAAAAAAAAAAAATATATATATATATGAAATAAACTACAGGAATGCACAATCATAAAGAAGAGCAAGGGCTCTTCCCCGAATTCCCCACTCACACCTAGTTATCCTTCCAATCATACCATTGAATCGTACTTTATTTTGTCTTAAATGATTAACATGAGAAACAAAAGACATTTTATCTTTTTTATAGCAAGATATGATACTGTTTTAACACACTGTAGACTTATTCCAATTATCTGGACTACCGGGTTCCTGTTGACAGACAGAATTACCTTTCAAAAGAATACACTTACTGTTTTCAGGGGACAGACACAGCAGGTGAGTCTCTTACCTCCTTTACAACGCTAGCAGAACTGTGTTAGATTGCTGCTCTATTTGCAGTATGGAGCTACAATTTACTAACATTACCAAATCATCCGCGTAGGCAATCATGGTTGTGAAGTAGACATCACGTATCAGCCCGTCATGTAACACCAGATTCCACATTACTGGACCAAAAACTTACCCTTGAGAACAAGCACGATTCACTTTCCCTCTTGTGTGTGTGTATGTTTCCTGGGTGAAAAAAATTGGACTATCTGGAGGAAAACTATGCAACCCTCGTCACAGCCCACTAATTTGACCAGAGTGTGAAAAAAAGGCTCACAAAACCTCCTCCCGTCTGAAGGGACACGAACCCAGGTATTTTTTGCACTTAGACAGGTTGAATTGTGCGATGCGCATGTTTAGTCTTGTTCCACTATCGTGCCAGCAGGAACAAAAGGGGTAATTATCCTGCTATATAAGGTAATAGTTAGATTGCATCTGAAGTACTGCACACTTGATTAGACGCCTCATTTTAAGAAGGATGTAAATTTGTTTAACCAGGCGCAGAAAAAAGTAACAAAAATATTCTGACGCTAAAAGTGTATTCTTATCAAGAAAAATTTGCATTCTGTAAATTGCAACGTCTGGAAACTAGGCATCTGCCTAGAAACCTAATTGAGATGATTAAGGCTTGAAACGGGATGAGGAAACTAAATTCTGTTTCCTAAATGGCAAACTTACAAAAGTAACAAATGTGTGGAAACTTGCCTTAAGCTACAGAGTAACTGATTAACGTAAGTAAAAAACTTCAAGCTGGTTCCTTAAAGTGTTATGGCGGTAGGAACTTGAATAAATTTAAAGATGATCTGGAAAAATGAGAAAAGTGGGTAAAAAGAATCTTGCATATAATATATATACAATATTGTTTTTCTATATAATATATATATATATATATTATTTTTATTTTTTTTTATTAATAACAAGATACACAACAGGTAAACATTAACAGTGTATCTAAGAGCAGAACAGTGAACAGTCGATAATAATATGAAATACAGCAGTAAAATTAACTATTGATATAGATTCCAACACTAAAATCTTATGTACAAAAGAAGTATGCATTAAATTAAGTTATCGGTAAAACAAATAATAAATAAATTAATAAAGAAGAAAAAATAATAACAGAGTGGATAGAGTTCATCAGTGATTGGGAGGTGTCAAAAAAAGTTAATCAGAGAGTTATTTGCTGATTCTGTTTAGTGGACTGAACTTCATAAAGTCAAATATATATATATATATATAATTATACTGTAATTATTGATAAAAAAGTAAAGAAAGTTAAAACGAAAGTAACTGTAACTAATATGTAAATAATATTTATGAGTCAATGCAGTTGCAAGCAATCATGCAATGCACCCATAATGTCTATAATATTACGGATAATATAAAGAAAATAAATCCAACAATAATACCATCAGGGACCTAAGACAACGCAAAAAAAAAAAAAAAATTATTATCGCTTTTTACCGACAATCTAGATGACGTCAACTGGGGCCAACCACCCAGAATGAAGGCAAAAAACGACAAGGTTCTCTGTTTCTGTGATGATCAATATATGCTAAGTAATTTAAATCTAAACCAAATATAAACCGGTATAGGCCGAAAATAAATCGAATTTAAATAAATCGAAAGATGATAATAAAATTTAGAAATATTAGAATCAAAGGTAAGAAATATAAGTAAAATATAAATGTAAGCATATATTAATCATCGTTGACCCGACAGAGAACGTAATTTAATAATTAAAATAAGATTAAATATATAATACATACTACATATTGACCGTATCTAGGACATAATGTAATAGTCGTCAAAATAATATGTGGTGTCCCCTATGTGATGGATACGGTAAAAATAAATAATTAAATTAAATTAACGCATAGAGAAACATGCAGATAGTAAGAAGAAAAACTAAAGGAGTAGGAATAATAGAACCTGAACTCCACAAAGGCGAAAAATAGTGGTATAGATAAGAAATAGTTTCTCCTACGTCCTCGGATTGCCCTAATAATTTCGGAGAAATAAAAATAAAGAGTGTAGGACAGTTTAAAGACATTACAAGATATAAGTTGTGGCTCGGGTATGCCCGGGATCGCAAACCCGTTCCTATAGTAGGACCCTGAGCTGTAGGAACGGGTTTGCGATCCCGGGCATACCCGAGCCACAACTTATATCTTGTAATGTCTTTAAACTGTCCTACACTCTTTATTTTTATTTCTCCGAAATTATTAGGGCAATCCGAGGACGTAGGAGAAACTATTTCTTATCTATACCACTATTTTTCGCCTTTGTGGAGTTCAGGTTCTATTATTCCTACTCCTTTAGTTTTTCTTCTTACTATCTGCATGTTTCTCTATGCGTTAATTTAATTTAATTATTTATTTTTACCGTATCCATCACATAGGGGACACCACATATTATTTTGACGACTATTACATTATGTCCTAGATACGGTCAATATGTAGTATGTATTATATATTTAATCTTATTTTAATCATTAAATTACGTTCTCTGTCGGGTCAACGATGATTAATATATGCTTACATTTATATTTTACTTATATTTCTTACCTTTGATTCTAATATTTCTAAATTTTATTATCATCTTTCGATTTATTTAAATTCGATTTATTTTCGGCCTATACCGGTTTATATTTGGTTTAGATTTAAATTACTTAGCATATATTGATCATCACAGAAACAGAGAACCTTGTCGTTTTTTGCCTTCATTCTGGGTGGTTGGCCCCAGTTGACGTCATCTAGATTGTCGGTAAAAAGCGATAATAATTTTTTTTTTTTTTTTTGCGTTGTCTTAGGTCCCTGATGGTATTATTGTTGGATTTATTTTCTTTATATTATCCGTAATGTTATATATATATATATATATATATATATATATATATATATATATATATATATATATATATATATATATATAATGTGATGTAAAAGTTAGGCAAAAGTAATAAAAATAAATAAATATGAATATGAAGCTATCATTAGAGGCAGCAAATGCACATCCTCCACATGAAGCCTAATTATATCTGATAATTAAAATAAAAAACATAAATAAAAAAATAAAAAATAAAAAAAAAAATATATATATATATATTTGCACTCCTATGCACTTACAACAAACTACCGTAAGACCCGTGTCAAAATTATATGTTTTGACACGGGTTTTATAAGGATTTCATGAAAAAAGGGGAACGATAACAAATATTGAAGCACGTGAATAGTTAATAGTTTTTCAAAGTAACTATATTATATTAAAGGTTTTCAAACATTTTCGTGATTTTTGGACGCCGAACGCTTGAAAATCTAAAATTCACTGATTCCAATAATAATTATCAATAAGTTGTAACAATGATACATGTGTACAAATTAAATAAAAACATTAACAGAACCTCCGCGATCTCTTTGAAAAACTCCAGGGTCCCGTGAAACACGACTTGAAAACCGCTATATTTATTTACAATTTATTATTTACTATATTTACTATACTTATTATATTTATATTTACATTATTTACTATACTTATTATATTTATATTTACATTATTTACTATACTTATTATATTTATATTTACATTATTTACTATACTTATTATATTTATTTACTATATTTATTTACAATCTAGATAAGGTGCATTCAGCCCAGTATGAGATGTAGCCCTATCTCCAATACCTTTATCTTTATTCCGGAACTTTTTCTACTTTATCAGCGCCTCTTTCATTGCAAAAACAAAAACAAACGTAATATAGATGGTAAATCACTTTTGGTTTCATTAAAAATTACATCGGACTGCCCTCATGAGACCGTATAGAAAAGACACAATTTCGAATCCCATCAGTGGCGTGAGACACTGTTGTGGTCATTTTTACACACAGTGGCTGAGTTAGTCGATCTCAGGCGAGGGTAGTTTGGATTTTTCTCCCGGAAACTCCGAATTTTCGTCCAGCAACCAGAACATCGACCACAGAACACACGCAATTTACAGACAGTATATAGGGCGCAATATATCTTTAGTCGCTGATGTGCCTAAAACTCTACAACAAACAAATGCTCACTGGACCCGTTCATAAGTAACTGTTACTCATAAGCTTACAAACATAAACCAGCTCCTCACAATACAATATCTTCTTTAATCCTATTAAATTGTTTTGATTTAATTTTTTATTTAAAAGAGAAAAATTTAATACAGAAAACAAGAGAAAAATACGCATTAGGAAAAAAAAAAGAACAAAAAACTAGAAACATGGGAACGAAATGGAAGGTACCGACCCTTGTAACTTGTGAGCAAAAGTTAACTAATCAATCGATACAGCACAAGAGTGCTTTGAGAAAAATCGTTTATCATCGTTATTGAGTTTCTAAATACTGTCACAATCTTATTTAATTATTTATTATTAATTACTTTAACTATTATTTTAAAATTATATGCACAATAGACACAGGTCTACAAACATTTTTCGCTGGAAAAAAATATATGTACACTAGACAGCCGTTGAACACTGATTCCAAATAAGTTTTCCGTTTCCCTCTCGCACGTCTGGTTTTTGTAATGAAATCGATTAAATGAACAAGATTAGACTAATTATATCACTCACTCACGTATTCAGCCAATCTACATGAACATGATTATCTTATCTATCTATACATTAAAAAAGTTTTTCCTCCTAGTGATATTTATTAGAGCCAATGGGAGAAGAGGACGGAGCAATTATGTCACTACTAATGCACAGGTAAATAGTTACATTGTTGTCTTCCATTGAAAGACAACTGCCTACATAACGTTCAACAACTCCTGCAAGTGCTTAACTGTCTAATACATGACCACGCCCGGCATCATTTGATGTTCCATTGTAATGTCAGCTGATGAAGGGACCCGATATAGTTTGTATGTTTATAAATATTTGTATAGTTTGTAAACATTTTAGTCTTGCTCTTTCGGATGCAACAATATTCCTCATGTATTATGGAACCCGAAGCAAAAGGCCTTTACCTAAGTGACCTATATAAACGCAGGTAAGTGATTACATAGTGATATTTATTCCTCCTTGAGAATGACGCGCGGTGGTAGCCAATAGGATAAGAGGGATGCGGGTCATCTTATACAAGTGGGTGGGACAGTTATGTCACGACAAATGCACAGGTAAATAATTACATAGGTCCTTTCCTGATTAGATATCGATCAAGTATAAAATATCGATTAGATATCGATCGTCTCTAATGGCACCAGGGATTTCCCCCATTTCTGCAAAATATACGTTGTGAAACAATACACTGTTCAGGCCAGATTTAAAAGTGTGTGGGTTTTGGGAGGCGCAGTGTTGTGTACCGTTGTTCATCTGGCCATTTAGCCGTTCGGCCCCTAATGGGACCTATCGTTGCCCACACTTTACCCGTGGAGGCAGACCACGTACCCAGTATCTATATTTTACTCTGGCAGCCCTGCCACCTAGTTTCCTGAGATTTTAGTGGCTAGGGCCGACAAAAAAAAAAAAAAAAAAAACTATCATGGGGTGAACGCTAGAATTAGAAAGGCCAAAAAATATATATATATATTATTTCGAGAACCGATTTAATTGGACGTAGTTAGATTTTGCAGTGTGGGGCGTTTGCTAGCATATAGGTACAGTGAGGGGGAGGCTGAAGACTGGGAGGTGAAAGACAGAAGCATGGGGACAACAGATAAGGCGACCCCAGGTGGTCAGTGAGGCAGGCCCATGTCCCATCAGGCGAAAAGAGGAGCTGCAGGGGTAGACAGAAAACCGTCTCCTCTGCCAGAGATAGGGAACTGACGGTGAATAGGATAAGATATCGATCAGTGTCTTTCGACAGGTGTGTCTTTTACGTAGAAAAGTGTGCGTGGGGGTTGGCGAGCAAAGCGAGCAGGGGGCGAAGCCCCCCTAGTTACTTATGTTTATGTATTCAGCCGCATAATTTTTTAAATATATATATCTGTATCCTTGTTATTTCATATTTTAATTATTTGATTAAAAATAATTAATTATTGATTATAAATTAAGATCCGATCGGGATTCATGTTTTTTTTTTTTTTTTTTTTTTTCGTATTTTACCCGAATGATGTTTAAAAATTGATTCGAGAATTTGCTGTAAGGTTTTAGGCACATCAGCAACTTAGGTCATATTGTGCTGTATATATAATGTCTGTTATCAGCGTGTGTTCTGTGGTCGATTTGCTATTTGCGGGACGAAAAACCCGAGTTTCGGGAGAAAAACAAACCGTGCTACTCTCGCCTGAGACCGACTAACTCAGCTACAAACGACGTCGGAAAAAGGCCAATTAAAATTCCTCCCGTCGATGGCGGGACTCAAACTCAAGCCTTTTCCACCCAGTGTGGGGAAGACAACGATTCTACCAACTGTGCTACCCACCAGGGCGATTCTAGAAGATAAAAGAAAATAATAATAATAAAGAAAGAAAGAAGTAGTGAAAATGTCAGCTGTAATCGTTATTAACTTGCAATTTGTAAATTATTTAATAAGAGCATTTACAAGATGCAGCTCCAAACATGGAATCCATCTAAAACACATTGTAGTTTTACGTATGCTTTGGAATTGTCGGTAGGTAAATAAGAGACACTGGGAGCTCGCTAGAATGATAAACATGAGGCCACATTTCTATTCTCATAAACTGCGTACGCAATATGTGTTGATGTATCGCTCCGATCATCCTATACGCCTCCATGACATGGTCTGCACTAGCCTACAGTATGAAAGCATTCCTCAGCTTGAAGTAGTGGATACTTCACTGCTTTAATAGGGTACCTGACAAGCCATTTACCATATGGAGGAGCACACGTTACGCTACATTTGACCGGATCCCTTGGCACTTACTCATCACAGAGGCAAACACTCAAAGTTAGAGAAACTACTCACATCCAGGATCGATCCCTTGATATCTACAACTACTGACACGCTCGCGCATCACAAGCAGACTGCAAAAATCTCAAGAGAGCCTGATTCCTTCCCTCCCAACTCAACAGGCTAAGCAATCTGAAGATGTTCTCATCCAATATTATCTTGTTTATACTGCAGCTCAACCGTCGGAGGAGTTTACATTAATTATTTTGACGATTAATGCGACCATTAACCGTATTTAGCAGGCACGCGAATTTGTACCACGGTCCACCCAAAGTGTGTGTGCTTCTGCATCCTCGTGCCTGATAACTCCACTACGTCAGGTCAACCTTTGTAACGTTGTTGTCAACCTTGTAACAACAGGTCAGGTCAACCTTTGTAACAACAACAACAACAACAACGTAACGTTGTTGTTGTTGTTGTTGTTGTAGGGCTTTAAGAGCATCAGCGACGAAGGCCATATTGCTCCGCATATACTGTCTGTAAATTGCGTGTGTTTTGTGGTCGATTTTCTGTTTGCTGGACAAAAAAAAAAAAAAAAAAAAACCGGGTTTCCGGGAGAAAAAACCTTGCTACCTGAGACCGACTAGCTCAGCCACGGAGTGAAAAAAAAAGCCCATAAAAGATCCTCGCATTACTGACGTGATTCGAACTCGGGCCTTTTCACCAGGGGTGGGAAGGACGGTAACGATGCCACTGTGCAGGCCTATCGTAATGCTGACCTGCTGCAAACATACAACGGCTAGCCTATAGGCAAGATATATACATTCTATATGTTTATATAATATGTACTAGGGGGCTCTGCTCCCTGCTCGCCTTGCTCGCCAACCCCTGCGCATGCTTTTGTACGTAATATGTAGAGGTATGACGGAGTAAGTCAAATCTTTTCTATGAAAAAGGCACGCCCCTGTCGAAACTCACTGATCGATATCTAATCTAATATATAAAAGAAAATAGAAAGTGTAAGAAAAAAACTATAAAAAGTAAAATTGTGTGAATGTTGAGTGAATGAAAGTTATTATTAATTGCATGTTCTACCTTAGCCTCTTCACTGGACAGACTGATGGCTATGCAGGCCCTCAGGGGCCTCATGGTTATCCAAGCTGACACCATGCTGTACCTTTTCCTAGCTGGTATGGTGTGGGATGCTGACACTCAGGGCCACCAGTAATCGAAATCAAATTTGCCGCCCAAAAATATTTGGATTAAAAAAATAAAATAAAGCGTAAATAATTATTAATTTATTGAAAAAGAAAATAATTACAACATATCTCATATATAATATAATGAAACAACAAACAAAAATAACAAAATCATTCTGAAATTCTGGAAATGAACTTTAAATTCTAAATCACAGTAAT